>NW_024070199.1:38165809-38229099 GCF_014754425.2 Oryx dammah
TCTGTGTGTGTGTTTGTGTGTGTGTATCTGTGTGTGTGTGTATCTGTGTTTGCGTGTCTGTGTGTGTGTCTGTGTGTGTGTGTATCTGTCTGCTTGTGTGTTTGTATCTGTGCCTGTGTGTGCATCTGTGTCTTTCTGTGTGTTTGTATGTGTGTCTGTGGGGCACAGTGTATGTTTGGGTGTTTGACAGAGTGTCTGAGAGCATGTTTGTGTCGGCATGTGTCCATGCACATGTGTGAGAGCATCACTTGGGGTGACCCTCAGAGGGAGAGGCTTGCCTGTCCATGGTTATCTGCCAGTACCCAACTTTGGTCACTGGTACCCAGTTGAGCTCTCCATTGTAGTCGGCGTGGTCCACTCCATCAATCATCACCACGCTACCACTCTCCTTCTGGATGTCATGAGAAGGAAGACAGGGGTTCTCTGGAGGAGAGAAATTGCCAGGCACTGTGTGAGGGCTGGGCTTGTCCACCCATTAGAGGCACTACTAGAGTCCCCATTTTATAGATGCAGAAATTGAGGTTTAGAAGGATTGAGAACCCAACCAAAGTTGGTCACCAACCAATGGGTGGCACAAAAGAGATTCAAAGCTGGGCAAACTGACTGGGCTTCTGAAGAGAGCCTGGTCCCCTCCAGATCCCCTCAGGGTACACCATGCTGGAAGGGTCTGGCATTTTCCTTACCTAAACTGTCATTTTTCAGAAAAGCCAAGTCCTGAAGTCACCAAGGGCATGGGTTCAGGGGCACCCAGGGTCGGCTTCACTGATGTGTGACCTGCACCATCCATGATGTACTACCCATGAGGCTCCCATATGGAGCAGGCCCCTCACCTCTGTCACTCTGTCTTGAAATTCCTAATGCTTGTTGAACAAGGGGTCCAACAGTTTCATTTTGTACTGGCTCCTGCAAACTGTGTAGCTCATCCTGGGCTCCCAGGGAAATGTTAGCAAGGAAGGAAATATTCCCGCAATCCCTCTCTTTTCTTCCATATCAAGTCCCTCAGAAAATCCTATTCTCTTTTCCTCCAACCCATTTCCTGACATCTATCATTGTTCTCTCTTCCCTCCATCCCCATGGACCAAGCTGCTGCCCTTGAGCCCACAAGCACAGTTGTGTTTCAATAAAGTTTTATTTACAAAAACCAGTGGTCAGGCCAGATGTGACCTTGGGGTCACAGTTTCCATGGGCTAGATTATCCATCAGGAAAAAGGTGGTCTGTAATTTTTTACGCGACTGCAAGCATCTTACAGCTAATTTGAAGAGAGAGCTTGTCCAGCTCAGACTTACGTGTTCAAGTAGAAGGCAAAGACAGGCTCAGAAATGACACCTTGTTCCTCCAGGTTGTCAAATATGGGGGTTATCTCTGGGGTGGAGAAGCTGGGGTAGCTCAAGCCCAGGATGCCATCAAAGGGCACATGACTGAACCCGAACTCCTGCAGGCTCAGGCCAAATGGCTGAACAATGCTAACAAGGTTGCCAATCTGTGGAAGAGGAGAGTGTTCCAACATCACGGTTTGGGAAGTGGGGCTGAGACAGGTTGGTATGCCGATAGCATTAGAACCACAGAGAATAGCTGAGACCTGGCCTTGGCCTCACTTAATCTCAGATGGTGAGACCAAGTTGTGACAAGAGTTCAGGTTCCATTTGTGTGGGGCTATGTATTTAACAACAGCTGCTCCTCTGGCAAACACCATCTGAATGAGTCAAGTTGACCTCATGCCTTTTGTACATATGGGTCAATCAAGACTTAGGACCAAGCGGTTCCCCCTTGTGGACAAAATGAATAGAGTGCAGGGTAGCCTTCTCTTTGGCATCACTATGATCTGAGGACAGAAATGGACAGAATTCATTGAGGTACGTTGTGGATTCTGCATCTGCCCAGAAGACAGAAGTCCATTATACAATGTCACTGGAAGGGTTCTTATGAAAACTCTGCCTGGGAAACACGCACTTGGGAATGTCTATTTGTGTGTGTGATAGAGAGAGGCGGGGGCTGGAATACTCAGGTACTTTGGAGGAGGAAGTTCATAGCTTTTATTAGATTCTCAAAAGCCCAATAGAGTGAGAAACCATTTATCAGGCCCCTCCCACATCTGTGACCCCTGCTTTCCCAGGCTGGATACCTGAAGCCCCAGACTTCCCCCAGAGGCCTCAGATCACTTTTATCCTCTCCCTAAACACCCCACCAGCTTGAGTCATGACTGGCCAGACCAGCTCTACTACTTACCAGATGTGTGACCTTGGCGAGGCCCTTACTCTCTGCACTTCAGTTCCCTCATCTGTATCATGGAGCTAATCATAATACCTGCTGCGTGAGGGTGTTGCAGGATTAAACCAGTTATTTGCAAGAAAGTGCCCGGCACAGTCTGAAAATATGAAAGTGGATGCTTTTTTCTCCTCTCCCTGCTCCCAACAAAATGAACCTTGAGAGGCTCATGGGCAAAGGAGCTGCAAGTCCACACTCCAAGCCCCTCTCTGAGTTAGCCACTCTGGGAATTTGTGTGTCAGCAAGGGTGCTGTCTCCCTAGGAACAGGGTCCTGAGGGGTAAGCAGTGGTCATTCCCAAGGCCAGTCCTGACTCAGCTTCTGTTGCCATGTTACCCAAACGGTGTCATAGCCAAGATCTGCACTCATCCTCCCAGATACGTAGATGATGTTGAAGGACTTGTTTGTATACCGGAAGGTGGAGGACTCTTGAGAGTTGAAGGTAATATGTGTATCTGCAGACCCAAGAGATGAGTGTCTGTCAGTTGCCAAGGGTAGAGAAGCGGGTGGGAAGGTGAGTACAAGATGGGGCGAGGGGTGAGTACTCACAACAGGCAGGACTTGGAACAGTTGATGGAAGGCACCCACAGTTTAGGTGAGCTGGTGTCAAAGAGGACCCAGAACTCCTTAGGGGGTGTCCCAATGGTGATGTTACCAAAATAGGCTAGCTATGGGAGCCAAAGAGGGCGGGTCAGTGCAGATCTGGCTCCCCTCAATTCCCACACTGCTGTCTCCCTCTGGGTGTCACATGTGTCCTGAGATCATCTTCCAAATGCTATGCAGCTTACAGGCTTTGCTCATAAGGGTGTCTGCATTTGATCTTTTTTTTTTCCCCCTGTGCTCAGCAGCATGTGGGATATTAGCTTCATGACCAGGTATTGAAGCAGCACCTCCTGCATTGGAAGCCTGGAGTCATAACTACTGGGCCCCCAGGGAAGTCCAGTGACTTCATTTGAGAAACTCTGCAGCCTCTTCTTCAAGCCCCAGTCTGAGTGCCTCCTCCGTGTGGTCCTCCCAGGTCACCCCAGGCCACTCCCTCTAAACTCAGACCATGTCCTATATACACCACACAGGTGGCCTTTCCATTTGACATGTATTTACTCTTTGCCTCTCTCTAAGGGTGGCCTGTGCATTCGTGAAGAAGAGGTAAGACTTTTTCTAAAGTCAATAACTATAAATATAGTGTCAGAGTATTACGTCCTCAAGTGCCTTATCAGCTCAGTACATTTTTACTGTTATCATTCTTGGATCTGCAGAGGATAAACTTTCTCTGCCTGAGGTTTCACACTTGATGTGCAGTTGGCTTTATCTTTTGATCAGTTATAGTTCACCCTTTATCTGTAACTCAATGGCTCACTTCTTTCAGAAAGAACAATCTCCCTCAAACTAATATCTTTGGCACAGAAGTGGGTGTTCACCAGCTAGCTGATAATGCTGGGCCCAGCCAACACAGCCCAAGAGTTGAGGATGAGAGTGCCTTCTCCTCTGGGAATGGCGTCCTTGTTCCCCACTGTTTCTGCCTCCTGCAGGAGCCCCGGCCCCAACATCCCACCTGGCACCTCCAGGTGAGCCCCAGTGCTAGGCCAGAGCACCAGGGGGCGCTGTGGCGCACCATCCTCCGAATATACTCACATCCATTAAATTCTTCAGGGGGTGAGATAAGAATTTCTGGTCATGAGAGGAATTCTGGGACAGGTGGTAAGCTTGTTCCTCCAGGAAATTGTTCAGCAAGTTTTTTTCCATGAGAGTTTCTCGCATGGTCTTCATCTTCATTAGAGGGATTCTTCCACCAAGCGTGCAGAAAAGGAAACGAAGAAGCAGCAGTCAGCTGTCTGTGTTATAGTATGACTGCCGTACCTGGTATTATAATGGCACTGTATATTTTCCAGGCATTTTTATGAGTATCGTACCTGGTATTATAATGGCACTGTATATTTTCCAGGCATTTTTATGAGTATCATCTTTTTATCAGAATACCATGCAAAGACCATGTCAGAGACCTCCATCTGAATACAGGTTCTGTTGTGTAATCAGCAGTTCAGTCACAGTTGTATCCAACTCTTTACGACCCCATGGACTGCAGAATGCCAGGCTTCCCTGTCCATCACCAACTCCTGGAGCTTGCTCAGACTCATTTCCATTGAGTCAGTGATGCCATCCAACCATCTCATCCTCTGTCATCCCCTTCTCCTCCTGCCTTCAATCTTTCCCAGCATCAGGGTCTTTTCCAATGAGTCAGTTCTTCCCGTCAGGTGGCCAAAGTATTGGAGCTTCAGCTTCAGAATCAGTCTTTCCAACGAATATTCAGGACTGATTTCCTTTAGGATTGACTGGTCAGATCTCCTTGCAGTCCAAGGGACTCTCAAGAGTCTTCTCCAACACCACAGTTCAAAAGCATCAAGTGTAATCATGAGTAAACCATATGACCATTTGGAGTCTCGGTTTCCCTTTGATAAAAAGGTGGAATGTAATAATCCCCACTCCCAATGTAGAATGTTTTGCATGTTAAGTAACGTGATGGATGTAATGTACCTGTTATATAGGAAGTCTCAACAATGAAAGCCTTTGCTGTGGCCATCCCACTGTATCTTTCTTAAGCTTTGAGAGGGAGTTAAAAGGGGCATCAATATCCTCTTTTTTACAGGGGAGGAATTTGAAATTTAGGGAGTCTGTGACTTGGCTATGGTCACACTGTTTCTCAGAGGGAAAGCAGACAAGAATTACCCCACCACTCTTTCTCCAGGGTTGAATAGAAGAGAGCAGTGAGAGAGGAAGCTAGAAGATGGGGAACAAATTAGGGAAATTAAGAGGATAAAGAAGCAAGGAAGCATCAAAATTGAAAAACTGAAAGAAAACAACACAGAGAATTCTGAACACACAGAGACATCGAAAGAGATGAAGAGACAAATGAGAGACATCAAGATAAAGACAGACACATACACACAAAATTAGAGAGGGAGGAGAGAGGAGACCTAGAAGCAAATGAAAGAAAAATGCTATTCCACAGAACCACACTTACAGTTGCATAGGTTGTGGACTGAAGAATTCCAGAGTGCCATCTAAACATAGATCATTTTGTGACTGGCACCCCCAGAATTGTGCAACTCTGCAGGCCTACCCAAGACCCCTGAGCCCCATGATATCCATAGCAAGGACTTATCAATAAGTGAGGGTTGAACTTTAAAACTGTCAAAGAATGATTGCATATTACCTCCTAACCCAGAAAGAGAGGTGATGCCACTTACAGTCCCTGTACGTACATGACTACACACTCTGAGAGGGTCACCAGCCCAAGGAGCCCAAGCCACTTCATGCTTCTTTCCTGGGTCCAAGTACTCAGGAAAGAGCAGATTCTTAGCATGTAGTGGTGACAAGTAGCTCCTAGTTATATATGCTCAGACCTGCCCTAATTGTTCCCTTTAGGCCACAAATGGATTTGATAAAAATAGAAACCTCTCGATAAAATCTTTACCTCCATCAGTGTCCTTGGGGAGTGGACTTAGAGAATTCTCAGAATACAGAGAATTCTACTGTAATCTCTTCCTTGAGGCTTGGCTGGAAAATCAACCTGAACCATATGGACTATCTCAGAGTGGGGAGATTCTTGCCACCTTGGAGAAAAGACTGCTATTAACATGATGAAAGTAAATGCTAAGGGCCCTGCTAGACATTCCTGATCCAATATGGTCTTCCTAGCAACTTCATGAGATGTGCTTTGCTGTCCTCAGTTGCAGAGGAGATTGCTAAGAGGAAAAGAGGTCAAATGGCAAAGTGAAGACATTAGGGGCAGCCCAGGGACATATAAGTGGCTTTAGATAGTGAGCCAGATGGCTCAGATCGTAGGTGATTCCAGTCTACGTCAAAGAGCTAGGCTAGAGCAGTATTACAATTGCACATTTTCAATATTGGAAGAAATGTGATGCATCTATCCACAAGATACAAACAGAAGGCCAAACCCACCTGGGTCTTCCAGTTAAGCTTGTTGGAAATCACATTCTTCCTTCTGGAATTCCTGCTCGGGAAACAGTGAGAATAGAGCCATACTCACTGCTAATGGTTCTCAAGGAGAGAAACAGCCTTCCCCAGGGGCCCTTTGATTCCACTCTAACTGCTGGCATCATCCCAAGCTGGAGAACAAGTCACCCAAAGCATTTAAAATACTTCCTAATTTATGTAAGTGTCCTGGCATGTCTTATACCCAGAGTTCCTTTATGAGAGGCGATTCATCAGCCCAATTCGTGTTTCCTCTGAGGAATCTACAACATTCCCTGTTGGTAACTTCTGCCTTATAACAACTGGTCTCATCCCTAAGGACCCAAATGGTGAAAAGTTTCAGTGGCCAAGGCTCCTAAGGTCCTCTGTCTCACAGAAGCTGAGTGCCAACTGGTCTACCACTCCTTGCTCTGAGTCCATCATCGATGGATGCAGTGTCTTACTCTTTCTTCAGGGAACCCCTGGCTGAGCGATGTTGGGTGGGCTGACACTAGCCTGTATTCAAGAAACTTGTTCCCTCTTTGATGCTCAGAAAAGACCTTGGATTTTTGAAGACCTCAGTTGGGCGGGGTAGGAGGAGTGGATACAACCAATCATGTTCTTTGAGGCTTTTATTTAAAGGATCTGGTTAGAGAAAAAGGACAGGCTCACAGGGCAAGGCTGGGCATTCCCAGGTCCAATTGATTGTGAGTTGAGTTCTACTAGACTTAAGGGTCAGGTGCTGATGCTAGTCACAGGCCACCTTTGGAGAAGTAATGGAGGAAAGAGATTTTGTGGTCAGGGTCCCCCATGATCACACAGGGGAAAATGAGACAAGACCCTTTACTTGTCTCTTGGCTCTATCAGTTCCCTGGGGACTTAGGGGAGAGGATAAGAACATGGAGAAGGAAAGAGTCACTCATGGTGCCCCTGGCACCTGATGCCCCTGGTGATAACCATCTTGTCTACACAGCTCTGGGCTCAGAGATGACTCAGCTCTGTGACAGCCCCAGGGTCTCCTTTCTAGGGAGGACAGAGATGGCTCATTGCTGGTATTTCACAAGTGAAGTATGTGATGAGTTCATGGTAAGTGATCTCTGGCCAGTGTCCAAATGTGAAAGGAAGAATGGAGGTGGAAAGTAGCCATTTATTAAGCTTGATTACCTTGGGGATTTGTAATGGCTATTTCTGGGTCTGGAATGATCTCCCAGTTCTTTGCATGGCTGGCTCCTTCTAAACATTCAGCATCATCTCAAATGTCTCCCCCTCAGGGAGGCCTTTCCTGGCCACTCCAGTCTCCCAGCACAGATTATGATCCACTGATAAGACCATAGACACTGAATGCATTTGCCCACATGCTTTTCATGGGCATCTTGAGAGCTTGAGAGTGTCCCCAACTTACAGATGAGGAAACTGAGGGTTAAATGTCTCCCTAGAGGCCACAGGGCCTGTGAGTAGCTGAGCCAAGATTTGAATCCAGGTCTGTCCAACTGCTAATTCCAGCTGCTCCTTAGTCCTAGGTTTGGGGGACCAATAAGTGATGCAGAGAAGAGGGTGGGGGATGGAGGGAAAAAATGAGAAAGGATCTCATCTATAAGGAAATATTCATTCTTCTAGTGAATACTTCTTCAAGGTGTTGTAAGCCTATTGTGGAAAATGCTCGCTGTGTTGACAGAGCCTGGAATAAAGGAACACAGTGTGGACTATGCCGGGCTCACAGATGCTGGGCCCGGGGGAAGGTGGCCTGAAGCCTAGTTCATGATCCTTTGGGAGCTTGTCCACCCAGAAGGCCAGCTTTTTTTTTTTTTTTTTTTTTGCATAGGCTAGCAGGGGCCTTGTAGTCCAGGAATCAAAACATCAGAAAAGAAATGTGACCAGACTGTAAGAGACATGCTCCCAGAGCCCTGGGAAGCAGATGCCTAATGTTGCCTTGGGTAGAAAGTTAGAAAGGCTTCCTGGTGGAGGTGCAACTGAGTTGCATCTCAATAGATCAAAGGACTTTTCTGTGTGAGTGGTGGGGAGGAGGGAATGCCCATCAAAGAGGGCAGCACTGGTGTAGTACTGGACTCCAGGAATTGTCAGTCACCTGGCCAGCTTAGCCCTAACGGACATATAATATCAGTCAGTTTAAGCAGTATGAGCAGTACTAGCAATGCACAATTTACAAATAACAACCTTGGATTTCTCTGGTCGTCCAGTGATTAAGTCTGCGCTGCCACTGCAATGGATGGGGCTGCGATCCCTGGTCAGGGAACTGAGATTCTGCATGCTTCATGGTGGGGACAAAGAAAGAAGTCTCCCTGTCCATCACAAGTCGTTGAGGGCTCTGATTGGAGATTTCTTCTCCTAGAGATGTAGAATAATAGAGGCTTCACCATCTGCAGTGTCACACTTTTGCTGAGGCATGGGGCAGGGCACATGCTAATTCACGCAGTGACTATTGTGAATGAAGTGTTGTCTGCTATATCAGTAAACAAACGATGTTACAGTTATCCAGCTGTCACATCACAGCCACTCCCAATGGTCAGTCCAGAGGCATTCAGGATGGCAAAAGATGCCCTCCGTCAAGTCCTCAGCTCCTGAAGTCACTCCACTTCCCCACCAGTTGTGTATCTAGAAGGGACTCGGGATGAGAAGAAAGTGGATACTTGTCCTAGATAACTAAATGAAGTGAAGTGAAAGTTGCTCAGTTGTGTCCAACTCTTTGCGACCCCATGGACTATACAGTTCATGGAATTCTCCAGGCCAGAATACCAGAGTGGGTAGCCTTTCCCTTCTCCACGAGATCTTCCCGACCCAGGAATCGAACCGGGGTCTCCTGCATTGCAGGCGGATTCTTTACCAACTGAGCTATGAGGGAAGCCCTATGATACATATCAAAGAAATGATTTCAATGAGGCCAGGCTCTTGCATCTTCCCATACATTGAAACACTCCTAAATTCCTTAACTTGAGCTATTTGGCCTCCTTTAATTAAAAGTAATCTTTCGGTGCTCCAACAGTCTGGTTTTTATTGGAAAACTCCTGTATATTCTGGCTCCTCATTTATGTCTTCAGAGAAATCCCTTAGAGCTATCTGAGAGGCTGCTTCTGGGCTTGAAGTCCTCAGAAATTTTGTAGAATAAAACAAGATTCTCAACTTTTATGTTGTGCATTTTTTTCAGTCAGTATTATCAAAGCATTTTCCAGCAGTGAGATGGGTCACTGCTCCCTGCATTATGTGGATGTAAACAAGCACAGGGCCACAGTGAATTCTGAGGGAGTTTGGAAGTGTAAGCCAGCATGAGTTTAGGACGAAGACTTGATAATCTGGACAAGAGCACCAATGATACACAGGACAGTGTAGAAGAGGGGAACCAAGACCAGGTCCCAGGGTGGGTTGGGGTGGGCTTGAAGTTCAAACCCACATTCAGGAGTATGGGTTTTATCCTCCAGGTGATGGGGATCTTTGAGTAGGTGAGTGAGATGTTAGACTGCGAGAATAAAGGAGAACAAAGGACACTGAGGCTAAAGCATAAGAAGGATACAAGAGATTAAAGATGTAAAGGGGAATGAAGTACATTTAAAGAATCCAGAAGCTGTAGAGAGGCTAGAGAAGACCCTTTGGACACTGAGTGAAGGTCCTGACCCCTAGCTTCCAATCATTCCTTTAGGCGGGAAGTGGGAATGTGGACTAGTGTGACTGAACTGAACTAACTGAACGGGGACTGTGGACAGATATGTTGGAGGGTTTTTTAACACTGGAAAATCAAGATTTTGGTGGGGGGATGAGAACCAGCCTTTTGTTGTTGTTATTGTTGTTGTTCAATTGCTCAGTTGGGTCCAACTCTGCAACTCCACGGACTGCAGCATGCCAGGCTTTCCTGTCCTTCACCATCTCCCAGAGCTTGCTCAAACTCATGTCCATTGAGTCAGTATTGCCATCCAACCACTTCATCCTCTGTCATCTCTTTCTCCTCCTGCCTTCAATCTTTCCCAGCATCAGGGTTTTCTAATGAGTCGGCTCTTTGCATCAAAAGTTTTTCATGATAAAAA
Organism: Oryx dammah; assembly: GCF_014754425.2. Lineage (NCBI taxonomy): Eukaryota > Metazoa > Chordata > Mammalia > Artiodactyla > Bovidae > Oryx > Oryx dammah. The sequence continues at coordinate 38,176,081 of NW_024070199.1, forward strand.
AGTACCCTATGGCAAATTTTCAGAGTAGAACAAGGAAAAGGTTAAATGGGATATAGGGAGATTTCACTCCAATTTGATAACAACTTCTGTCATTAACTTACAATTGTTATTAAAATTGTTGCCAACACCTTGCACAGACTGGGCTTTGTGTGTGATATTCAAAAATGTTAATTTCTTTCCTGTTCTCAGGACCTAGGGAAGAAGGAATAAAAAGGTAATACTGCAGGCTAGGACAGGGTGGTAATCTAAAGCTGTGTGGCTTTCTCGAACAACCTTGAAGAAAGCGCCCACTCCTGCTGGTGTTTTGAATTCAGTTCAGTCACTCAGTCGTGTCTGACTCTTTGCGACCCCAGCACGCCAGGACTGTAGCATGCCAGGCTCCCTGTCCATCATCAACTCCCGGAGCTCACTCAGATTCATGTCCATTGAGTTGGTGATGCTATCCAGCTGTTTCATCTTCTGTCATCCCCTTCTCCTCCTGCCTTCTATCTTTCCCAAATCATGGTCTTTTCCAATGAATTGGTTCTTCACCTCAAGTGGCCAAAGTATTGGAGCTCCAGATTCAGCATCAGTCCCTCCAATGAATATTCAGGATTGATTTCCCTTAGGATTGACTGGGATTATCTCCTTTCAGTCCAAGGGACTCTCAAGAGTCTTCTCCAACTACACAGTTAGAAAGCATCAATTCTTTGGTGCTCAGCCTTCTTTATGGTCCAACTCCTACATCCATACACTACTGGAAAAACTATAGGTTGACAAGATGGACTTTTGTCTGCAAAGCGATGTCTCTGCTTTTTAATATGCTGTCTAGATTGGCCATAGCTTTTCTTCCAAGTAGCAAGCATTTTTTAATTTCAAGCCTACTGTCACCATCTGCAGTGATTTTGGAGCCCAAGAAAAAAAAGTCTGTCACTCTTTCCATTGTTTCCCCATCTATTTGCCATGCAGTGATGGGACTGGATGCCATGATCTTAGTTGTTCAAATGTTGAGTTTTAAGTCAGCTTTTACACTCTCCTCTTTCACTTTCATCAAGAGGCTCTTCAGATCCTCTTTGCTTTCTGCCATAAAGGTGGTGTCATCTGCATATGTGAGGTTATTGATATTCTCCCAGCAATCTAGATCTCAGCTTGTGCTTCATCCAACCTGGCATTTCACATGATGTACTCCGCATATAAGTTAAATAAGCAGGGTGACAATGTACAGCCTTGATGTACTCCTTTTCCAATTTGGAACCAGTCTGTTGTTCCATGTCTGGTTCTAACTGTTGCTTCATGACCTGCATACAGATTTCTCAGGAGGCTGGTAAAGTGGTCTGGCATTCCCAGCTGTGTTTCCAAGGCAAAGTTAAATGAAGTTAAAAGGAGAGATGGACAAAGGAGTAAGTGCCTGGATGGGAAGGAGGAGGAACCTCTCTCTAGGAAAAGAAGGGTGGTCCAGGCTGAGGTTGGTTCTCCTTTTCTCACATCTGCAGGAAGGAGCAGAATTTCTGACTGCAGGTCAGTTGTACTGTAATGTGATCACTGAACATGAGGCCTTCAGAGGATCTAGGGTGGTTCCCTAGGGTTGATCTTACTCCACTTGGGTCTTGGGAGGGGAAACTCCCAAGAAGGCACTGGCATGTCACCAGTGGGTAGTGCTAGGATATGAGGGTGACTCCACAGTGTCTGCGCAAGCAATACCCCTTCATTTTCCTTTTGACACCACAGTAGTCAAAATCTGAAAGGATACTGTCGAGGAGGAAAAAGAGTGGGATGTAAGTTTTTCCTGGCTTCAAAGGGAGACAATATTGAACTTAAAGACAAAGGTAGGTGATACTGATGTAAGAGACAGATGGGCTCCTGGTTAGACATTTACAATCAGCCTCCTGTTTGCCCTCTGAAATGGGAGTAATAACAGAAACAGGGTAAAGAGCCAGTGTTTGTCTCTTGCAAACACCTTAAGATAATAGTCATGGCAAGGGCAAAGAGGGGCAAAACCCTGTTGAGTAAAGGATTAAGGGATCTCCCTTCCCAATCTTTTGGGACAAGGGAGACACTACACATGGGCATAACATCTCCTTGTGGGTCAAAAGTTAGGGATAATGCTGTTACTGAGTCCAAGCTTGCTCTGCTCACCACACATCAGGCCAATGAATCTGAAAGACATGGTGTTGAGACAAGGAAAGTGACTTTATTTAGAAAGCCAGCTGACCAAGAAGATGGCAGACTAGCATCTTAAAATAACCATGGTATCAGGGTGTGGATGCTGATCAGATCAGAGAGAAAGAAGCAATGGGGAACTAAAGTCAAAAGGCAGAATAGAGAGGGAGAGGCAGTGGGGAAGTAAAGCGAAAGGGTCTTCAGTGTTGCAAAGCATCTCCAAAGGAATGGCCAGCCTTTGGAAGACTCCTTCCAAAGAGGTCTTAATCTTAATCTTAATCCAAAGGGGTGTGTTAATCTTTTCTATTCATAGGTATGCATGCATGCATGCTAAATCACTTCAGTCGTGTCCAACTCTGTGGACTGTAGCCTGCCAGGCTCCTCTGTCCATAGGGATTCTCCAGGCAAGATACTGGAGTGGGTTGCCATTCCCTTCTCCAGGGCATCTTCCCAACCCAGATATCGAACCTGCGTCTTTTATGTCTCCTGCACTGGTAGACAGGTTCTTTACCACTAGCGCCACCTGGGGGAGTCATTCACAGGTGGCTAGGAAAAAATTATCTCTCTATGAGCTGAACAAAGGCACTTTAGTTTACAGTCAAGCAGAGGGGCGGGGTCCTCTGGCTCAAGCTATTAAGTATGATTATAATAACAAAAGCAACGAAAATCAAGTCAAAGAAACAGTTTCCAACATGGAGTCAGAATTGGCTTCCTTCCTGCAACAATGCCTCACATGCTAGCAAAGTAATGTTTAAAATTCTCCAAGCCAGGCTTCAACTGTATGTGAACCAAGAACTTGGAGATGTTCAAGCTGGATTTAGAAAAGGCAGAGGAACCAGAGATCAAACTGCCAACATCTGTCGGATCATAAGAAAAGCAAGAGAGTTCCAGAAAAACATCTACTTCTGCTTTATTGACTACGCCAAAGCCTTTAACTGTGTGTACCAAAACAATCTGTGGAAAATTCTTCAAGAGATGAGAATACCAGACCACCTTACCTGCCTCCTGAGAAATCTGTATGCAGGTCAAGAAGCAACAATTAGAACCAGACATGGAAAAACGTACTGGGTCCAAATTGGGAAAGGAGTATGAAAAGGCTGTGTATTGTCACCCTGCTTATTTAACTTATATGCAGAGTACATCATGCAAAATGCCAGACTGGATGAAGCACAAGCTGGAATCAAGATTGCTGGGAGAATATCAATAACCTCAGATACTCAGGTGACACTCCCCTTATGGCAGAAAGTAAAGAGGATCTGAAGAGCTTCTTGATGAAAGGAGAGTGAAAAAACTTGATGAGAGGAGAGTGAAAAAAACTGGCTTAAAGCTCAACATTCAGAAAACTAAAATCACAGCATCCAGTCCCATCACTTTGAAAGGTGGCTGTTGAATTACGATGCCAGAATTCTTGGCCCCTGGAGGAGAAGAATTCATCCAGGGCAAGAGACAAGGCTATATCACTCAGAGCTTTGTGTAATAAAGTTTTATTAAAGTATAAAGGAGACAGAGAAAGCTTCTGACATAGGCATCAGAAGGGGGCAGAAAGAGTACTCCCTTGCTAGTCTTCAGCTGGATGTTATATAGTCACCAGCAGTCTGTTAATGAAAGAAAAGAATGTCTCAAAACTCAGAATGGCACCAGGCCCCTCACCCATAAGATGTATTTTGGGATAATCTTGGCATCAAATGGTTTATCTTGGGCCATAAAAGGATTAACTTGAATCTTGAAGAAGGGCTTCAGTCGTGTCTGACTGGCCTGCTGTGAGTGAGGCTTTTCAACAAAATTATCTTCCAAAGGCCCTGCCTCCTAATACCATCACATGGTGAGGTAGGGATTCCACAACTGATTCTGAGGGTATAAACTATTCAATCCATAGCAACTACACAGATCTGTTTCTTAAATCAAGACAGCTCCTCATTTATAATTATTCTTTGTTATTTATTAATTCTTGAATGAATAAATATTCATTTTATTTTAAGTATTTTAAGGAAGATATTGCCATTTAACAAAGTGCTCTTTTGTTCCAAACAAAATGAACATCTAATATCCAGTTCATGTTCAAATTTCCCTAATCCTCTAAAAACAAATGTATTTTAACAGTTTACTGATTGAAATCATGGACTAGACAATGCAAACATATGTTACACTTGGTTGTTCTCAGACTTTAACTAGATATCAATCTCCCACTCCCTAGCTTTTTGCGGCATTTATTTTAAAAGTGGGAGGAGGTGAGGTGGTTTGTCTTATAGAATGTCCCAAGTATTGGGTTTAGAGCAGGGCTCCACAACACTGGTACCAAGACCAGTACCAGTCCTTGGTCTGTTAGGAACCAGGCCGCACAGCAGGAGGTGAGCAGCAGGCCAGTAAGTGAGGCTTCATCTGTATTTACAGCTGCTCTCCAGCGCTTCCCATCACCCAGATGTGGGACAGTCTAATTCCAGGAAAATAAGCTCAGGGCTCCCACTCTTTTTGCATTACAGTGACTTGTATAATTATATCATTATATATCACTATGTAATAATAATAGACAAAATCCACAACAGATATAGTACCCTTGAATCATCCCGAAACCATCCCCCCAACCCTGGTTTTCGGGAAAATTGTCTTCCAGGAAACCAGTCATTGGTGCCAAAAATGTTGGAGACTGCTGGTTTAGAGGATTGCTTCTCTATTCCTTTATCTGTGTATTTCCCTGAAAACTGGAAGTTAGATAGAATTGAGTTCAACATCTCATCCATTCCACTCTTCCCTCCATCCATCTTATACCCAGTTATTGGGATGCTCTGTGTCTTATTCCACACACCCCTATGGATGGTCATTTCTGATAACTTTCAAATCTTTTGCTTTTAAAAACAAAGTTGCAGTGAAAAGCTTGGGCATATGGTTTATTGGTCTTCCTTGGTGTCTCAGCCATTAAGATTCCACCCACCAATGCCCGAGACTCAGGTTTGATCCCTGGGTCAGGAATATCCCTAGAGGAGGGCATGGCAACCCACTCCAGCATTCTTGCCTTGAGAATCCCATGGACAGAGGAACCTGGTGGGCTTCCATCGATAAGGTCACAAAGGGTTGGACACAACTGAAGTGACTGAGTGTGCATGCAGGAGTGTTATTCGACTTTGAATTTCTATCATGTAACCCAGACCCCAGCACACAGGGTTCTTCTTATAAGTTTGTTGGATAACATAAAGCATCTTGTGGGTGCACATATTACACATTTTCCAACATGAAACCATGCAATTGTAATACTGCTCTAGTCTAGCTCTTTGATACAGATTGGCATCAAAGGTGCCTCTGATCTGTGCTATCTGTCCCACTAACTGAAGTCACTCACATGTTGCTGGCCTGCCCCTGAAGTCTTCACTTTGCCATTTGACCTCTCATCCTCCTAGCAAACTCCTCTCCAACTGAAGACTGCAATGCACATCTCATGACATGTCTAGGAAGGCCACATGAGCTCAGGAATCGCTAGCTTGGCCCCTGGCATTTATTTTTATCACCTTGTTAGCATAGGGTCACAAAGAGTCAGACTCGACTGAAGCGACTTAGCACAGCACTCAGCAATAGTGTTTTGTCTCCAAATTGGCAAAAGTCTCCCCATTCTTAGTTCAGTTTGGTTTTTCAGCCAAGCCACAAGGAAGAGATTACAGTAGAAACTCTGTATTCTGAGAATTTTCCAAATCAACTCCCCTTGGACACTGATGGAGGTAAAGATTTTATGAAGATATGGGTATATCTTATCAGATCCATTAGTGGCCTAGTGAATAGAATAGTGAAGTCATTCAGTCGTGTCCGACTCTTTTCGACCCTGTGGAATGTAGCCTACCAGGCTTCTCCGTCCATGGGATTCTCCAGGCAAGAATACTGGAGTGGGTTACCATTTCCTTCTCCAGGAGATCTTCCCGACCCAGGGATTGAACCCAGGTCTCCTGCAATGGAAGCAGACGCTTTAACCTCTGAGCCACCAGGGAAGTCCCTATTAGTGGCCTAAAGGGGACAATTTGGGCAGGTCAGAGCATATATCGCTAGGAGCTCCTGGCAACCTCTGCATGCTAAGAACCCAATTGTTTCTGAGCACTTTGGACCCTTGAAAGAACCATAAAGTGGCTTGGGCTCCTTGGGCTGGTTGCCCTCTCAGAGTGCATAGTCATGTAAGTATGGGGACTATAAGTAGCATCGTCTCTTTCTCTGGGATTTTATTTCCTTGTTCTCTTATTCTTTTACCCATCAGGGTTTGAAGAAAATGTAATCATTCCCTGACAGTCTTACAGTTCAAATTTCACTTATTGATAAGAACCTTGCCATTGGCAGCCGGGGCCCAAGGTTCTTGGGGTAGGCTTGCAGAATCGCACAACTCTGGGGGTGCAGTCACATCATGACACATGTGGAAATGGCACTCCTTGGAATTGCTCAGTGCACAACCTGTGCAACTGTAAGTGTGGTCCTGTGGAATAGCATTTCTCTTGCATTTGTTTCTAGGTCTTCTCTCTGCCCTTTCTCCATTTCTGTGTATATGTGTCTGTGTCATCATCTCCGTGTCTATCTCTCTATCTCTTTGGATGTTTCTGTGCATGGAGAACTCTCTGATTTCTTTTTTCTATTCTGATTCTTCCTTACTTCTCTAGCTTCTTAATTTCCCTAATTTATTTCCCATCTCCTGGCTTCCTCTCCTGCTCCTCTCTTCTGCTTGAGCCCCAGAGAAAGATCAGAAGTACTACTTCTAGGCTGTTATACCTCTAAATAGCAGTGTGACCACAGCCAAGTCACAAACTTGTTGCATTTCAAATTCCTCCCTTGTGAAAAAGAGAGTGATAAACCCACTTCTACCGTATTCCCTGTGTTTCTTTAAGAAAGATACAGTAGGATGGCCACAGCTATGGTAAGTCACTGTTGAGACTTCATATATATCAAGTATATTACATCCTTCATTTCACTTAATAACCAAATATTCTATATTGGTGGGGTAGAGATTATTACATTCTACCTTTTACCACTGGTGAAACAAGCTTGAATTGTTCATAAAAAATGGAAAATACACTTCCATTACAATACCAGGTATGACAGTCATAGTATAACACAGACAGCTGACTGCTGCCCCTTCTTCGCTTCCTTTTCCCCATGCTTGGTGAAAGAATCCTGCTAACAAAGATGAACACCATGCAAGACACTCTCCCAGAAAAAAAAGTGTTGAAAATTTTCCTGGAGAAACACGCTTACAGACTGTCCCAAAATTCCACCAATAACCCAAAATTCACTTCTCACCCCCTGAAAAACTTGCAGGATGTATTTGCGGAGGGTGGTGCTCCACTGCGCCCCCTGGTGCTCTGGCCTAGCACTGAGGTTCACCTGGATTTTTCAGGTGGGATGTTTGGGGCTCCTGCAGGAGGTAGAGACAGTGGGAAACAGGGACCCCTTCCCCAGAGGAGAAGACACTCTCATCCTCAAACCTTGGTCTATGTTTACTGGGACAAACAATGACCAGGTGGAGGTAAACATTCATTTCTGTGTCAAAGTCGTGGCATTAGTTTCAAGGAGACTGTTATTTCTGAACCAAGTGATCCATTGAGTTACAAATGAAGAGTGAGCCATGTCTGATCAAAAGCAAAGCTAACTGCAAATCAACTATGAAACCCCGGGCAGAGGAAGTTCAACCTTTGCAGATCCGAGAATGACACCAGTTTAAAAAAAAAAAAAGATACTGAACCATGGTGCTAGTGGAGACATAAGACATAAGAGATGTAGGTTTGATCCCTGGGTTGGGAAGATCCCCTGGGCAAGGCAACCCACTCCAGTATTTTTTCCTGAAGAATTTCATGGACAGAGAAGCCTGGCAGGCTATGGTCCATGGAGTTGCAAGGAGTTGGACTTGACTGAATCACCTTAGCACGCACATAGCATGTGACATATAAAAGTCTAATGCTATAGCTATTGATTTGAAAAATGTCTCCTATCTCCTTCAAGAATATGCAGGCCACCCTGAGACATAGGCAAAGAGTAGATAGATGTCAAATGAAAGGGCCACCTGCACAGTATTGACAGGATATGGTCTCAGTTTAGAGAAAGTGGCCCAGGGTGACCTCCAGGAGGGCCACCTGGACAAGGCTGTGTTCATGCTGAACATGAGGAGAAGACTGGAGTGTTTCTCAAATGAATGCACTAGTCTGAGCAGAGGCTGTGAGATGGGGGACAGGTGGCGGGGTGGAGGGTTGGAAAGTGATTTTACAAGACATGCGAAACCCAACAGGAGGCAGTACTCCAGGAATCAGAGGTGGCCAGGCAGTCAGGTCTGCCCTAACCACCAACCTCTGACCCCTGTAGTTCACCTACCTTGGAAAAATCACCAGTGGAATACCTCCTCATGAGTTCTGGGTCACTTTGACACCGATTCATCTGACATGTGAGTGGCCTCCGTCTACTGTGACAGTCCAGGTCGCTGTAAGTACCACCCCAACCCCGACCATTCCAGACTCCCCATCCCACCTCCTTCTCCAACCTTGGCACCTGACATGCTCATCTCTTTTGTCTCCAGCTGCACTACTTCACTTCAACCCTAATGCATCCAATACCTTCCACCCCTCAAACCAGTCTATCAACCTCATCCACGGCTTTGTGTGGATGAAGGGAATTCTTGGCTATGACACCATTCAGGTAAGTTGGAAACAAGGAGCTGAGTCAGGACAGGCTTTGAGAGTGACTACTGCTCACAAAACAGACACAGGACCAGATGGCAAAGCCCTTCCTTCTGAAAGTCCCTTAGTGACTGGCTGTCTGCCCCTCAGACCTGTCCCTGGAGAAATAGCACCTCTGTTGACACACAACCTCCCAGAAAGGCCAACGCAGAGAGTGGCTTAGGGTGTGGACTTGCAGCTCCTTTGCCCATAAGCAGCTCAAGGTTCATTTTGCTGGAAGCAGGGAGAGAAGGGGAGAAGCACCCACATTTATTCTTAGACTATGCCGTGCACATTCATGGTAATAACTTGTTTAATCCTACAACAATCCCACATAGCAGGTACTATGATTAGCTCCATGATACAGGCAGGTAAGAGAACTAAAGTTCAGAGAGCAAGGACCTTGCCAAAGTCACACATCTGGTAAGCAATGGAGCTGGGCTGGCCAGTCAGGCCAGTCAAGCAGGTATGGAGTGTTTCAGGAGTGGATAAAACTGATCTGGGGCCACTGGGGAAGCTCAGGGCTTCAGTTATCCACACAGGGAAATAGGGAGCCACATATGCGGGCGGGGCCTGATAAATGGTTCTCACTCTGGGGGACTATTGAGAGTCTAGTAAAAACTATGGCCTGTCTCTGCCAAAGTACCTATCTTCCCTTTCTATCTCTCACTTACTCACTGTCTATCTCTCTCCCTCATACACACACACATTCACACACACACACACACACACACACACACAGGCCCAAACCTCTCCAAAAGCATGTTTCCCAGGCAGAGTTTTCATAAGAATGATGCCTGTATACAAGAACATTGTATAATGGGCTTCTGTCTTCCTGGGCAGATACAGAACCCACAACACATTGCTGCTAAGTCACTTCAGTTGTGTCCGACTCCGTGCGACCCCATTAGACGGCAGCCCACCAGGCTCCCCCGTCCCTGGGATTCTCCAGGCAAGAACACTGGAGTGGGTTGCCATTTCCTTCTCCAATGCATGAAAGTGAAAAGTGAAAGTGAAGACGCTCAGTCATATCCTACTCTTAGCGACCCCATGGACTGCAGCCTACCAGGCTCCTCTGTCCATAGGATTTTCTGGGCAAAAGCACTGGAGTGGGTTGCCATTGCCTTCTCTGCACAATATATTACAATGAATGAATTAGGTCCATTTCTGTCATCAGATCATAGTGATGCCAAAGAGAAGGCTACCCTTGTCTTTATACATTTTGTCCTCAGGTGGGAACCACTGGGTCTTGTCCTGAGTCTTTGGTTGCCCCATCTGTACAGAAGGTCTGAGGCCAATTTGACTCATGCAGATGGTGTTTGCAAGAGTAGTTGGTGTTGATTAAAATCCACATGCTCACACCAATGGAACCTGAATTCCTGTCCCAGCTTGGTCTAACAGTCTGAAGTCAATGCAGGACATAGTCAGGCCTCAGTTCTTCTCTGCAGTGCTAATGGCATCTCCTCTCAGTCCCACTTTCCAAGCCTCTACATGGGAACACTCCTCTCCCACAGATCGGGAACCATGTCATCGTGAACCAGACATTTGGCCTGAACAAGGTGTGCAACAGACCCATGGAATCCCAACCTGTTGATGGCGTTCTGGGCTTGGGCTACCCTAACTTAGCTGTCAAAGGAAGCACCCCCATCTTAGACCACCTGAAGAAACAAGGAGTCATTTCTGAGCCTGTCTTTGTCTTCTACTTGAGCACATAAATCTGAGCTGGACAAGCCATGTCTCCAAGTTAACTGTAAGATTCTTTCAGTTGCATGAAATGTTGTTGACAACCTGATCCAGAATACTCCTGAGAGACAGTCTATGCAAGGAGAAACGCTGCCCTAGGGACCCGCCTGGCCCCATCACTTGTTTTTGTCAAGAAAATTGTTTTGAAATACAGCTATGCTCGTGGGCTCAAGGGGAACAGTTTGGTCCAGAAGGGCTCGGGGAAGAGGAAGAGCAATAGAGGGTGTCAGGAAACGGGTTGGAGAAACAGGTAACTCGGTTTGCTGGTGGATTTGATTTGGAAGATAGGTGAAAGACGGCGAGAATGTTCCCTTCCTCACTAACAGTTCACCAGGAGCCCAAGACCAGTGACAGAATTTACAAGGAGTCAGTGCAAAATAAACATGCGGGACCCCTTGTTCAAAACATACTAGGAACTTCAAGCAGGGAGAGTAGAGGTGGGGCCCTGCTGAGTGCGAGGCTTCATAGACAGCATAGGTCACAGGCAGATGAAGCCAAACCTGGTTGACCCTGAACCTGAGTCCTTACCACCCTGGGGCCTTGGTCTTCCTGAAAAATGACAGGCAAAGCAAGGAGGGGTGCTAGACCCCTCCAGCATGGTTCCTCTGAGGGTGTCAGTAAGAACTCAGGTCACTGGAGGGGACCAGGCTGTCCTCAGAAGGCTGGTGGTCAAAGCCAAGTTGCTCAGATTCCAACCTCTTCAGCGGCACTCATTAGATGGTGACAGACCTCAGTCAGATACTCAATCCCTCTGAGCCTCAATTTCTCCATCTGTAAATGGGGGCCACAGTAGTGCCTCTGATGAGTGGGTAAGCACAGCCCTCAAATAGTTCCTGGTGTTACTGTCCTCATGGTGCTCCCCTCTTTCCTTCTCTCGACAGCTGGAAAGAGAACAGCAGCGTGATGATGTTTGGCAGGGTGGACCACTCCCACCACAAGGGAGAGCTCAGCTGGATATCAGTGTCACAGGCCGGCTTCTGGCAGATAGCCATGGAGCAGTAAGCCTCTCCCTCTGAGGACCACCCCAAGTGATGCTCCCACATGTGCACAAGGACAGAGGCAGACACACACAAGTGCACGCACAGACATACAGTCACACACAGACAGACACACCCAGAAAGACACATAAAAACACATACGGAAACACATATAAATACACACATGTAAACACACAGAGGGACACAAACAGACACACACACACAGACAGAGGGAGACATATAGACACACCCACAAACTAGCAAACACAGATACGGAGACCATCCATGGGTTTAAAATCACCCCAGGCCTCCTGACCAGGCCTCTGGCCAGGGTCCTGAAAGGGTCCAGACAGGCCTGTGCAGCTGGGGGAGGCAGGAGGGGAGAACCTGCTGTGCTATAAGGTGGGGAGCAGGGTTTAGGATCCTACCCTGTGATGAAAAGTTGATCAGAGAGAATCTCACCAGTCTGAACAGGGTTGCGTTAGGATGTCCAAATGACCAGGGCTACCTGGGAGGGCGGTACTTCTTAGCACACAGAACTGCCACTTGAAAAACAGAGCAAGTCCTAGACAAACTGAGAAACTTGCCCTCCTCAGAAAGAAGCTACACAGCAGTGGAGACAGGTTGGTTTCAGTGGGGCAAGGCTGTGACAGAATTAGGAAGCTGGGATCCAGCTGTGGCCTGAGAACAATGGGCAATAATCAGTGGCGTTCTGTGTGATACCCTCAGACAAAGCTGATGTGCCATTTTGCATCCCATGTGCTAACTTGGGCATCCTCTAGCCACAGCCTCAGTCAGAGCGAGGTGGGGTGTTGCTAGGAGACAGCGTCTCGTGGGGAGCCTGTATCTCCCCCACCCTCTCTCTGAACATCTGCTTCCCCAGAGAACCTCCATCTTCTCTGTGTGGGTTGAACTATTCATGGTCAACACCAGATACAGGTTTCTGATTGTTCTTCATTCATTTCTTAATTCAATCATTCAAAAAAAAAATACATCGTACATCTACTGTGTGCTGAGAGGCACTGGGGTCAAACTTGTCCTCTCATCTAGTAAAGCAGTCATACATGAAACGAGCCACATACATAGTGAATTACCACTTTGGTACTTGCTAGACACAAGGAAGAGTCTACAGTGAGCAAGACAGGAACATGATCTAGTCTGGTGGGAAGATTCCCTGACAAAGTGACAATTAAGCCTAAACCTGGAAGATGAGGACAAATTAACGCAACAAAAGGTATGGTGGTTGTGTGGGAAGAGCAATGGTACATGCCCAGGCCCTGAGGCATGAAAGACCTTGGTGCATCAAGAAGTGCAAGGAAGTCAAAGAAGGTGACATGATCAGAGCAAAGGAAAACAGAGTCAGGGCAAGAGCTGAAGCCCTGACTATTCAGGAGACATTCAGGGAGGCAGCAGTTGTAGGGGAGGCTACATAGTGATCCTGGTGCCTGCTTTGTCCCACTGTCTCCCAGCACCTCCATGAACGGGATGGTGATTGGTTGTTCCTGTGGATGTCAGGCCATTGTGGACACCAGGACGACAATGCTGGTTGGCCCAAGTAACGTGGTCACCAAAATCTGGAGGTTCATTCACCCCAGGCTCAGTGGGAAAACCGAGGTGAAGGGTCATGCCACAGGGTCCCTCTCTGGCTCTCCACACCCCAAGGACCAGCTGAAGCCAATCTCTCTCCCTATTCCTCTAACAGATGCAGGCTCCATGTGATGTCATCAGTAAGTTGCCTCCTATCATCTTCACCATCAATGGAACTGACTACCCCGTGCCTGCTCAAGCTTACATTCAGGAGGTGGGGGCCAATCCTGGGGGCTGGTTCTCAGATGTGGAACTTGCAGGAACCCTTGGGCTGCTGCTGGGAGGAGGGCAGCCTCTGCAGGCCAAGCCACGCCATTGCAGATACTGCTGAGCCCCTGTGGTTGGGCCACTGCCTCCCACAAAATCATCCACTTGAGCATAATGGACAGTCTGGGACATCCATCCTCCTGATATAAGTGTGGAGACACTACCCCATCCAGGCCTGGCGAGGGGCACAGGGAGAGGGGAACACTAAGGGCCTCTGCAACCAGAACCCTCAGATGCATGAACAAGGAGAGTCAGCTGTAGCAATCCCTGAAACAGGACATGTGACAAAGGCAAGGGGGTGACTGAGGACAGTCCCAGTGTGCTGTCCCTCCCCAGTCTCCCTTTCCTTCTCAAAAGTGTCCTGGTTTAGATGATAAATTATATACTTACCCTGGTCCTTGCTACAGCTTCCCCTTGCTAAGCCCCAGGGTCCCCTCTGTGAGTTGGGGTATCAACCCCTCTGTGGGGAGGTTGGATGCTAAGGTGAATAAAGGGTGCACAGTGACTGCTCAGCCCCGGCACAGGGTGGAGGCTTCATGTCAGCTCCCTGCGGGAGTTCAGAGCAGACTGATAGGCCAAAGAAGGCTGTGAGGAAGAGAGGGCATTTCAGGAATTCTAAAGCCCCAGCGTCATGGAGGCATGAGGAGGCCCTCTTGGGTACAGGCAAATCTACACTAATGCCACGCAAATGCACTCTCTTGAGGGATCTGCCGAGGAGTGCTGGTCAGATTAGTGGGGGGGGGGGGGGGGGCTACACCAGGGGAGCACCATAGTAAGTCATCCAGCCCAGCCTGCAGTGGCCAGGGCAGCTTCCTAGAGGCCTGAGCACGGTACCAAGAACCAGCTGTGGGCACTGCTATTGAAAATGGATAGCCAACAATGACCTCCTGTGAGGCACCTGTGTAGCTCTGCCCAGTGTGATGTGGCAGCCTGGATGGAAGGGGATTTGGGAGGAGAATGGATATCTGTATGTGTATGGCTGAGTCCCTTTTGCTGTCCACCAGAAACTATCACAGTATTTTTAATCGACTATACTGCCATACAGAATAAAAATTTTAAAAAGAAAACAACAGGTTATAGGGAAGGGGGAGAAGAACAAGCATTCTCTCCAGAGAAGACAAAGAGCAGGGGTGGGAAGGAACGAAGCAGTAGAGTATGAGGGGAATTACCAGCCATGTGTGTTCTTTTTTTTTTTCTCACAAGTTTTATTGAAATATAGTTGATTTACAATGTTATGTTAATTTTTGCCATGCAACAAATTCACTCACTTACATGTATATATTTACATTTTTTTCATATTCTTATCCACTATGGTTTATCATAGGATACTGAATATAGCTCCTTGTGCTATACAGTAATACTTTGTTGTTTATCTATCCTCTGTATATTAGTTTGCATTTGTTGATCCAAAGCCCCAATTTTCCCCTCCTTCTGTCCCTTTCCTTATGAAAACCACTCTACTTGAGCCCTCTTGTTCTGGGATGGGCCCCCATTTCTGCAGCTGCAGAGAGCTGTGGAAAGACCCACTTGATTCTCAACAAAGGAGGGAAATAAAAGCCAGAAACTGCCAGCTCTGGATGTTGAAGGCAGTGACAGGTAAGGGCTCAGGCTGACTGGTGTGTATTTCTGCCTCCCCCAGATTCATGAGAACCTCTGCATTAGCAGCTTTGAAGGAGGCTCAGAAGGCTTTAAAGGGCCAGAGACGTGGGTCCTGGGTGATGTCTTCCTGAGGTTGTATTTCTCTGTTTTCAATTGGAAAAACAACAGGGTTGGCCTGGCTCCTGCAGTGTAAATGCTGGGCTGCTTCAGGAGTCAATCAGACCCGCTCCAAACACACACTCACTCACACCAAGGGCACTCCAGCCCAAGGGAGTAGGTGATGAAACTGTGTTTGTTGCTGTGCAAAGTCCTATTCTCAGTAAAGAGTAAAGGATTTCATCTCAATGGTGCTGATATGAATGGGTACCTCTCTTTGGGGTTGAGGAGGTGCTCATAACCAGGAAGAATCTAGAATCAAGTCTCAACCACAAGTGAGAGGAGCCCAATTCCAACTGGCTTCAAGGAAAGAGACTTATTGGAAGGACCCTGGGGATCTGGGACACAGGAATCAGAGTAAATCCAAAGATCGGTGATTGGATCCAAGAAATCAGAAGCCATCAAGCTCACTCTTTCTCTCCCTTGTTCTTTCCATTCTTTCATCTTTGATCATCTAAGCCTGAAGACTTTTTTCCCTCAGGCTACTACACCTAGTGAGGGAGTCTGAAGGTGCCTGCCACAGGGTTCTGTATCCATAAAGTATCTAACCCAAAAGGAAAGAAGTTCTGAAAAATCTGGTTACCACAGAGGGCTCTGATTGATATATATAGATATAGATATAGATATAGATTGATATATATTGATATATGTGACCTCAGGTCATATATCCAGGCTGGACCAACCAGCCTGGCAGGGCAAGTGGTAGTACGGCTTTACTTGATCATGTGGCCTTGTCCCACCCCCATTGCCCCACCCCCTCACCCCACGTTGGGTACAGAGGAGAAAGACATTATTTGGGGACTCATGCCTTGGGTTTGCACTTTGGCTCCTCAGCTCTTTGCCTGTGTGACCTTGATCATGTCCCATAACCTCAGTTTCCTCATCCAGAAAATGGGTGTTGTGATGAATCCCCACCTGGGGATTGCATGTGTGCCTGGGATTGGCAAGTGGCCTGGGTGAGCAGGCCAAATGTTAATTATTCTGCCTCCTGGGGGACAATCTGATGATTTCAGGGGACTCCTGACACCCACGGGGCTTAGTACTGAGTCAAGCAAATAACTGCTACTTCTGAACCATAACAGGGAATTCTGACTGAGCCGGGGCTTCTGTTTTCCTGGTTCCACAAGGAGCTAGAGCACAGGCTCTGATTACTCCCCTCCTCATCCTTACCAGCCAACCTGTCCTTGCCAACTACTTCAAGCCTAAAATCACACTGCAAAGAGAGTCGTAAAGGCTTTTGGTTTCTTCTCAGTTTCCCACATCTCCTAGGGTAGCACAAGAAGCTGTTACCAGGGCAGCCTGCACAGTCCAATCTCTGAGTGTTATATGGAACTGGACCCATTTCTCCCCTTGTGACGAAAACATCTGTGGTTGTCTTAGAAACCTTTCTAAGCTTGCTGTTTAATGAGGAAATATATGTTGACCTGATCAAGTTTCTCTTCCCAGGATAATTCCAGCCACACAGTCAAGTACCCAGACATTCAGTTGCCTAACTTCCCACAGCATATGCCAAAAGCAGACCACCCATCATGTACTCTCACTTGGCCCAAAGCACTATCGAACTGACCTGCCTTGACAATCCGAAAAGTTGGCATGTGTGCCCCAGAAGAGAGACTTTCTTAGGTTTCTTTCTCTGGATATTCTAGAGTTGGGATTAGAACTGAAGATGCCTTCATGGCCCCCAGTGCTTAATAGTTAAAACTGTGTGAAAGGCAGTGGAAACAGTTCAGGGCTTGAGAGTCCAATATTTTTCATTTAAATCCCAGGTTGACTTTTACTATCTATGTGACCTTGGGCAAATTATTCAGCCTCTGAATTCTTTTCTTCTTGGTAACAAGGGACTAACTCTACCAACCTCATCAGATGGTTGTAAGAGTTTAACAAGAAATAAACACAAAAGTTTCTGGAGGTGCTAGAAAAATCACCAGACCAGCGGTAGGTAGCACTAACTCATGTACTATCACAGCTTTTGAAAATCTATTATTGTAAAGTGCTGCCTGACAACCCTGAACTCTGAGAGAACAGGTCCTAGAAGACATGTATTAAGTATTTCATGTCCCCCACCACCACCTTTTTTTTTTTTTTTGGTACATATACACAATGGAGTATTACTCAGCCATTAAAAAGAATACACTTGAATCAGTTCTAATGAGGTGGGTAAAACTGGAGCCTATTACACAGAGTGAAGTAAGCCAGAAAGAAAAACACCAATACAGTATACTAATGGATGTGGCTTTCTGAAACAGGCTCCAGACCAATCTGAACAAAGGTCCACAAACACAAGGTGGACCAAGGTGCCTGGTACAGTTCAAATAACAGTGGTAAGTTAACAACAGAAGTTGTTACCAAGTTAAAGTTAAATTTAAAGCTGACTTCCCTACATTTACTTTTGTCCGCATTCTGCTCTGAAAATTCACCAGAGAGTTAGTCCCTTTTTTGTGAAAAACTTTTAGAGACTTGAAGGTTGGTCCTTATGCCCCCACCAAAATCTTGATTCTCCAGTGTAAACAAGCCTCCAAACTATATGCCCACATTCCCGCTTCCCAGCCAGATGGAGGGTTGGAAGCTAGTGGTCGTGACCTCTTCACTCAGTGTCCAAAGTCTTCCCCACCCGGTTTCTAGAGCTTCCAGGTTCTCTTAATGTACTTCCTTCCTCTTAACATTTTTCATCTCTTCTATTCATTGCTGTCTAGTCTTCACGTTTCATTCCTCTCCTCCATTTGCACAGTCTAAAATCTCTGAGATCTCCAGCACACACAGCACAAATCCCACACTCTTGAAATTAGGCTTGACTGCCTAGCACTCCCCACACCACCCTGGGAGCTGGTCTTGGATCCCATCTTCTACATGGGCCTGTGTATCATTGGTGCTGCTGTCCAGATTTTCAAGTCTTTGTCCTAAATCCAGGCTGTATTACACATCCATAACTCCCTCATAATTCACTGTAGCCCTGTGGCTTGTGATATAAAGCACGTACCAGTGACACAGCTCACTCATGGCAAGTGCTTTGATAGTGTCACTAGAAAAAAAAAAAAACAGCACAAACTAAAAGCTGACAATTCTGTTTTATTTGGCAAACTTTCTGAGGACTTCAAGCCCAGGGGCATCCTTTCAGATATCTCTAAGGGATTTATCTGAAAAGGTAAAGGAGGAGGCAAGAGACAGAGGAGTTTTTGCAACAAAAACCAGATAGTCAGAACATTAAAAGATTGCTGTTCATTAGAGAAGGTCAAATATCTCAGATTAAGAAATTTAAGCATTTTTCAATGTATGGGAAGATGTAAGAGCCTGGGTTCATTGAAATCATTTCTTTGATATGCACCTTAGCTGTCCAGGGAGTGTATTCACTTTTTCTCATTCTGAGGCCCCTCTAGAAACACAGCTGGCAGGGGGACAGGTGGCTTCAGTAGCTGGGGGCTTGATGGAGGGCATCCTTTGCCATCCTGAATTCCTTCTGGGGGATGACCTTTATAGGCAGCTATGTGATAGCTGGACGGCTGTAACATCCTTGGTTTACTGATACGGCAGCCACACTTTCCATTCACAATAGTCAGTACATACATTGGGACATACCCTTCCCCCTGCCACAGCAACCAGGGACGCTGCAGATGGTGAAGCCTCCATCAGTCTGCATCCCCAGGAGAAGAAGTCTCCAGTCAGAGCCCCAAACAACTTGCGATGGACAGAAAGATTTCACTTTGGGTACCCGCCACTTGGCATGCGGAATTTTAGTCTGCGACCAGGATTGAACCCATTTCTGCAGCTGTGAAAGTTAAGAGTCTTAACTACTGGAGACCAGAGAAGTCCAGAGTTCCTGTTTTTAAACTGTGCATACTCTGTACCACCCATACTGCCCAGACTGATTGAAATAATGTATCCCTTAGGGCTAAGCTTCCGAAGTGACAGACAATCCCGAGTTCAGTAGGATGTCAGTGGTGCCCTCTTTGATAGGCATTCCCTCTGCCCACACTCACTCAGCAATGTCCTTTATCCATGGAGACACAGGTCAGTAGCCACCTCCACCAGGAAGCCTTCCAAAGTTTCACCCAAGGTGAGAGAGTTAAAGCTTAGGGCCCTTTAAGAAGGAGATGAACATTTGCCCATGCTTTCCTTAAATATACGTTGTGCAACAATGTATCTTGCCTGAGAACTGATCTTTCTTTAGGTCTGGAACTAATGATCACAGAGTACAAAGTCTTACTCATGGAAATGCTTTTCTGAGGCTCTGTGTTAATGATCATAATTGTAACATATCTTGCCTGGAAACCAATTTCTCAAGACTTGTCCCCCTAATTACACAGCCAACAGTATATCTCTCCCAGAGGCCAGCCCCAGAAGCCTATCTCCTTGGTTAATCTTGGGCCAAAGTTATCTCAGGATATATGCCTTGGGAAAGGGTCTGGTGGAACTCTTACAACCTTGAGGTATTCTTGTTATCTATTCTCAGTAACCAGTTGAGAAGCATATAGTGAGTGAGTGAAGTTGCTCAGTCATGTCCTCCTCTTTGTCATGCCATGGACGGTAGCCTGCCAGGCTCCACCATCCATGGGATTCTCCAGGCAAGAATACTGGAGGGGGTTGCCATTTCCTTCTCCAGGGGATCTTCCCAACCCAGGGATCAAACCCAGGTCTCCTGCATTGGAGGCGGATTCTTTACCATCTGAACCACCAGGAGCAGTATACATGGCCCCGCTTAATAAACTAGTGAGGCAGGTACTTTCCTGCCCTCTTCTGATGTCTCTGTCAGAAGCTTTTTCTGTCACTTCCACTTTCAATAAACATGTACACAAAGCTCTGAGTGACTGACTGTCTTTGGTCCTGGAGTTAAATCTTCTCCTTTGGAGACCATGAATCTGGTGGCAAGCTACCAAAGGCAACATTAGGCTTCAGCTTCCCAGGACTCCAGGAACATGTCTCCATTACAGGCTGCTCACATTTCTGTTCTGACATTTGGATTCCTGGACCATAAGGCCCTTGCTAGTCCACATAGGAAAAGCTGGCACTTCAAGGATACAAGCTCTGGAGGGAACAGGTTCATGGAAAAAGATTATGAACTGGGCTTCAGGCCATCTTCCCCCTGAGCATAGTGTCTGTATTGTGGGCATAGTCTGAATGGTGTTCCTGCACTCCAGGCTCCATCTATGCAGGGAGCATTTTCCGTGTTAGGCTTTGAGCGCTTTGAAGAAGTGTTCACTGAAAGAATGAATATCCTAACAGATGAGATCCTTCCTCAGTGTCCCCCTCTATCCCCTACCCTCTTGTCTTCTCTGAATCACTGGCTGGTCCCCCAAGCCCAGGACTAGGAACAGCTGGAATTAGCCGTCAGACAAACCTAGATTCAAATCTTGGATCTATGACTCACAGGCCCATTGGCCTCCAGGGAGATGCTTCAGTTCAGTTCAGTTCAGTCGCTCAGTCGTGTCCGACTCAGCGACCCCGTGAATCGCAGCACACAAGGCCTCCCTGTCCATCACCAACTCCCAAAGTTCACTCAGACCCACGTCCATCGAGTCAGTGATGCCACCCAGCCATCTCATCCTCTGTCGTCCCCTTTTCCTCCTGCCCCCAATCCCTCCCAGCATCAGAGTCTTTTCCAATGAGTCAGCTCTTCACATGAGGTGGCCAAAGTATTGGAGTTTCAGCCTTAGCATCATTCCTTCCAAAGAACACCCAGGACTGATATCCTTCAGAATGGACTGGTTGGATCTCCTTGCAATCCAAGGGACTCTCAAGAGTCTTCTCCAACACCACAGTTCAAAAGCATCAATTCTTCGGTGCTCAGCTTTCTTCACAGTCCGACTCTCACATCCATACATGACCACTAGAAAAACCATAGCCTTGGCTAGATGGACCTCTGTTGGCAAAGTAACGTCTCTGCTTTTCAATATGCTGTCTAGGTTCGTTATAACTTTCCTTCCAAGGAGTAAGCGTCTTTTAATTTCATGGCTGCAGTCACCATTTGCAGTGATTTTGGAGCCCCCCAAAATAAAGTCTGACACTGTTTCCACTGTTTCCCCATCTATTTCCCATGAAGTGATGGGACCGGATGCCATGATCTTCGTTTTCTGAATGTTGAGCTTTAAGACAACTTTTTCACTCTCCTCCTCACTTTCATCAAGAGGCTTTTTAGCTCTTCTTCACTTTCTGCCATAAGAGTGGTGTCATCTGCATATCTGAGGTTATTGATATTCCTCCCGGCAATCTTGATTCCAGTTTGTGCTTCTTCCAGCCCAGTGTTTCTCATGATGTACTCTACATATAAGTTAAATAAGCAGGGTGACAGTATACAGCCTTGACGTACTCCTTTTCCTATTTGGAACCAGTCTGTTGTTCCATGTCCAGTTCTAACTGTTGCCTCCTGACCTGCATATAGGTTTCTCAAAAGGCAGATCAGGTGGTCTGGTATTCCCATCTCTTTCAGAATTTTCCACAGTTTATTGTGATCCACACAGTCAAAAGCTTTGGCATAGTCAATAAAGCAGAAATAGATGTTTTTCTGGAACTCTCTTGCTTTTTCCATGATCCAGCGGATGTTGACAATTTGATCTCTGGTTCCTCTGCCTTTTCTAAAACCAGCTTGAACATCTGGAAGTTCAGGGTTCACATATTGCTGAAGCTTGGCTTGGAGAATTTTGAGCATTACTTTACTAGCGTGTGAGAGGAGATGCTTAACCACTCTCATTTCAGTTTCCTCATCTGTAAATTGGGGACAATCTCAAACTCTCAAGGTGCTCCTGAAAAGCATGTAGGGAAATGCAATCAGTGTCTAAGGTCTCCTTGAATGAATTAGGGCCTGTGCTTGGGACAGTGGAGTGGCAAGGGAAGGCTTCCCTGAGGGGAAAGACATTTGAGATGATGTTGAATATTGAGAAGGAACCAGCCATGTAAAGAGTTGGGAGAAGAACATTACAGAAGGGGAAACACCCACTGCAAAGGCCCAAGGTAACCAAGGTTAATAAATGGCTACTTTTCCACCTCCAATCTTCCTTCCACACTTGGAACTCAGCCACACATCACCCACACTGACCTCATCACATACTTCACTAGTGAGATACCAACAATGAGCCATCTAATCCTCCCTAGAAGAGAAACCCTGGAGCAGACACAGGGCTGAGTTGGCTCTGAGCCTTGGGGCCATGTAGGCAAGATAGTTATTACCAGGGGCATCAAGTCCCAGGGGCACCACCAGTGACTGACCATCTCTGTATGCTTGTCCTCAGGGGTGGAAACTCCAGGGAACAGATAGAGCAAAGAAACAAGCAATCGCTCTTGTCTCATCTAGCCCTGTGTGATCCCGTGGCCCCCTGACCGCTCTGCTCTCTGGACAAAATCTCTTTCCTCTACTCCTTCTCCAAATGTGGCCTGAGATCAGCATCAGCACCTGACCCTGTAGTCTTGTGGCTGGAAGTCCGTTCATAAGTACTTTGGACACAGGGATGCACAGCCTTGCCCTGTTTGTCTGTCCTTTTCCCCCAACCAGGTCCATAAAGCAAAGTACTCAAAGAACATGACTGGTTGCATCTCCTCTCAAGGACTTCAAAGCTATAAGCTCTTTTTTGAGCATCCAGGAGAAAACATGTCCTTTGCATCCAGACTTGTCTTAGCCCTACCAACACCCCTCAGCCAGGGGTTTCCTGAAAAAGAGTTCGCAGTGAAGTCAGCTCTATCCCTTCCATGTCCAGAGCAGGAATTCCAGCAGGAAGGATGTGACCTCCAGCAAGGTTATCCAGAAGACTCAGGTCTGGCCCTCTGGTTGGCACCATTCTTTTCCCAGTGCCTCTTCCTTCCCTCCTGGGTCCTGAGCAAGCTGCCCTCCTCTTGGTTAGTGGGTTGGGAATTCCTCTTCCCTTCTAAATATCCCTGCAGCTCCACGCCTTCACTCCCTCCTTACCCAGGCCCTGCTCTCACCTGCAGATGGCATTAAGGAAACTGGGGAGAGGATGCCCAGTTCATTCTTTCTAAAAGTATCCTCATTCCTCTACCTCCAGGCCCTGACCTGGCTCATCAAAGTCCCAACTGAATGACTGTTGGGTCCTTTAATGGAATGGAACCTGGTGGTCCAGAGTCAAGAATGAGAAAGTGAAAGAGAGAGCTGGAGGGAGGGAGAGAGAGAGAGAAAGAGAAAGAAAGACATGGGGACCCAAGCTCTGATGGAGCAAAGGTGCTTTAATGATCTTTCTGTGAGTATATATAGGCTGTTGTACAAGAAATTTCTTTCCACAATGATGAAGATCAGAAAACCAAACGTACAGTAACCCTTACCAAGGGAACAAGGGATTAATAATGATCACAAGGTGAGAAGACAATCCATATCTCAAGAAAGAGGATGGAGACTAAGCAGTTTTGTCTTAAGGAGAATGTTTACTGAAGGAGATTCAAGCCTGTCTCATACTATGACCTCAGTCCTGGGAGCGGCATGCCGTTCCACTGGTTTCTGGCAACAGAAACTGATAAGGAACAGAGGAGTTATGAGAAACAGCACATAGGAATCCTCCTGTTAAACATTCCCTGACAGATGACCAAGCAGCTTAGCAGTAGGGGAGGAGGGAAGGGGTGGATGGTGATCATATGACAGGAGAACAAACAATCTGTAAACTGCTGATTGCAAAAAGATTTCAAACATCACAAAATAAAAAAGAATAGTAACAAGAACCCTGTATTTCTTCACACAGCATCAAGAACTACAACACTATTCTGTTAGTCTGTCACAGCCAGGAGGCTAGGCTACATGTCCAAGATTAAAGTGCTGGCCAACTGCATTCTTAGGACCTTTCTTCTTGGCTCAGAGACAGTTCCCATATTACTGTGTCCTCACACATGGTGGTGGACGGGGCAGGAGGTAAGGAGGGAGGCAGAGGGAGGGAGAATGAAAGACAGAGAAGAGGAGATTGAGGAAGCTCTCGGTGGCTCTTGTAATAAAGGCACTGATCGAATCAGAGGGCCCACCATTAAGACCCCATCTCAACCAAGTGTATGTTAGTCACTCAGCCATGTCCAGCTCTTTGCAACCCCATGGACTGTAGCCCGCCAGGCCCCTCTGTCCACAGACTTCTCCAGGCAAGAATACTGGAGTAGATGGCCATTTCCTTCTCCAGGGGATCTTCCTGACCCAGAAACTGAACCTAGGTCTCCTGCATTGTAGGAAGATTCTTTACCATCTGAACCACCAGAGAAGCCCCCAACCAAAATTTCAACCAAATTACCTTCCAGAGGCCCTGATTCCCAATACCATCACACCAGGAGTTACGCATTCAACATCTGAATTTGGGGGTGGACACAATGCAATCCATCCCAACTACACAGGTCTTTTTTTTAATATAAATTTATTTGTTTTAATTGGAGGTTAATTACTTTACAATATTGTATTGGTTTTGCCGTACATCAACATGAATCCACGTTCCCCATCCTGAACCTCCCTCCCTCTTCCCTCCCCGTACCATCACTCTGGGTCGTCTCAGTGCACCAGCCCCAAGCATCCAGTATCATGCATCAAACCTGGACTGGCGATTCGTTTCATATATGATATTATACATGTTTCAATGCCATTCTCCCAAATCATCCCACCCTCTCCCTCTCCCACAGAGTCCAAAAGACTCTTCTATATATCTGTGTCTCTTTTGCTGTCTCACAAGAGACACGTGTACCCCAATGTTCATTGCAGCACTGTTTATAATAGCCAGGACATGGAAGCAACCTAGATGTCCATCAGCAGATGAATGGGTAAGAAAGCTGTGGTACATATACACAATGGAGTATTACTCAGCCATTAAAAAGAATACATTTGAATCAGTTCTAATGAGGTGGATGAAACTGGAGCCTATTATACAGAGTGAAGTAAGCCAGAAAGAAAAACACCAATACAGTGTACTAACACATATATATGGAATTTAGAAAGATGGTAACAATAACCCTCTATGCGAGACAGCAAAAGAGACACAGATGTATAGAACAGTCTTTTGGACTCTGGGAGAGGGAGAGGGTGAGATGATTTGGGAGAATGGCATTGAAACATGTATAATATCATATAAGAAACGAATCACCAGTCCAGGTTCAATGCAGGATACTGGATGCTTGGGACTGGTGCACTGGGATGACCCAGAGGGATGGTACAGGGAGGGAGGTGGGAGGGGGGTTCAGAATGGGGAACATGTGTACACCCGTGGTGGATTCATGTTGATGTATGGCAAAACCAATACAATATTATAAAGTAATTACCCTCCAATTAAAATAAATAATTTTTTAAAAAATAAAATAAACAGCAGTCTTGCCCATTGATACAATTCAAATTTTACTTTTTCAGTTCTTGGTCCACAAGTTGATCATGGAAAACACTGCAAATCAACAGGTTCTGACAGTAACAAAGAACAACATGAGGCTGAGATTTGAAAAGGGAAAATAAGCTGAGGGCAGACAAATCATACAATTTTTTTAATTTAAACTTATTTATTTTAATTGGAGGCTAATTACTTTACAATATTAAGTTAAATGCTATCCCTGAAAATAAGCAGAACAGTTTCAAAAGTCACAAGTAGAGGGGAGGCCTTGGTACTTATTTTTTTAAATGTTCATTAAGCTCCAGTGATTATTTGCTACTATTCTTTTCTATACTCATGCTGAATAAAGCTATAGCTAAATGGAAGTTAAACTGTGTTCATGAAGTGTTAACGTTTACCTCTTTTTATCTGCAGTCCCTCAGAGAAAGCAAAGGAACTACAAATAGTGCTATACCAGAGACTAGTTTCTTGACCAACAATGTCGCTTCAGCATGTGATGAACTGGTTCACTCTAAAGTGGTCACGGCTGTTGAAGACAAGAGGTTTTGTATTTTCATATGGCACATCTTTTTGGTCCCTGTGAAAACAAGTTTTTTTGAATGTGAACTATCCTCTGACACTTGTGGAGTTACTATTGCTCTTCCTATATCCATTAGATTGATATATGGTTCATGGCTGCACAAGTTTAAAATTTAATTACAGGGCAATGAGCAACATGTGGCTTGCCTCTGTGAGGGGCTGGGTCAATCTGCAAGAAAGAGTATTTTAGAGTACCATCAAGTTCCAAGATTGCAGCTTGGTTACCACAACGATAACAATAGTTTGGAGCGCTGAAAATCGTTACTGCCTTTCAGGCAAAGCACCAGTTATATCCCTCCATCACCAGCCAATGAGCTCTACACACCAACATGAGGCCACTGGCATGATTAAATGTCTCAGAAATATCCTGCCCAAAGGTGTAGTCAGCTCCTTGAGGAGATATACCCCAACCTCCATGGTCCCCCTGAATCTGACCACAGCAAGTGATACATTGGACCCTCACGGGGAACTTCTCGTAGGTGATCAAGAGCTCTGATGTGATCCAGTGTATCTATGGATGGTGAGAGGCCACCATGTAGACAGAATATCTGCCTAGCCACTGAGGCAGTGAGAGGAAGATGGTCAAAAAGATCTGTAAAATGTTTCCAGATGTGCATTTCCATATTTCCTGAAATATTCATCATAGAAACCACACACTTATGTAATCTGCCTCATCCTCTCATGATTTCCTTGAATAATGGTGATACGTTCACTGATAAGGAATCACAAGAGCTACAAGCAGAGTAACTGTTTCCACCAAATAATATCCTCTGTTAGCATCATCACCCATAAACAAGTAATTTGTATTAGGTGATTTACCACCAATTCTAAACAGTTCCACGAGATCACGAACTTGCCCATTCACATCTCTGCAGATGGTGACTGGACATCAAACTTCTTGTACATTGGACTTTTTTTTTTTTGGTCAGCATTTCTTTAGCCTTCTTGCAGAGGCTCTTGACCTGGGATGCGGACAGCTGCTCAATCCACTTGTCCACCTCCTTGGTGAATACCTTCTCGTCCGTGATGTCACCTGCCTGAACCAGCTACCGCTCCTTGCTCCTCCTGCTGGTACCCAGTTCCCACTGTACTTGTGCCTGTACTGGTGGTTGCTCGGCATTAGCGCTGGCCTTCTGGCTCATCCCTCTGTGCCCAGCCACTGGCCACTGCCCTCCTCCACTCACTCTAGGCCTGACACTCTGCTCTCTGTAATCTCCCCCTTCTTTTTTATGCCACTTATTTGTTTAAAAGGTGGGAGGAGGTGGAGTTGTTTGTCTTATAGAATTTTACAAGGGTTTAGAGCAGGGGTCTGCAACACCACTACCAAGGACCAGTAGGGGTCTTTGACCTATTGAGAACCGGGCTGCACAGCAGGAGTGAGACTTCATCTGTATTTATAGCTGCTCCCCATCACTCTCCCGTCCCCCAGATGGGACACTCTTGTTCCAGGAAAACAAGCTCAGGGCTCCCACTGACTCTTCATTAAGATGAGTTGCGTAATTATCTCATTGTGTATCACAGTGTAATAATAGAAATAAAGTACACAACGAATGCAATACCCTTGAATCATCCAGAAACCACTCCCCTCCACCACCACCTGTAGAAAAATTGTCTTCCAGAAAACCAGTCTCTAGTGTCGAAAAAGCTGGGGACCGCTAGTTTAGAGGATTGCTTCTCTGTTCCTTTATCTATGTAATTCCCTGAAAACTGGTAGTTAGATCTAGACTTGAGTTCAACAGGTTTTATTGAAACATTTTATACGTATTTCCATATATTTCTTATGGCACCACTTCAAGAGGCTCATAATTTCCCCCACTCCTATGACAGATGCTGAGATGCAGCAAGTCCTGATGGTGCCAGCCTCATGCATTCATTGTAAAACACTTCAGCCTTTCATCTTATGGTTTTAGCATCCATTGATGACCTTTGCCTAGATCCACTGATTCATCAGAATGTTGCAAAACAGAGGATTTATGTTTCTACCACTCCTGAATTTAATTCCTAAAATTCTTCAATTAAAGATCATTCTTTTAACTGTTTGCAGTTACATGAAATATGCTTCCTATAAACAAAAATAGCATAAATGTTGATGATTACTTCCCTTTCTCAGTGCCCATGTTGGTGAGTTGGTGCCCTAGCAATGTGTCACGGTGACAAATTAGATGTTATCTATTAGCGTTTGGATCTCCTGGTTTTTTATATATTTAATTTATTTCTGCTGGTTTGATCTGATGCTAAAATTGTCCCAGTTTTAGCCTCTTCATATGGATTACTAAACTTTTTGTCCAGCCCTCGCTGGTCTTTGAAGGCTCAACTTTCTGGCCCTTCAAGATTCCCAGGCTTATCTTGTACAATTCTTGACCCAGTTATGAAATCAGCCATCTCCTCAAGAATCCATAGATCCTCTGGTGGAAAATGGTATTTAGAAGTCACAAGTTAGACCTCAGGATAATCACTATAAGCAAGCTGCCATCACTAGTAGGTTTTTTAACCATCAGAGTGATGAAGTACGCAATTCTTAAAAAAGAAAATAATTAAATGTTACAAACCTAAGCTTTCAAGTTTTAAGACTGCAAGGTTTTACTTAAGCTTTTTTGTTTTATACTTGAACCTCTTTCCTCTATCCACTGATTGTCTTACTTTAGAATAATATTAGCTTTAATTACTTGCTTGCTTTAACCTATAACACACATGCGATACTTTCACACTAGCAGAAGCAATATCACCAACAATAAGGTGTTGGATACAGTCTCAAATTTCTTTGCTTTTTTGTTTTTGGTTTTATTTTGGTTTTATTTTGGATGTGGGGGCATGTTTTTGTTTCTCTTTGTCCTTAGAAGACATTCCACTCTGAATACAGAGTCAAAATTCTGCATTTTAAAGCCACTTACTTAGGTAATGTTTTGTTCTGGACAGTTATGTCATCAGCTTAATACAATTAGGCTCATTAGTCTTAGTTTGTTCTCAGCTTCTACTGATGTATTTATCTATTTTTTGATCCTGTAACATATATACATTGTTGCAAATTCAAACTATAAAATAAGAAAAATTACTTCCTTCTTTGCCCCTCATCCATAAATTATATTTTTAGTAGTTTTTGACTTATTCTTGCCTTCTTTATTATTGAAAATAGACATATTTATATGTAAAAATAACAAATTATAAGCACTTTTTTGGTCTGCTTTTTTTAAAAAACTGAACAGTGTACCCTGAAGAAATTACCCATCCCACTCCTCACTCCACCCACATCCTACCCACGTGTTGGGATGCCCGGGGCCTTATTCCACAGTCCCCCGCAAATGGTCACTTAAGGTATGTTTGTAATCTTTTGCATTTACAAATGGTTCAGGATGGGGAACACATGTAAACCCATGGCTGATTCATATCAATGTATGGCAAAAACCACTACAATATTGTAAAGTAATTAGCCTCTAACTAAAATAAATAAATTAGAAAAAAAACTGTTGTTGTAGTGAATAGCTTGTGCATATGGTGATTTCTACTTTTGCCGGTGTATCTTTGGAACAGATCCCTAGAAGTAGAATTGTTGAGTTAAGGGCATATGTATGTGTCATTTGTTAGATGCTGTCAAATCCACTCTGTGGAGATTGAACAACCAATAATGAATGTAAACAATGTGCAAAAATATGGGTTAAGACATAGAACTCTATCTATACACACCTGGTGACCGGGGAGCCTCTCGATATTCTACCCAAGGGTCAGAGTCAGACCTGGCTAGACCTCAGGCAGGAACACCCAGGACCTGGGAGTCCTGGGAGGAGCCATGAGGCACCATTGTCTTTACTTTGGCTGAAACAACAGTTTAACAGGCCCTGTTCATCTCAGGCTGAGCAGGAGCTCTGTGATTTGTATTTTTTTTTTTTTTGGTCCCCTTTGATTGATAAAAACACTTCAAAATTATCTCTTTCTATGTTTGGTTTAGCAATTAAAATGTTTCAAGGCATGAATTTTATTAGGGAATTAAATCAGAATTCTATCCATTTGTCCTTAGCAAAAGGATATTATTAAATTCACTGGTTTATATGACACTGCTGCTCTTTCTTCACAAATGGAAGGAAAACTGACACAGTTAATATGTATTCCATCTCTTACTCAGTCAACTTGACTTGGATCCCCGCTCTGTCCCTTCTGTACTCACACCTCTAGGCGAGAAATAAAAATCCGCACAGTCTGAAGGCTGAATCCCTCCAGCTTTTGAATCCCTTCAAATGAACAATGTATGCACATTTGTTGGAGAATTGGTTCACACTATATTTTCTGAAAAAAAAAAAAGTTTAGTTGCTAACATTTAAAAATCAGGAGATTATACATAAATTTACAGACTTCTGACTTCTCTTGGAAACTTGGCCAGCCAGCCTGCTTTCTGGTGTGGCAGTCCAAGGTTGGAGCAGAGACAGGCTTCTCCCAGTGGAACCTGTGCTGTTCAGAGGACCTGTGCTGCCCAGTGTCCAGAATATCTACCCAGCCCTTCCATTCATTTCTCTTGCCTCCTAGGCCATAAATCTGTGAGAACTGACATAGACTGCTAGCCCCTGAAGATATGGACCACCTGTGTGTTACTGGACTTTGACTTTCTAGCATCCTACCCAGACTCCAGCACATAGGGCTCTCCTTATATGTTTGGTGGGTGATATAAAGTATCTTGTGGATGCCTGCATCACCTTTCTTCCAATACTAAAACCATGTGATTGCAATACTGCTCCAGCCTAGATCTTTGATACAGACTGGCAGCAAAGGTACCCCTGATCTGTGCCAATGTCCCACTACCCAAAGCCACTCATACATCACTGGAAGGAAAGGAAAGTCACTCAGTTGTGTTCGACTCTTTGCGACCCCATGGACTGTAGTCTATCCTCTGTCCATGGGATTTTTCAGGCAATAGTACTGGAGTGGATTGCCATTTCCTTCTCCAGGGGATCTTCCCGACCCAGGGATCGAACCCAGCTCTCCCGCATTGTAGACAGACGCTTTACCGTCTGAGCCACCAGGGAAGTGCATATGTCACTGGGCTACTCCTAAAGTCTTCACTTTGCTGTTTGATCTCTTTTCCTCTTAGCAATCTCCTTTCCAACTGAGGACAGCAATGCACTTACATGACATGTCAAGGAAGACCTCAAAAATCACGGATGTGTGGCATGGCCCATGGCATTTACACTTTTCACATTGTTAGGAGTGTTTGTCTCCAAGTTTGCAAGAGTCTCATCACTTTTATTTTAGTTTAACTTTTCAGCCACGCCTCAAGGAAGAGATTAACAGTACAGACTCGCTGTCAAAGGGACCACAACCATCCTGGATAACCTGAGGAATCATAGCCATTTCTCAGCCTGTTTTTGCTTTCTACTTGAGCTCATAAGTCTGAACTGGACAAGCCCTGTCTATAAATTAGTTATAAGATGCTTTCAGTTGCATGAAAAATTATAGACCACCGGATCCAGAATATTCCTGAGAAACAGTCTAGCCTAGGAGAACTGTGTCTCAAGGATCACATCTGGCCCCACTATTGGGTTTTTGTCAATAAAGTTTTATTGGAACACAACCATGCTCATGAGTTCAAGGACAGCAGTTTGGTCCAGAGGAGTGGAAGTAAGAAGGATAGCAATGGAAGGTGTCAGGATATGGGTTTGAAGAAAAGGCAGCAGGATTTGCTGATGGATTTGATATGGAAAGACAGATAGAGATGGCAAGAATGTTTCCCTTATCACTAAGATTTCACCAGGAGTCCAGGACCAGCGACAGAATTTGAAGAAGCCAGTGAAAAATGAACATATGAGACCTTTTGGTCAAACATATTAGGAAATTCAAGACAAGGATAGCAGAGATGGAGAGCCTGCTCAGCTGTGAGCCCCATGGACGGCACTGGTCACAAGCAACTGAAGCCAGTCGTGGGTGTGCCTGAATCCCCATGCTCAAAGCGCCCTCTGGCTTTGGCTTTCCTGAAAAATTACAAGCTAGATAAGGAGGAAGCCTGACCCCTGAAGCATGTTGTCCTCTGAGAGTGTATCTCAGCAGTCAGGTTGCTGGAGAGGACCAGGCACTCTTCAGAAGGTTGGGTGGTCAGAGCCAGGCCAGGCTGTTCAGCTTTGAACCTCTTCTGTGGCACTTATTAGACAGTGACTAACCTGGGTCAGGTACTCAATCCCTCAGAGCCTCAGTTTCTACATCTTTAAAATGGGGGCTGTAGTAGTGCCTCTGATTTGTAGAGAAGCACAGCCTTCAGACCGTGCCTGGCGTTACTCTCCTCCAACCAGCCCCCTTCTTCCTTCTCTTTTCAGCCAGCCAGAGAACAGCAGTGTGGTCATGTTTGGCGGGGTGGATCATGCCTATTACAAGGGAGATCTCAAGTGGGCACCTGTGACCCAAGCCTGCTACTGGCATATGCTCATGGGCCGGTAAGCCTCTCCCTCTGAGGGCCACCCAAAGTGATGCTCCCACACGTGCATGTGTATACATGCAGACACACATAATTGCATGCACAGACAGTCACAAACAAACATATGCTCCACACTTAGAGACACACATAAACTCACTTATAGGCACACAGATATAAACACACATATACACAGAGACACAAACATAGATATGCATCACCCACAGGTTCATAATTGCTCCCTGGAACCTAACCAGGTCTCTGACCAGGGTCCTGAAAGGGTCCAAAGAGTCCTGGGCACCTGGAGGAGGGCTGCATCCCTATGCTATGAAGTGGGGACCATGGATTGAGAAACCTATGTTGTACTGAAAAGAGGATCAGGGGGAATTTCATCAGCCTAAACAGGGTTGTGATAAGATGACCTACTGACCAGGGCTACCCAAGACCTTGGAGGTTCTCAGTACACAGAATTGCCAGTTGAAAAACTGAGAAAGTCCTAGACAAACCAGGAAAACTGGTCTCCTCAGGGAGAAGTTACCCAGCAGTGGAGAGAAGTTGGCTTCAGTCTTGAGACCTGAAAGCAATGTGTACAAAGAGACACCCCACTTAACCAATGCTACTTACAGCCCAAACTAAGCACACATTCTCTCCTGTGACAGAGAGAATCAGGAAGCTAGGACCCAGAAGTGGCCTCGGAATGAAGGGCAAAAATTGATGGGATTCTGTATGATATCCTCAGACAAAAGCTTTCTTGTCCTTTGGAGTCCCTTGGGCTAGCTCAGGCATCCCCTGGCCAGAGCTTCAGTGTCTGAGCCCGGTGAGGGGGCAGTGCTGGGAGACATGCTCTCCAAGAGCCGCCTGTGTCTCCCCCGCCACCACTCTGAGTATCTGCTGCCTGGAGACCTCCATCTTCACTGTGTGGGTTGACCCATCATTGATGAGACACCAGATACATGTCTCTGGGTGTTCTTCATTCATTCAGCAAACGTACATTATGCATCCACTGTGTGTCGGGCTCTAGAGGGAGACACTGAGGATACAACTTGCCCTTGCATCTGCTAAGGCAGATGTATATGAAACGACTCATACACATAGTGAATTACCATTTTGGTACAAGCTAGACTTGAGAAAGTGTCTGCAGAGAGTGACTAAGACAGGAACCTGATCTTGTCTGGGGTGAAGGCTTTCCTGGCAATGTGACAATTAATTAGGAAGCTGGAAGATGAGGAGAAATTAGCTAGACAAAGAGGACGAGGGGTCTTCTAGGAAGGGCTCCAGCACAAGCCCAAGCCCGGAGGTACAATACAGTGTGCATTCAAGAACTGAAAGAAGTCAAAAATATGATGTGACCAGAGAAAAGGAAAGCGGAGTCAGGGCAAGAGCTGAGGGGCTGCTTGGGAGACATTCAGGGAGGGGGCAGTCACAGGGGAGACTTCAGAGTGACCCTGGTGCTGATTTTTCCCATTTTCTCTCAGTATCTCCATAAATAAATAATAAATGGAACGGTTATTGCTTCTTCTGATGGATGCCAGGCCTTTCTGGATACCGGGAGCCCATTGCTGGTTGGCCCAAGTGACCCGGTCAGCAACATCCAGAGACGCATCAACCCCAGGCCCAACCAGGATGACCAGGTGAAGGGTCATGCCACAGGGTAATTCCCAGCTCCCCACACACCAAGGATCACCTGGGCCAACCTCCTTCTTTCTCTACAGCAAATGATATCATGTAACAATACCAAGACCCTGCCTCCTGTTGTCTTCACCATCTACAGCATCGACTACCCAGTGTCCCCTCAACACTACACCCAAGAGGTAAGGGGACAACACTAGGAGCTGGTTCGCAAATCTGGAATTTGCAAGAACCCTTGAGAGTCCCTTGGACTGCAAGGAGATCCAACCAGTCCATTCTGAGGGAGATCAGTCTTGGGTGTTCATTGGAAGGACTGATGCTAAAGCTGAAACTCCAATACTTTGGCCACCTCATGCGAAGAGTTCTCATTGGAAAAGACCCTGATGGTGGGAGGGATTGGGGGCAGGAGGAGAAGGGGATGACAGAGGATGAGATGGCTGGATGGCATCACCGACTCGATGGACATGAGTCTGAGTGAACTCTGGGAGTTGGTGATGGACAGGGAGGGCTGGCAGGCTACGATTCATGGGGTCGCAGAGTCAGACACCACTGAACAACTGAACTGAACTGAACTAACTGATCTTCCGACTGCTGCTGGGAGGAGGGAGCCCTCTGCAGGCCCAGTCACCTCATTGCAGCTGCTACTAAATAGAGTGTAAAATTTCTCCAGAAAAGGTAGAAGTCGAGTTAGTATGGACATAATTGAGTGGAAATTGTTATGGAAAGATGACTTCTGTCTAATGCTAAGGTAGAGGTTCGGAAGTATAATCTTACAGAATTCAGCAGGTCTTACAAATGGAAACAATAGGAGTGGGGAACTCTAAGATAACCATAGCTGTGGGGACCATGAGCGTGGGTACTGGCTGAGCACAGGCATTGGCCGGGCCAGTGTCTTCCGCAAAACTAACCTCCTGAGAGTAAAGGGCAGTCTGGGACATCCATCCTCCTGAAATAACTATGGAGACACCATCCTGTGCCGGCATGGTGGGAGTCACAAGGAGAGGGGAACACTAAGGGCCTCAGCCCTCACAGAGCTTCATTTCAACCAGAGCCCGCAGATGCAGGAACACGGAAAGTCAGCTCTAGCAACCCCTGAAATAGGACAAGTGACAAGGTGGGTGACCAGGGATAGTCCCAGTGTGCTGTCCCACCGTAGAGTTTAACTGTCTCCCTTCCTATCTCCAAGGTGTCCAGGTTGGGATCATAAATTACATGCTTACCCTAGAACTTTGCTGAAACTTCACGCTCTGTGAGTTGGGGAACCCGGGGATGCTAAAGTGAATAAAGGGTGCACAGTGGCTGCTCAGCCCTGGCACGGGGGGAGGCTTCACGTCAGCCCCCTGTGGGGGTTCAGAGCTGGCTGATGGGCTCAAAGGATGCTTTGAGGAAGAGAGGAAACTGCAGTAATTCTAACCCGGCAGACTCCTGGAGGCATGAGGAAGCCTGCTTGGGTTGAGGCAAATTATACTGGATTCTATGCAAATGGCCCCCTGGGGGCTGTGCAAAGGGGGACAGGGGCAGATTAGGGGTGATGAGGGCTGCAGAACCAGGGTAAGTAGCTCAACCCAGCCTGAAGTGGCCAAAGAGGGTGAGTGTAGGTTAAGGGAGTCTCCCTAGAAGGCCTGAGGATAGTATCAACAACGGGTTGAGTACTCTGCTATATTTAAAATGGGCAATCAACAATGACCTACTGTGTAGCACAGGGAACTCTGCTCACTGTTACATGGCAGCCTGGATGGGAGGGGAATCTGGGGAAGAATGGGTACCTGTATATGTATGGCTGAGTTCATTTGCAGTCCACCTGAAATTATCATAATACTGTCAATTGGCTATACTCCAATACAAAATTAATTTAAAAAAAAAAAAAGGGCTGCGGGCAATGGGGAAAAGAAGAGGCATTCTCTGCAGAGAAAAGAGCCAGCTGGGGTCAGAAGGAATGAAATAGCAGAGTGTGAGGGGAACTATGGGCCATTCTTGTTCTTTTTTAAAAAAATTTATTGAAGTATTGTTACTTTACAATATTACGCTACTTTCTGCTCTCACTGTTTTATGTGTGTGTGTGTGTGTGTGTGTGTGTGTGTGTGTGTATCAATTCAGCTCAGTTCAGTCTCTCAGTCATGTCTGACTCTTTGTGACCCCATGGACTACAGCACGCCAGGCCTCCGTGTCCATCACCAACTCCCAGAGTTTACTCAAACTCATGCACACTGAGTTGGTGATGCCATCCAACCATCTCATCTTCTGTCATCCCCTTCTCCTGTCCTCAATCTTTCCTAGCATCAGAGTCTTTTCAAATGAGTCAGCTCTTTGCATCAGGTGGCCAGAGTACTGGAGTTTCAGCTTCACCATCAGTCCTTCCAATGAATATTCAGGACTGATTTCCCTTAGGATTGACTGGTTGGATCTCCTTGCAGTCCAAGGGACTCTCAAGAGTCTTCTCCAACACCACAGTTCAAAAGCATCAGTTCTTCAGTGCTCAGCTTTCTTTATAGTCCAACTCTTATATCCATACATGACTACTGGAAAACCATAGCCTTGACTAGACAGACCTTTGTTTGCAAAGTAATGTCTCTACTTTTTAATATGCTGTCTAGGTTATAACTTTTCTTCCAAGGAGTAAATGTCTTTTAATTCCATGGCTGCAGGCACCATCTGCAGTGATTTTGGAGCCCCCCCAAAAATAAAATTTGCCACTGTTTCCACTGTTTCTCCATCTATTTGTCATGAAGTGATGGGACCAGATGCCATGATCTCTGGGTGCAATGGGACCTGATGTGTGTGTGTGTGTGTGTGTGTGTGTGTGTGTATACACATATTCTTTCTCATATTCTTTTCCATTACAGATTTTATCACAGGGTATTGAATACAGAATCCAGTATTATATATTAGGACTTAGCTGATTATACATCCTCTATATATTAGTTTCTGTACGATAATCCAAAACTCCCACTCCTTGCTACCCACCCCCCTCTGTCATGCTAATCACATGTTTTATCCCTTCTTGTGCTCGTAATCCCCATCTCTGAAGCTGCTGAAAGAGCCACTTCATTCTTCCCAAAGGAGGGAAAAAAACTGGAAAAGCTGCCTGCTCTGGGTATGGAGGTGGTGACAGGTAACTGCTCAGGCTGACTGGTGTGTATTTCTGTCTCTCCCAGATTTCTCAGGACCTCTGCTTTATCAGCTTTCAAGGAGGCACAGAGCTCATAAGCCCCCTCAGAGACCTGGCTCCTGGGTACTGTCTTCCTGAAAGCATACTTCTCAGGTTTTAATCAGGGAAACTACAGGATCAGCCTGGCTCCCACAGTGTAAATGCTGGCTGCTTCAGGAATCAGTTAGGCCCACTCCAAACACACTCATATGCAGGGCCATCCCACCAGGGATGCTGGTGAACTGTATTTGGTGCTCTGCAAGCCCTATCCTCAGTAAAGAATAAAGGATTTCATGTCAGTGGAGCTAATACAAATGGCTGCCTCTCTTTGGGTCGAGGAGGTGCATCATAATTGGGAAGGATCTAGAATCAAGCCTGAAGCACAGGTGAGAGGAGCCCAACTCCAACTGGCTTCAAGGAAAGAGGAGACTTATTGGAAGGACACTGTGGATTTGGGACACAGGAACCAGAGCAGATGCAAAGATCTCAATGACTGGACCTGAGAAATTAGAAGTCATTGTTCAGTCTTTCTCTCCTTCCCTCTACTCGTTCTCTATTCTTTGCTTCTCTTAGCCTGACAGGTTTCTTCCCTCAGGCTTCTACACCTGCTGAAGGACTCTGCAGCTGCCTGCCCCAGGGCTTTACATCTCTAAAGCATCTAGCCAGTATGGAAAGAAGCACAGAGGGCATCTGTGCTTCTGGGATGGATATGAGTGGCCCAACTCAGATCATATGTTCAGCCCTGGACCAACTATCCTGTCAGGGGCACGAGGTTCTGTGATTGGCTTTACTTAGTCACGTGGCCCTGTCACTGCTGTTTCCTCCAGAGCCACATGACTGGAGGTGGAGAGAAGCCGTCCCAGAGGAACTGTCAGGGGGATGTTCTAGATTCTGGAAGAGTTTATGACAGCCCCTCCAAGTCTACCACCTCTTCATTCAGACAGATGGTAAGGGGTATTAAAAATAGATTCTATTCTTCCCACCTCAGAGGAATACTGCTAGTGGCCTTCAGTTCCAGGGAGGTTCCAGGTGAGGTCCTTCAAGCTAAGACGGTTCCCTTTTGTATTCTCACAACAGTCACCAGCTCTCTGCTGCCCACATCTGCTGTGTCCTTTCCAGTCCCACTTCTCAAGTGACAGGCCCATGAGGATCCCTGAGCCATCCCCCACCTTTTCAGGGCCCAACATGCCCCTTCCTTTGGCCTCCAATGATGCTGGGAAGGATGCTATTCGTGTAACAGGGGACCCACGATGCAATGAGCATTTCAGTCTTTCTGAGCTTCCTCCAGGGGCAGAGCTACAAACCATTTCATTCGAGCTGCCATGATTTGGCATTTATGGAGTGGAAGCATCACTTCTTACCTGGAGACCTTAGTATAAAGTCCAGGCTATGGAACAGCAGGTGTCAGAAGTGGAGTGAGACCCAGGTGAGATAAGAAACAGGAAGGAATAATAGCGATGGAAAACACTCCCCAAGACAACACATAATATGGACCTTTACTCAGGCAAAACAAGCATCAGCAGAAGCGATGTCTAGCTCCCTTTCTTCCTCATCTTTCATACAGTACAAATTTACTGAGCATCTACTATGTACTAGGTGCTGTGGAGGACCCCAGGGTTAGAGGGCTGGCTTAGGAACCACCACCAAGACACGGAGACAGATAAAGAAACCACACCGAGGGGCAGGGTCAGATGGAGAAAACAATAAACATGTCGGGGGTGGGGGCTAGAGGAGTGAGGGGCTTCTCTTCAGGGGACAGGGAAAGTCTGTCATAGGGTGACGAGAAGGGCACTGACTTCAGTCTTGCCACCCCAAACCCTGTGAAAGATACCCCTAAACTCTGCAATTACCATCTGTGTGCAGATTGGCCTTACGTCCACAGTTATGTGTGCCTAGACCCTTTTGGATGGCCCTGAATTATGATCAGTTTGAGGAAAGAAAGTGGACAGTGGCTGAGCTGATAAGGGGAGAAATATAAGAGCAGAACCAGTTTTTCTCTTTTAACAGTACATGCCAACAAAGGTCCATCTAGTCGAAGTTATGGTTTTTCCAGTAGTCATGTATGGATATGAGAGTTGGACTATAAAGAAAGCTGAGTGCCAAAGAATTGATGCTTTTGAACTGTGGTATTGGAGAAGACTCTTGAGAGTCCCTTGGACTGCAAGAAGATCAAACTAGTCAATCCTAAAGGAAATCAGTCCTGAATATTCATTGGAAGGAGTGATGCTGAAGCTGAAACTCCAATACTCTGGCCACCTGATGCAAAGAGCTGACTCATTTGAAAAGACCCTGATGCTAAGAAAGATTGAAAGGGGGAGAAGAAGTGGAAGACAGAGGATGAGATTGTTGGATGGCATCAGCAACTCGATGGACATGAGTTTGAGCAAGCTCCAGGAGTTGGTGATGGACAGGCAGGCCTGGCGTGCTGTAGTCCATGGGGTCGCAAAGAGTCAGACATGACTGAGTGATTGAACTGAACTGATCTCTAAGCGAGCTAAATGGAGACTCAGTGAACAGTTTCTCAAACACATTTTCGCAGTGGTCTTCACGAAGTCATAAGCAACGTTTCTGTTGGTGAGAAACCACCACCAAGAGTAAGAATAAAAGCTCTGATTAATTACATATGCTATCTCACTGCCTCCCCATGAATCCCGGCAAAAAATGACCTTCTTTGTACAGATGAATGAAGTTTTCCTCTGATCTTCTGGCTCCACCACTAGTGAGAGGCACTTAGTAGGCCCCCAAGAAGTACATACTGACCAAATGAATGTGTGAATTAGCAGATGCTTCCACTAACACATAGGTGCATCCATGTCAGGAGACATACATGATCTTGGCATGCTACTGCCATGATAAAATCTGGAGAAGGTCAGGCTGTACTCCCGTAGATCAGCGTAAGGTGGGGGCTAAAGCTGGTGTCCATTAATGAGCCCCCTGGTCTAGAGGCTCCATACTTGTAGCCTGTGCCACCGACATGAGGATGAATTCTGATCTTCAAAGCAACAATCTTATCTCACCTTCCACTTTTATCCTTTACAAATTCTAATTCTAAAAAATTATAGCCTTCAGTGAGAGAAAAGGTAGGAAAAAAAAAACAGGAAAACACTAGGTCTTGAGCGCTTCTGCTAAGTGTGTGAATTTATTCAATCTCTTTGGAGATGATTCGTCATAAATATACATATGACCTTTGTCCCAGCAAATTTGCTTCCAACTTTCTGCTAAAGTGATGATCAGAGGCAGCCACAAACATAAATAAGCAGCAAGGAAGAAGTCCTCAGAGTCTTTAAAAAAAGAGATCAGTAACATCCCAAGGCCTTTCAACATCATAAACTTCAAATGTCCACAGCACACAGGCCATCATGCAACCAACTACCCGAAAATTATATTTAACTTTATGAGAAATCATTCCACTAGGACATTGAGAGAAAAGAATAGAATACAAAACAGCGTGATCCCAGGCTTGCGGATCCCAAGACTGTGCGGCATCCTCACCAGGCATGTGCATCCGGGAGCTTTTCTGCCTGGGATCAGATCCCAGGACAAGAGTCAGAGGGTCAGGATCAAGCGACAGCAAGACCGCCATAGGAGCCACTGCAGACCCATGAGACCTGAGACAGGGTGGGGAGGGCTGGGCAGTGGGGAGGCGCTCACACAGCATCCACAGGGACAGGGACAGCAGCTCTTTGGGGGGTGAGGCCCCCACTCTAAGGAGATCAGACTGGGACCAAGGCGGGAAAGGAACAGGTGCAGATCTGCATTCCCTGCACCGAGGAGAGACGACGCATCACTGTTATCTCACTGACAAACCCTGAGAAAGAAACTTTCTCTTTTCCTTCTTTCTTTCCTCCTCTCTTTCCTTCTTCCTTCCTGTCTTTCTTTCGTCTCCTCTGAGCTTTCACCTCCACAGAACTCACAAACCCAGATGCCAACACAGGAGGCTGGTATGTCAGAGACCGTGTCCTCTGAGAGCTCCATCCCAACTCGGGCACCTCCTGCAAGTAGGAGGGCGGGCCCAGCGCAACCAGATCTGCCTGGTCTCCAAGGGAGGCTATAAACTCACATCGCTGTGATGTCTCCCCATTTTTAAATTTCAACAGCAAGCTAAAGCTGTAACAAACATGAGGCTCGCTGTGGATTGCCACCTGACATCAACACCACACCCTCCATGAGAGGCACACACGGGGAGGACAGAGTCCGTGGAAGGAAGGGTAAGAGGGGTGAGGAGTCAGACATTTCTCAGGTGTCCTGGAGCCCAGCTTCTGTCACTGAGCCCTGTGTAGGGGCTGACAAAGCTAGAGCAGTGCCTGTCAGAACCAAGAACCCAGTTTCCAGGTACAGACCCTGGGGCTTGCTCCCACAGCATGGGGAGGGGTCACGAACTCTGCAGCTGCTGGCCCTACTGCTTGAGTTCTTGCCCTCAACTTCTTTCCACTGCAGTCTATTTTGATGAGATCCAGCTCACATATCTCAAACACGGGAAACTCCATATATGGGAAGATAGTGAAGCCCAGAGGTGACTGCACAGTATCTGGTGGATGGAAGCCAGACTGGCGCCCTCAGTCACCACCCCCGAAGGGGAGTCTGAAGAATGTCCCAGAGCAGGAGAGATGAGGGCAAGCACTAGCTCAGGACAACTCTGAAGGTCTCACATCTGTGGGGTGAAAAATCTGACGTATTGTTGGCTCTTGCTGAGTGAGGATCTATCATATGACCATTCAGCTCAACAACAAATAGTTTCAACTGATATCAGACCCTGTGCAAGGTTGAGTTATTTGCTAAGCATGAGGGCACTCAGATTAGAGTAAGGTGTGCAGCCCTAGAGATGGCTGGCGGTGCCCCTTGCCCCCTTGCTTCAGCATAAACAATAAGTGCCAGTTCTCCACTTGCCCCACACCGAGTGCAGAGCAGAAACATACAACATGGGAACTGATGTCCTGGGTTTGCACTTTGGCTCCTCAGCACTTTACCTGCGTGACCTTGATCAAGTGACATAACCTCAAGTTTCTGCAAAACATGTACCGTGATGATTAATGAGGATCACCATGGGGATCATGTGTGTTACTGGGATGAGCAAGGGTCCCTGAGAGGGCTTTGCAAACTCCTAAGTCAAACAAATATTAATTATTCTTCCTCTTCTGTTTGTTATGCATCTGGTCCCATTACTTCAAGGTAAATAGAAAGGGGGGAGATGGAAACGTTTTTTATTTAATTTATTTTAAATAAAGCCCAAGACTTTATTTTCTTGGGCTCCAAAATCACTGCACACATGACTTCAGCCATGAAATGAAAAGACATTTGCTCCTTGTAAGAAAAGCTATGACAAACCTAAACAGCTATTACAAAGCAGAGACAGCACTTTGCCAACAAAGGTCTGGATAGTCAAAGCTATGGTTTTTCTAATAGTCATGTACAGATGTGAGAATTGGACCACAAAGAAGGCTGAGCACCAAAGAACTGATGCTTTTGAATTGTGGTGCTGGACTCTTGAGAGTCCCTTCGACTGCAAGATCAAACCAGTCCATCCTAAAGGAAATCAATGCTGAATATTCTTTGGGAGGACTGATGCTAAAGCTGAAGCTCCAATACTTTGGCCACCTAATGTGAAGAGACCACTCTTTGGAAAAGATACCGATGCTGGCAAAGATTCAAGGCAGAGGGAGAAGGGGACATCAGAGGATGAGATGGTTAGATAGCATCACTGACTCAATGGACAAGAACTGGAGCAAACTCTGAGAGATAGTGGAGGACAAGGAAGCCTGGTATGCTGCATGTAGTCCATGGGGTCATAAAGAGTTGGACATGACTTAGCACCTCTGCCCATGGAAATCTCCAAGCAACAATACTGGAGTGGGTTGCCATTCCCTTCTCCAGGGAATCAGAGAGACCAAGGAATCGA
This sequence comes from Oryx dammah, assembly GCF_014754425.2. Lineage (NCBI taxonomy): Eukaryota > Metazoa > Chordata > Mammalia > Artiodactyla > Bovidae > Oryx > Oryx dammah. Next base: position 38,219,131 of record NW_024070199.1, read on the forward strand.
ACCCAGTTCTCCTGCATTGAAAGCAGATTCTTTACCATCGGAGCCACGAAGAAAGACCAGAAGTGGAGTAGAAGAAACCTGAGAATTAAACTCAACTACAATAATATTTATATTAAAAGTATGTGGTCTAAACCCTCCTTAAAAGGCAGAAACTGTAAATTTGGATTTTAAAAAATGCAAAACCCATCTACATGCTGCCAGCAAGAAATCCACTTTAAATATACAGACACAAATACTTCAAAAGTAAAAATATATATGAGATACACCACACTAATTTTTTAATCCCTGTCCATTTATTCAGTTGTGGTAAAACATGGTGATGGTGGTTTAGTTGCTAAGTCAAGTATGTCTCTTGCAACCCCATGGACTGCAGCCTGTCAGGCTCCTCCGTCCATGGGATTTTTCCAGACAAGAATATAGGAGTGGGTTGCCATTTCCTTCTTCAGGGAATCTTCCTGACCCAGGTATTGAACCCTGGTTTCCTGCATTGCAGGTGGATTCTTTACTGACCGAGGTACCACTTACCATTCTAAAATTTACAGTGCATAAATACATTCACACTGTTGTACAAGCATCATCACCATCTGCCTCCAGAATTGTTTCCTTATCCAGCTGAAACATTGTACCCATTAAACATAAACTTCCTTTCCAACCTTAATTCTTCTTTCTCTTCCTATGGGATGGGCTCATAAGATTGGCTCTTAAGAATATCTATTTGAATATCTGTCCTGCCAGCCTCTCCCTGAGCCCAGAGTGCCTCATTTCTGCTCTCGACCCTGAACTCCTTTCAGGTGGGTTGAAAATAATCAGCTGCTGCAGCAGGATTTATTCCTGGAAAAGGTATATGGCAAGTGCCCATGGCAAGTGCCAATTTGCAGCGGATTGAGCCCCTCAGGGTTATAAATTCGACCATATCTTGGGAGGCATTTCATGACCATTTCATCCCACGGTGCTAGGAAGCTTCTTTCCGAGATCAGGCAAAGAACTAGGGATTGGTCAGTGATGCTGGGAAAAGAATACAGGCCAGGAGCAGACCCAAGGCTGAAAAGCCACATCTTCACTACCCTGGAAAAAGTGCACAGCTCAAGGGGTTGCAGACCAGAGCATCCCTCAGAACCCACTCAGTTGCTAGACTCCTGCTGGTAAGTCAGACCCCACTCTTACCTTTCTTTCTGAATCTATACGATGAGCAACTTGGCTCCAGGATCACCAGAACTGTAACTAGCAAGATGCTCAAGCACAGGAAGGAGGGTAAAGGTGACGGTGATGAGTGCAGGAGATGGGTGGCATGACCTGTGTGGGGAGCTCAGGTGGAGCTCCCACATCCACACTCCCACTGCAAAGGGCCTGAGCCTGATGGGACTCACATGCTCCTCATGACCAATCACCAGCCTCTGCAAGGTGAGGTGTGCAGGAGTGGTCATGCAAGGAGAGGTTGCCAGTCCTCATCCCAGCCAATGCCAGGACTCCACAGCTGCCACCACCACTATCTCCAGTTAAATCACAACCCAAGCCCACACCTCTAGGGACCACAACCACCATCTTCCCACCAGGATATTACCCTCTTCCAATATCCAGGCCCTGGAAGCTGGGGCTCGGGCCACTTATGAGAGGCAGATGACAAGAAAAGGGTGCTCCTCCAACCTCATTTCCTCCTATTTTCCACTTCAGGCTATTTTCAGCCTCCCCACCCTCTATGAGCCTTGTCCGCTATCACTTGCTCCTATGTCCTCATACACCATGCCTCGATTAAACACAATGTCATTCCTATTCAGACTGACTCTTGATACAGGCAAAAATGAGAGAGGAAGAGAAGGCAGCTCCTTACTTTCTTCTCTTGTTAATTCACTCCAAATACATTCACTGAATCCCTGTACTGCTAAGATCTGTGGATACAAAATTGAACACACCATCCCCAGGTTCAAGGAAGTCACCTTCTTGGTTGGGATTTTACAGGAAATAAGAGATCTCCATATTCTAGCCAACTCAGTCCTTCAGATGACTTTGATCAGAAAAAAAAAAATACTGCAGTGGGAATAGTCATCCTGTTTCTACCCACTTCTAGAAGGTATTGTTTACCTCCTCAGTACTGGATCTTGTTATGCTAGTGGACTAGATGGAGATGTGATATGAACAGAAGTAAGGAAGGTGAGACAGGTAGGTCAGAATGTGAGGTAAGGAAGATAAAATATTTAAGAAGCTGAAGTATTGAGAAAGATATGGGACCTGAGTTGGAAAATAACTTTTCAAGAGAAGTTAGTCATTGTGGTATGTATAATCCCCAATTCAGTGCTCAGGAGATCTCCAGTGAAGACTTTGTCTTTTTTTTTTTTTTTTTTTGAAACTCAAGTCAGATCCATCCAGCTGTTTCTCAGTCCTGGGCCTTCCTCTTGGCTCCAAAACTATGCCCAGCAGTTCAGCCCATATCAACTGAGAAAGGTTTTGTTCTCTGAGCCTTCAACATACCCAGTTTATAAGAGCTCTTGCATATGAACCCTTTGATCCTCCTTAGACAAGTTAAAGACAACCCATCAGGATCCTCTGTCCACGGGATTTTACAAGCAAGAATGCTGAACTGGGTTGCCATTTCCTTCCCCAGGGAAATGTCCCAACCCAGGGATCAAACATGGTTCTCCCACATGGCAGGTAGATTCTTTCCAGACAGAGCCAATGGGGAAGCCCAGCTATTAAAAGAAGAAAGAGGAAACCAACGTGAAGGAAAATGTAACCTCAGACAATGTCAAGGTGTCCTGTACCCAGTCTGCCCTCTCCAGTGTCACATCAGGAATCCCACGCGGGGAAAGAGCTACTTCTGGTCTCTAAAGGAAATCTTCTTAAATTTGATTTTTCTTTTATAATGAAATATAGTTGATTTACAATGCTATATCAGTTTTGGCTGTATGGGAGAGTGATGCTATTACACATATTCATGAATCCTTGCTTTGTTAGATTCTTCTCCCATACAGGTTATTACCAAATATTGATTAGAGTTCCTTGTTCTATACAGTAGGTGCTAGGTGATTATTTCTTTTATAGATAGTCAATTTTATACATTAATCCCAAATTCTCACTTTATCCCTCTCTCCCCACCTTTTCACTTTGGTAACCATAAGATTGATTTTGAAGGCTCTGAATCTGTTTCTGTTGTCAAGAAACCATTTGTGATGAACCAGGATGAGTCATCAGCTGGAGGTAGGAGTATTTTTCACAGCAATAGAGACCATTTCACACTAGCTTTTCATAGTGCCCTCGTCACCTACACACACACACACATACACACACACAATCTATGCTTTTAAGAGCAAGATGAAAGAACTAGTGGGATTGCTGATAAACTGCATAGCCAAACAGATCGGGCTCAGTCTTCAGTTTGGGTCCCCTTTGGCATCCCACTTCAGCCCCTCACACTTGTGTTCCCACTGACCTTGGCATCAGCTGTGATAAGGTTCCAGGAGGTCAAACAAGCAGCCCTCAGACCAGCTAGATGTGAGAGGGAAAAACCAGCCTCTCCTCCAGGCAGTCCAAGGCAGTCCCCAGAGCAGCTGAAGATCAGTCTCCACTTGCCCCACTCAGGCCTGGAGACCCACAAAGCAGCACCTTCATTCCAGAGCTGGATAGCTCCTGACAGCGATCACACAGCTCATGAGAGGCTGACTCACGACTCCAACTTGCCCGAGTTCCAGTACCAGTTTTTTCACAAAATTTCCTGGATGTAGAGCAACCATGGTCAAGTCCTGGCTGCTCTCTTGGCCTTGATTCCTCAACTGCAAAGACAGAGATGGGACCAGATGCTCCCTCAAATCATGACATGACCTGAGGTAGCTGCCAAGTCATCGACAAGCTCCTCACATACAGCAGGTGGAACAGGTTAAGAATTTGACTCCAACACACCTGATTAATTCTGCCAACTCCCTCACCGTCTGGCACTACCAGGATGGAATCATTCGCCACTGACATCACTGACTTTCAACACACCCTGCAAGGAGGTCAGGGCAGAGGTCAGGAACGAGGCACTCGGTGCTCTGGGAAAACTGACAGAACAAGCCTTCAGAGAAATATTTTCAAAAGGAGATTTTATGAGCCCGTTTTATTGTATATTCTCATATACAGAAAAGCACTAACATCATAAACAGAGACATCTGCTTCTCATAACAACCATGGCCTCTGCCAAAATGTGTGCTTGGCTGCACACCCCCCTTCACCAGATCACGTGTACCCTGACCTCTCCCACACACGAACCTCTCTAATGAAGTTCCTCAGGGCTATGTGAGAGGCTCTGTCACAGGCTATAGTTCTCACTTTCCCTCAAACGAAACTAAGCTCACAAGTCTCATATTGTGCTTTTATTTATTTGACAATTTTATTTAAAACTCATTTAGCACTTACCAGGATTTGAAGCACTGTACACACTAACGCAGTTTGTTCCGTTATTATCCAGTGTTTAAAGATGGGAAAACCTGAGGCACAGACAGACTAAGAAACTTGCCCAGGGACACACAGCTAGTAGATGGACAAGCTGGGATTTGAAGCCAGGACATCCGGGCTTCCCTGGTGGCTCAGATGGTAAAGGGTCTGCCCACAATGCAGGAAACCTGGGTTCAATCCCTGGATCGGGAAGATCTCCTGGAGAAGGAAATAGCAACCCACTCCAGTATTCTTGCCTGGACAATCCCATGGACAGAGGACCCTGGTAGGCTACAGTTCATGGGATCACAAAGAGTTGGACATGACTAAGGGACTTCACTTTCTTTTTTTCTTTCATCTGGTTCCAGCACTATGTTCTTAAGTGCTATGCTCTGCTCACTCCCATTTTGGAAGGATGTCATACACCTTTATCTACAACTAAGTTCCATCTTCTCACTCTTCAAGCCAGGGAAAACTTATACCCCACTCTTTTTCCTCCTGCATAGAATCCTTGGCGATTTGTGGTGTCAGAAGGAAAACGAAATGAGCTGGTGTTTGTGCAGACGCCATGAGGTCACCCTCATATAGCAGTTCCCCCAGCCACATGGTGGCATGCCACTGGACTCTGCATCTGAGAAGGCCACAGAGCTGCCCTCCCAAGCTCCAGGCAGAGAAGCGGTCAGTCCTAGGGGATCACACCAACTCCTCTGAAGACTACGTGCTCAGGGGTCAGACTACAGTACCCACCGACCTCCGGTAGAAGTTCTGCCCCTTCCTGTAGTCGTGACAGGAGAACCAGCCTCAGCGTGGGCCACCCCACTTTTCCTAGAGAGGGCTTCCTCCTGCTTTCCACCCCAGAAATTACCCTTTTGCATTTTTCCTCTTCTAAATTCATTTAACTTGCCATCGAACCACAAGCAGGGGTGGGAGCTGGGAGCTTTCTTCAGTTCAGTTGCAGAACATCAAAAGCTCTTGACTCCCATCCAGTTCCTAAGCCTAGAGTATGACCTTTCCATGCCATCTTCCCTAGGGTCTGAGAACAGGAGGGAAGTGAACATTTTTGGATATCACACACACAGCCCAATCTGTGAAAGATTCTTCTAAACAGTTTGAATAACAAGGGTGAGTTAATCACAGAAGCTGTTATCAAATTAAAGTGACATCTGCTTTCCTTCCATCTAACGTTTGTCCTCATTCGACTCAGAAAATTCACCACAAAATAAATGTAGTCCCTTTTTTTTTGTGAAAAAACTTTTAGAGACTTTCAGTTGTTCCTTGTACCTCTACCAACGTCTTGATTTTCCCATGTAAACAACCCTCCAACATTTCTGTCCACAGTCACCTTCCTCAAGGAAAGGAAAGAATGGAAGCTAGAGGTCATGGCCTCTACTCACTGTTCAGAGGGTCTTCTCCGGCCCATCTCTACAGCTTCCAGTTTCTCTTAATGGACTTTCTTTCTCTTCACGTCTTTACTCTCTTGTATCCATCTTATGTTTTAGCCTCATTTTCCCTTGTTCTCCTCCATTATTGCAGTCTAACATCTCACTCACCTACTCAAAGATCCGCATCACCCCCAGGATAAATCCCACACTCTTGAATGTAGATTAGAACGTCAAGCTCCACCGCAACCCACCCTGGGACCTGGTCTTGGTTCCCATTTTCTACGTTGTCCTGTGTATCATTAGTGCCGTTGTACAGATATTCAAGTCTTCCTCCTAAACTCAACCCGGATTATACATCCATATTCCCTCATATTTCATTGTGGTCCTATGACTTGTTTATAGCAACATAATACAGGTATCTGTGATACAGGTCACTCCTGACAAATGCTTTGATAGTGTCCATTGAAAAAATGCGCATAATAAAAGCTGATGATTCTGTTTAATTCGGCAAGCTGTATGAGGACTTCAAGCCAAGGGCAGCCTCTCAGATCTCAGGTACCACTCTGAAGAGGTAAAAGAGGAGCCAGGATATATTGGAGTTTTGCAACACAAAAATAATTGGAATATTAAAAATTGCTATTCATTAAAAGAAGTTAAATATCTCGAGGAATTTAATAGTCTTTCAATGTATGGGAAGATGCAAAAGCCTGGGCACGTTGGAATCTTTCCTTTGATATGCACCTTAGCTATCTAGGGCAAGTACCCACCTTCTTATCATCCTGAGTTTCCTAGATACACAGTTGGTGGGGTGTGGGAAAGGTGGCTTCTGTAGCTGAGACTTGATGGAGGGCATCCTTCTGCCATCTTGAATACCTTCCCGAGTGACTATTGAGAGTGGATGTGATGTGATCTTTGGATGGTGGTTTACTAATCTGGCATTCACAACAGTCAGTATACACATTGGCACATGGCTGGCCCCCTGCTGTTGCAACCAGTGCCACTGCAGATGGCGAAGCCCTCATCAGTGCGCGTCCCCAGGAGAAGTCTCCAATCAGAGTTCCAGACAACCTGTGATGCTTGGCATGCCTCCTAGCTTCATTGAATTACACACAGCTGTGATCAGGTGACCACTTTGCTTAGTTTTCTAAACTTGTGGTTTTATTCTGGAAGCTGTATATTGTATTCTTCCTTCTTCTGTCTGCACTCTGATGGAGGAAGATAAGAAGCTTATGCAAACTTCCTGATGGGAGTGACTGACTTGGGGGAAACTGGGTCTTGTTCTGGTGGGCAGGGCCATGCTCAGTAAATCTTTAATCCAATTTTCTGCTGATGGGTGGGGCTGTTCTTCCTCCCTATTACTTTTTTGAACTGAGGCAGCCCAGTCCTGGAGTCTATAGGCTGTATGGTACAGTTAAAGGTACAGTCCAAAAGAATTTAAGCCAACACACACCTCCCAGGACTGCTGCTACCAGGGCCCCTGTGCACAAGGCAGGCCACTGCTGACACAGGTTGCCACAGGAGACCCTCAAAACTCAAGACTGTGGCTAACTCTCTTGGGGGTCACGGCTCCTTCCCCCTGGGTCCTGGTGCACGCAAGGATTTGTTTGTGTCCTCCAAGAGTCTCTGTATCACCCAATCCTGTGGAAGTTTTATAATCAAATCCCACTGACCTTCAAAGTCAAATTCCCTAGGGATTCCCAGTCCTTTTGTCAGATCCCCAGGTCGGGAAGTCTGATGTGGGGCCTAGAGCCTTCACAAAAGTGTGAGAACTTCTCTGGCATTATTATTGTCCAGTTTGTGGGTTGCCCACCTGGTGGGTATGGGATTGGACTTTAATGTGATTGTGCCTCTCCTACCATCTCCTTGTGGCTTATCCCTTGCCTTGTGAGATGGGGTATCTTTTTTTTTTTTTTTTTTTGATGGGTTCCAACATCCTCCTGTCAAAATCCAGGTGATACTGAAAGACAGGGAAGCCTGGTGTTCTGCAGTTCATGGGGTTGAAAAGAGTCGGACACAACTTAGTGACTTAACAACGATGACAATACTGAGTCTTGCTCCTCCCAGAAGCCTTCACTTCCAGATCCGTCTTGGCTGAGGGGTGCATGCATACCCAGGGGAGGTTCCCAGGGTGAGTCAGGTATGGAAAAAGAGATCAAGTAATTGGCCTGAAGGAAGACAAAGACTCTAAAGAACTGACCTTTATAAATAACTTTACTGCCTCTTTACTGCACTCCTGCTCACTAGGCAGTTGCCCACGCCCTTTCTCTCCAGGTAGCCTTGCTTCTATCTCATCTATACAAACCATTTCTCTGTGGGCTTTCCCACTGGTAGTGCTATGTCTCTTACAATAAACTTTGTACCTCCATTTATAGTTTCTGCCTCTGTGATAAATGCATTTTTCACTAGGGACAAAGATCCAGGGAAAAATAGCTTCTAGCCTCTAGCCCTTGCTGGTCTGGTGGCTAGGATTCCTGGTTCTCATCCTGGCTACCAGGTTCAATTCCTTGGCAGGGAATGAAGATTTTGCTTCACACCACATCTCGCTGCCGCCTCACCAAGATCAGAACTACAACACTACTCTCTTAGTCCACCCAGGGTGTCGTAGACCTGAGGCTACATGTCCAAGATCAAGGTGCTAGTCAATTGTGCTCCTGGTGGGAACCTTCTTCTTGGCTCCCAGACAGTTCTCTCCTTGCTGTGTCCTCACATGTGATGGGGAGGGATATTGAGGGAGGAGAGAAAGAGGAGGGAGGGGAAGAAAGGAGAGAGAGAGAAAGAGAGGAATTTCTCAGGTGGCTCTTCTTATAAAGGCCATGATCCCATCATGAGGACCCCACCATTAAGACCTCATCTCAGCTGAATAAGCTCCCAAAGGCCCTGCCTCCTAATACCATCACATCAGTAGTTAAGGATTCAACATTCGAATTTGGGGCTACACACAATTCAACCCATAGCAACTACTCATATCTGTTTCTTTAAAGCAAAACACATCCTCATTAAAATTATTTATTTTTTTACTATTTATTTATTTATTATTTATTTACTATTTACTCATTTATTTTTTTACTATTTATTCATTTTTGCTGAAGTATTTAAAGGAAAAGATTGTTGTTGGTCTTGTTTAGTCCAACTCTTTGTGGCCCCATGGATTGTAGTCTGCCAGGCTCCTCCACCCATGGAATTTCTCAGGGAAAAATACTGGAGTGGATTGCAATTTCTTTCTGCAGGGGATCTTCTCCACCCACGGATCAAACTGACATTTCCTGCATTGCAGGCAGATTCTTTACCACTCAAGACACCTGGGAAGCCCAAGTAAGAGAGTACCATTTCACAAAATGTACATAACCAAAAATGCTATTTTGTTGCAAATAAAATTAACATTTGATACCCAGCCCATGTTCAAATTGCCCTCAGTTCAGTTCAATCACTCAGTCATGTTCAACTCTTTGCAACCCCACGGCCTGCAGCACACCTGCCTTCCCTCCATCAACAACTCCCAGAGGTTGCTCAAACTCATGTCCATCGAGTCAGTGATGCCATCCAACCATTTCATCCTCTGTTATCCCCTTCTCCTCCTGCCTTCAATCTTTCCCAACATCATGGTCTTTTCTAATGAGTCAGCTCTTCGCAGCAGATGGCCAAAGTATTGGAGCTTCAACTTTAGTATCAATCCTTTCAATGAATATTCAGGATTGATTTCCTATAGGATGGACTGATTTGATCTTGAAACCCAAGGGACTCTCAAGAGTCTTCTCCCAATACCACAGTTCAAAAGCATCAATTCTTTGACTCTCTGCTTTCTTGATGGTCCAACTTTCCATATGTGACTACTGGAAAAACCAGAGCTTTGACTATATGGATCTTGTCAGTAAAGCAATGTCTCTGCTTTTTAATATGATATCTAGGCTTGTTATAGCTTTCTTCCAAGAAGCAAGCATCTTTTAATTTCATGGCTGTAGTCACCATCTGCAGTAATTTTGGAGCCGAAGAAAATAAAGTCTGTCACTGTTTCCATTGTTTCCCCATCTATTTACCATGAAGTGATGGGACCAGATGCCATGATCTTAGTTTTTTTGAATGTTGAGTTTTAAGCCAGCTTTTTCACACTCTTCTTTCACTTTCGTCAAGAGACTCTTTAGTTCCTCTTCACTTTCTGTCATAAGGGTGGTGTCATCTGCATATC
>NW_024070199.1:38229109-38295137 GCF_014754425.2 Oryx dammah
TAGTTCCTCTTCACTTTCTGTCATAAGGGTGGTGTCATCTGCATATCTGAGGTTACTGATATTTCTCCCGGAAATCTTGATTCCATCATGTGCTTCATCCAGCCTGGCATTTTGCATGATGTACTCTGCATAGAAGTTAAATAAGCAGGGTGACAATATACAGCCTTGATGTACTCCTTCCCAGTTTGGAATCAGTCTGTTGTTCCATGTTCAGTTCTAACTGTTGCTTCTTGACTTGCATACAGATTTTTCAAGAGGCAGATGAGGTTGTTTGGTATTCCCATCTCTTGAAGAACTTTCCACAGTTTGTTGTGATCCACACAGTCAAAGGCTTTGGCTTTAGTCAATAAAGCAGAAGTAGATGTTTTTCTGGAATTCTCTTCCTTTTTCTATGATCCAATGAATGTTGGCAATTTGAACTCTGGTTCCTCTGCCTTTTCTAAAACCAGCTTGAACATCTGGAAGTTCTCAGTCACATACTGTTGAAGCCTGGCTTGGAGAAGTTTGAGCATTACTTTGCTAGCATGTGAGATGAGTGCAATTGTGCAATAGTTTGAACATTCTTTGGCATTGCCCTTCTTTGCGACTGGAATGAAAACTGACCTTTTCAGGTCCTGTGAACACTGCTGAGTTTTCCAAATTTGCTGGCATAGTGAATGCAACACTTTCACAGCATCATCTTTTAGGACTTGAAATAGCTCAGTTGGAATTCCATCACCTCCACTAGCTTTGTTCACAGTGATGCTTCCTCTTATCCTTATCCATCAGACGGCAGACAGAATGAAAACCGCAAATTTCTCCAATCTTCTAAAAAAAACCTTTAGCAGTTTATTTATTTGAATCTAGATCTAGAGGATGAACATTTGTATGTTACATTTGGTTGTTCTAGGACTTTCAATAAATGAAGGTCTCCTCCTTCCTTTTTAAACCGTTTATTTGTTTAAAATGTGGGAGGAGTTAGATGGTTTGTCTCATAGAAAGTCCCATGTCTTGTGTTGAGAGCAGGAGTCCACAACACCAATACCAGGACCAGTACCAGTCCTTGATCTATTAGGACCCAGGCTGCACAGCAGGTGGTGAGCAGCAGACTAGTGAGTGAGGCTTCATCTGTATTTACAGCTGCTCCCATCGCTCTCCCATCACCCTGAGATAGGGCAGTCTCGTTCCAGGATAACAAGCTCAGGGCTCCCACTGATTCTGCATTATGATGAGTTGAATAATTATTTCATTATATATCACAACATAAAAAAGATAGAAATAAAATTCAAAAGAAATGTAATAACCTTGAATCATCCAGAAATTACCGCTTCCACCCAGGTCTCTAGAAAAATTGTCTTCCAGGAAACCAGTCCCTAATGCTGAAAGAGCTGGGGACTGCTGATTTAGAGGACTGCTTCTCTGTTTCTTTACCTGCTGCTGCTGCTGCTGCTAAGTTGCTTCAGTCATGTCCGACTCTGTGAGACCCCATAGATGGCAGCCCACCAGGCTCCCCAGTCCCTGGGATTCTCCAGGCAAGAACACTGGAGTGGGTTGCCATGTCCTTCTCCAATGCATGAAAGTGAAAAGTGAAAGTGAAGTCACTCAGTCATGTCTGTCTCTTAGCGACCCCATGGACTGTAGCCTACGAGGCTCCTCTGTCCATGGGATTTTCCAGGCAAGAGTACTGGAGTGGGGTGCCATTGCCTTCTCCGGTTGTAATTCTTTTTTTTTTCCGGTTGTAATTCTTAAAAACTGGTAGTTAGATGCAGACTTGAGTTCAACAAATTTTATTGGAATATTTGTCGTTCCAGTTGGAATATTTGTATTGGATGATTTGTAGTTCCATACATTACTTATGGCATCACTTCAAGAGACATAATTGTTAGTTGCCTCACTTTGATGTATGCTGAGATACAGAGGGGATGTTGCCAATCTCATGCACCCATTATAAACTTCCCCTTTGACCTTTCATCTTAAGGTTTTTGTCTTATGGTCTTATGAGCTTCCCTGGAAGCTCAGCTGGTAAAGAATCTGCCTGCAATTCAAGGGATCCTGGTTTGAGTCCTGGTTTGGGAAGATCCCCTGGAGAAGGGATAGGCTACCCACTCCAGTATTCTGTGGCTTGCCTGGTAACTCATCTGATAAAGAATTTGCCTGCAATGTGGGAGGCCTGGGTTCGATCCCTGGGTTCAGTAGATCCCCTGGAGAATGGAAGGCTACCCACTCCAATATTCTGGCCTGGAGAACTTCACGGACTTCATGGGGTCACAGAGAGTCAGAAATGACTTTCACTTTCACTTATGGTTTTATCATCCATGGATGATCTTGGCCAAGATTCATTGATTCATGAGGATGTTGCAAAACAGTGGTTTCTTTTTTCTGCCAGTCCAGAATTTAATTCCTGGAATCCTTCAATGAATAAGAACATTCTTTCAAATCTTTATAGTTACATGAAATATGCTTCACACAAACAAAGATAGCACTGGAAAACCAGTGCCCAAAATAGTGAGTTGGTACTCTTAGCAATCTGACACAGTGACAAATTAGATATTATCTGTTAACATTTGGAACTGTTGGATTTTTATATATTTAATTTGTTTTATATTTTAATTTTTATATATTTAATATATTTAATTGTATACATTGAATTTAACTTGTTTAATATATTTAATTTGTTTAAATTAGTATTTAATCTAATATTTTTAGCATCGATTTGATCTGATGCTAAAATTGTCTCATTTTTCACCTCATCAGATGGATTCCTAAACTTTTTGTTCAGCTCTTGCTAATCTTTGAAGGCCCTCAAATTTCTGGTCTTTCAAGATTCTCAGGCTTATTTTATTCATTCCCTGGCCCAGTCCTGAAATCAGTCATCTCTTCAAGAATCCATGGACCCTCAGGTGGGAAATGGAATTTAGAGGCCACATGATAGACCTCTGGATATTACTGTAACCAAGTTGCCATCCCTTCTTAGACTTTTCAGTTGTCAGAGCCAGGAAGTACAGATTTCTTATAAAAAAAAAAAAAGAAAAATAAGGAAAATAATTAAATGGTACAAACTTATGTTATCAAGTTTTAGGCTATAGGACTATACATAACATTTTGTGTTTTAGACTTGAAACTTTTTTCTAGCCACTGAAAATCTTGCTTTAGATAGAACATTAGCACTAATTATTGACTTGCTTTAACCAATAACATGTATATGATACTTCACAATAACAAAAGCAATATCACCAACCATAAGGGGATGGATAGTCTCAAATATTTTGCTTTTTTGTTTTTGGTTTTCTTTTGGATGTGAGAGAGTATTTTTTTATTGTTTGTCATTAGAAGACATTCCACTGTGAACGTAGAGTCAAATTCTGTGTTTTAGAGCCACTTAAATAATGTTTTGTGCTGTGCAGTCATGTCCCCAACTTGATACACTAAGGCTGATTTGCTGTCAATTGTTCTCAACTTCTACAGATGTATTTATTTATTTTTGATCCTGTAACACGTTTTCTTGGTTGCAAAGTCAAACTATAAAACAAGAAAAATCACTTCTGTCCCTGGCCCTCATCCATATATTATATTTTCAGTAGGTTTAGGCTTATTCTTCCCCTCTTTCTTATTGAAAATAGACATATATGTGTATGTAAAAGCAACAAATGTAAGCACTTTTCTGGTCCCTCTTTTTCAAAAAACTAAAAACAGTGCACCCTGAGGGACTCACATATCCCACTCCTCCCTCCATCCACATCATACCCAGGTTCTGGGATGCCCCGTGCCTTATTCCACACTCCCCCATGGAAGGTCACTTTGGGTATATTTATAATATTTTGCTTTTACAAACAGTGTTGTAGTGAACAGTTTGTGCATATGTACTTGTATTTTTGCCAGTGTATTTTTGGGATAGATCCCTAGGAGTAGAATTGCTAAGTTAAAGGGCATATGTGTGTGTCATGTGTTAGATGCTGTCAAATCCCCTCTGTAGGAACTGAACCACAAAAACTGGGTGTTAACAATGTGAAAAAATGAGGAATAAGACCCAGCACCCCATCTGTACACACCTGGTGACCACAGAGCCTCCCAATATTGTATGCAGGGACAGGCTTGGATAGACCTCACATAGAAACACCCAGGCCCTGGGAGTCGTAGAAGGAACCAGGAAGCACCATCACCTTTACTTTGCATGGAATAACAGTCTAAGAGGTAGCCCTGTTCATCTCGGGCTGAGCAGGGGCTCTGAGTGGTTTGTATTTTGTTTGTGTGTTCTTTGATTGATTAGACACTTTGCAATTATCTCTTTCTGTGTTTGGTTTGGCAGACAAGAAGTTGCAAGGCCTGGATCCTATTGCTATTGTTCATTCACTCAGTCATGTATGACTCTTTGTAACCCCATGAACTGCAGCATACCAGGCTTCCCCGTCCTCCACTGTCTCCTGGAGTCTGCTCAGACTCGTGTCCATGGAGTCAATGATGGCATCCAACCATTTCATCCTCTTTTTCCCTCTTTTCCTCCTGCCCTCAATTTTTCCCAGCATCAGGTCTTTTCCAATGAGTTAGTTCTTCACATCAGATGGGCAAATTATTGGAACTTCAGCTTCAGCATCGGTCTTTCCAATGAATATTCAAAGATTTCCTTCAGAATTGACTGGTTTGATCTCCTTGCTGTAAAAAGGTCTCTCAAGAGTCTTCCCCAGCACCACAATTCAAAAGCATTAATTCCCCAGCACTCAGCCACCTTCTTTATGGTCCACCTCTCACATGTGTACTTGCCTACTGGAAAAACTATGGCTCTGACTATATGGACCTTTGTTGGCAAAGTGATGTCTCTGCTTTGTAATACACTGTTTAGGGTTGTTATCGCTTTTCTTCCAAGGAGCAAGTCTTTTAATTTCATAGCTGCAGTCACTGTCCACAATGGAGACCAAGAAAATTAAATCTGTCACTGTTTCCATTATTTCTCCATCTATTTGCCTTGAAGTGATGGGACCAGATGCCGTGATCTTAGCTTTTTGAAAGTTGAATTTCAAGCCAGGTTTTCACTCTCTTCTTTGACATTCATCAAGAGGCTCTTTAGTTCATTTGTGCTTTTTGCCATTAAGGTAGTGTCATACGCATATCTGAGTTTGTTGATATTTCTTCTGGTAATCTTAACACCAGTTTGTGCTTTATCCAGTCCAGCATTTCCCTTGATGTAGTCCTAATATAAGTTAAATAAGCAGGGTGACAATATACAGCCTTGATGTATTCCTTTCCCAATTTCAACCAATCCATTGTTCCATGTCCAGTTCTAACTGTTGCTTCTTGACCTGCATACGGGTTTCTCAGTAGGTAAGTAAGGTGAAGGTGAAGGTGAAGGTGAAATCGCTCAGTCGTGTCCGACTCTTTGCGACCCCATGGACTGTAACCTACTAGGCTTCTCCGTCCATGGGATTCTCCAGGCAAGAATACTGGAGTGGATTGCCATTTCCTTCTCCAAGGGATCTTCCCGACCCAGGGATCGAACCCGGGTCTCCCGCATTGGAGGCACACGCTTTAAACTCTGAGGCACCAGGGAAGCCCTTTGGTGATCTAGTATTCCCAACTCTTTATGAATTTTCCACAGTTTGTTGTGGAACTTTAGCAAGTCAATAAAGCAGAAGTAGATGTTTTTCCAGAATTCTCTTGCTTTTTCTATGATCCAATGGATGTTGGCAATTTGATCTCTGGTTCCTCTGCCATTTCTAAATCCAGCTTGTACATCTGGAATTTCTTGGTTCACATTTTTTTTTTTTTGGTTCACATATTTTTGAAGTCTAATTTGAAGGATTTTGAGCATTACCTTGCTAGTACGTGAAATGAGGACAACTGTGTAGTCAATATCAAAATCAGATTGATTATATTTTTTGCATGAAGTGAAGTGAAGTGAAGTCGCTCAGTCGTGTCCGACTCTTTGTGACCCCATGGACTGTAGCCTACCAGGCTCCATCCATGGGATTTTCCAGGTAAGAATACTGGAGTGGGTTGCCATTTCCTTCTCCAGGTGATTCCTAACCCAGGGATTGAATCCCAGTTTCCTGCATTGCAGGGGAATTCTTTACTGACTGAGCTACCATTTACCATTTTAAACATTTAAAGTGTATAATTTTATGACATTAAATACATTCGCACTGTTGTACAAGCATCATCACTGTCAACCTCCAGAAGTCTTTAATTGTCCAACTGAAACATTGTGCCCATTAAACATTAACTCCCATTCCTCCCTTCCCCACATCCTTGCCAACCACCATTTTTCATTCTATCTCTATGAACTGGGCTCATAAAATTGCCTCCTGAGGATATCTGTTTGAAGATCTGTCCTGCCAGCTTTTTCCTGAGCCCAGAGTGCCTCATTTCTGCTCTCCACCCTCAACTCCTTTCAGGGGAGGTTGAAGATCACCAGCTGCTGCAGCAGGATTTATTCCTGGAAGAGGTATATGGAAAGCGCTGTGGAAACTGCCAATTTGTATCTGACAGAGCCCCATGCGTGTGTGCCTAGTCGCTCAGTTGTGTCTTACTCTTTGCTACCCCATGGACTGCAGCATGCCAGGCCCCTCTGTCCATGGGGATTCTCTAGGCAAGACTACTGAGTGGGTTGCCATGCTCTCCTCCAGGGGATCTTCCCAAACCAGGGATCAAACCCAGGTCTCCCACTTTGCAGGTTGATTCTTTACCAGCTGAGCTACCAGGGAAGCTCCACATGGTCATGAATTCAACCATACGTTGGGAGGCATTTCGTGACCATTTCATCCCATGGTGCTCAGAAGTTTCATTTCGAGGTCAGGCAAAGATTTTGCTAACAGGCCACTTAATGTGCTGTTACTGGACTAAGTCTATCAACGGTAACCAAGGGGCTCTAGACCACTTGGGATCTGTACTGGTCCAGGAAAAAATTCCCTCTTGTTGTATCTTCCCATATCTAGAGTGACACTATTACAATCACTAATGGCATACTCACTTGCCATGGGCACTAGCCATCTACCTATAAAAGGGTTAAACCCTGTGTTGCAGCAGGTACTGATTTTTGACTCCCACTGAAGGGAATTCATGGTGGAGAGCAGATATGAGGCAGTGTATACTCAAGGAAGTGAAGAGGAACTAAAAAGCCTCTTGATGAAAGTAAAAGAGGAGGGTGAAAAACTTGGCTTAAAGCTCAACATTCAGAAAACTAAGATCATGGCATCTGGTCCCACCACTTCATGGGAAATGAATGGGGAAACAGTGGAAACAGTGTCAGACTTTATCTTTTTGGGCTCCACAATCACTGCAGATGGTGACTGCAGCCATGAAATTAAAAGACGCTTGCTCCTTGGAAGAAAACTTATGAACTACCTAGACAGCATATTGAAAAGCAAAGACATTACTTTGCCAACAAAGATCCATCTAGTCAAGGCTATATGTTTGGATGTGAGAGTCAGACTGTGAAGAAAGCTGAGCACTGAAGAATTGATGCTTTTGAACTGTGGTGTTGGAGAAGACTCTTGAGAGTCCCTTGGACTGCAAGGAGATCCAACCAGTCCATTCTGAAGGAGATCAGCCCTGGGATTTCTTTGGAGGGAATGATGCTGAAGCTGAAACTCCAGTATTTTGGCCACCTCATGCGAAGAGTTGACTCATTGGAAAAGACTCTGATGCTGGGAAGGATTGGGGGCAGGAGGAGAAGCGGACAACTGAGGATGAGATGGTTGGATGGCATCACTGACTCGATGGACACAAGTCTGAGTGAACTCCGGGAGTTGGTGATGGAGAGGGAGGCCTGGCGGGCTGCGATTCATGGGGTTGCAAAGAGTCAGACACGACTGAGCGACTGAACTGAACTGATACTCAAGGAAAAATTGACAGGACAAATCTTCAAATAGATATTTTCAGGAGACAATTTTATGAGCCCAGTTCCTGTGTCTCCTCATATCTAGAGAAACACTAAAACCCTTCCAGTGATGAGTATTCCTTGTGAGTAGCAAAAGTTTCATGAGACTAGTTTTTCCAGAAACCTTTGGAAAAATATTTGCTTGATTGCATGTATTCCTCCTTCAACAAAATCTTGTATATACTGACTTTCCCTGCTGCTTATTTGAAGCAGTTTCTCAGAGATATCTGGTTCAAAATTGGGAAAGGAGTACATCAAGGCTGTATATTGTCACCCTGCTTATTTAACTTATATGAAGAGTTCAGTTCAATTCAGTTCAGTAGCTCAGTCATGTCCAACTCTTTGTGACCCCATGGACTGCAGCATGGCAAGCTTCCCTGTCCATCACCAACTCCCAGAGCCTTCTCAAACTAACGTCCATCAAATTGGTGATGCCATCCAACCATCTCACCCTCTGTCGTCCCCTTCTCTTCCTGATTTCAATTTCACCTTCAATATGCAGAGTACATCATGCAAAATGCTGGGCTGGATGAAGCACAAACTGGAATCAAGATTGCTGGGACAAATATCAATAACCTCAGATATGCAATGACACCACCTTATGGCAGAAAGCAAAGAGGAACTAAACAGCCTCTTGAAGAAGTTGAAAGAGAAGTGTGACAAAGTTGGCTTAAAGTTCAACTTTCAAAAAACTAAGATCATGGCATCCGGGCCTATCACATCATGGCAAATAGATGGGGAAACAATGGAAACAGTGACAGACTTTATTTTCTTGGGCTCCAAAATCACTGCAGATGGTGACTGTGGTCATGAAATTAAAAGACTCTTGCTCCTTGGAAGAAAAGCTATGATAAAACTAGACAGCATATTAAAAAGCAGAGACATTACTTTGCCAATAAAGATCCACATAGTCAAAGGTATGGTTTTTCCAGTAATCATGTATAGATGTGAGAATTGGACCATAAAGAAGGCTGAGCATCAAAGAATTGATGCTTTTGAACTGTGGTGTTGTAGAAGACTCTTGAGAGTCCCTTGGACTGCAAGGAAATCAAACCAGTCAATCCTAAAGGAAATCAACCCTGAATATTTATTGGAAGGAGTGATGCTGAAGCTGAAGCTCTAATACTCAGGATACCTGATAAGAAGAGCAGACTCAATAGAAAAGACCCTGATGCTGGGAGGGCTTCCCTGGTGGCTCAGATGTTAAAGAATCTGCCTGCAATACCAGAGACCTGGGTTTGATCCCTGGGTTGGGAAGATCCCCTGGAGGAGGGCATGTCAACCCACTCCAGTGTTCTTGCCTGGAGAATCCTCATGGACAGAGGAGCCTGGCGTGCTGCTGTCCATGGGGTCACAAAGAGTTGGACACCACTGAGTGACTAAGCACAGCACAGCACTAATGCTGGGAAAGATTGAAGGCAGGAGGAGAAGGGGACGACAGAGGACGAGATGGTTAGATGGCATCACCAACTCAACAGACACACGTTTGAGCAGTCTCCGAGAGATGGGGAAAGACAGGAAAGCCTGACATGCTGCAGTCCATAGGGTCGCAAAGAGTCAGGCGGGACTGAGTGCCTGAACAACAATGGCATATGCAACTATATATTAAACCAACTGCTTCAAGTCACTTAGTCTTCATTTTCATTGCAGTTCCAGTCACACATTTGGTAATGCAAGAAACAGCAATCTTGCAAAATAGACAAAATACAAATAACAGAGCTAGTGGTATTATTAAAGTCATAAGTAAGAATTAAACCAAGAACTTGCATTAGGTGTAGCCCAGTATATTCTCACACCGTTTGACTTAGTCTATTCTATACCAATCTTTATCTTTCAGGGAAATTATATACTGGCACTGTCCATAAGGCTCCCAGTCTAGTTTCCTATTGTCACTAACCCAGTTACCCTTAGTATAATTTAATTTTTCCCCAGATAAAAGGTGACCTGAAAACTTAAATGACCACAGCCTAGTGTTAACCGTATAAATCCATCCTATGGTTAGAGGTTTTATTCCTAATTTTTGCTTGTTGTTCTGATTGAGTTTGAGTAACTTAGAGAAAAATTTATATTATGTCCAGGGTCAGAGCAGGTATTATTAATTGGACAGGTGAGGTGATCCCACTTAGTAATATCAAGAGCAGCCTGAATACTGTATCGGTGTTTTTCTTTCTGGCTTACTTCACTCTGTATAATAGCCTCCAACTAAAATAAATAAATTTTAAAAATAAATAAAATAAAATTACACTTGAAAAAAAAAAAAAGAGTAGCCTGAACAGGACTGAACTTTCTTCTGCTAAAATTAATTTTGTAACAATCAGCTAATTAGAATCTTGTAGTAGAAAAATTCACCAAGGTAATCTAGACTTACTAGACACAGGTAACTAGCCACAACCCAACAATTGAATTGATTTTTTCTTTTAAATCAGTTTTTAAAACTAGCATTCAGCCATGTCCATGAAAGAAAACCTTTGATTTATAGGCAAAGGTCCAAAAAGTCAACAAAACATTATAAATGATCACAAGAATTAGGTCTATCATCTTGGGTAAGCTGTCCACTTCTGGTGTCATCTTCTTCTCATCCTGGCGTAAGTGTGGCTTCTTCTCTTCGAGCATTTTAAGATGAGTTGGAGGTCAGCAGTCCTCTCTATAGACCAGTCCAGTGTAGGGTCTTTGTAAGTAGGAATTAATCCAAGAGTCAGTTTCCCTTCAGTGTTACTGTGCATGTGCTAATTAACAGTACCTGAAAAAGCCCCTTACATTCAGAGCAGAGACAGCCCTTTAAATTATGTCTTCCAGTACACATCATCCCCTGATTGCAGGTCATGCAGTCTTAATCCGAAGATTACTGAGACAAGCTTCAGAAACAAATTGAGAGGATCCTGTTACTATTCAATTACCTCTTCCTTAATATATTGTTCATTCTTTTTTTAAATATAAATTTATTTTAATTGGAGGCTAATTACTTTACAATATTGTAGTGGGTTTGCCATACATTGACATGAATCTGCCACAGGTGTACATGTATTCCCCATCCTGAACCCCCCTCCCACTGCCCTCCCCATCCCATCCCTCTGGGTCATCCCAGTGCACCAGCCCCGAGCACCCTGTCTCCTGTCTCATGCATCGTGGTTCATTCTTTCTAAATAGTCCTCATTCCTTCTACCTCCAGGCCCTAACCTGCCTCGGCTGAATGACCAAGCAGTTAGCAGTGGGGTGGGGATGTGGAGGGTGGCTGTCTGGAGTGGGGTGAGATGATCAGATAACAGGAGAAAAGCTGGAGTAACAAATGAGCAGGTGGGTCTCCAACCACTGGGCCTGCACAAAACTGCTTTTCTGGGACCCTCAGGGCATCACTAAAAAGACAAAAACTTCAAAATGGATATTTTGTAAACTTCTTATTACAAAAAGATTTCAAACACAACAAAAATAAAAAGCATGCTATCGTGAGCCCTGTATTTCATCACACAGCATCAAAAACTGCAGGAGATAGATGGGCTCCAGGCTAGACATTTACAACTGACCTCCTGTTTGCAGTTCATGGGGCACAAAGAAGTGGGCTTCAGCCAGCATAGTCACAACTGTTAGCATTTTCTGAGACAAGAGATAGGTGGGATCCAGTTAGGGCATTTACAATCAGCCTCCTCTTTGCCCTCCAAAATGGGAGTAACAACAGAAACAGGGTAAACAGCCAGTGTTTACCTCATGTAAACACCTTAAGGTAATAGTCATGGCAAGGACAAAGAGGAGCAAAACTCTGTTTTGTTAAAGTTTTAAGGGATCACCACTCCCTACTCTTTTGGGACAAGAGACACTACACATGTGCAGAAAGGCTCCTTGTAGGTAAAAAGACATGGGATAATGTCCGGCCATAATGAGTGTTTTTTGTTTTTTTGTTTTTTGCCTTTTCATTCTGTTAATGGGCTTCTCAAGGCAAGAATACTGAAGTGGTTTGCCATTCTCTTCTCTAGTGGACCAGGTTTTGTCATAACACTCCACTATGACCCATCCATCCTGGGTGGCCCCGCACAGCATAGCTCATAGCTTCACTGACTTACACAAGGCTGTAATCCACGTGATCACTTTGGCTGGGTTTCTGTAATTGTGCTTTTCATTCTGAAGGATGTGGATTTTAGTTCTTACTTCTGTCTGCCCTCTGATGGATGAGGATAAAAAGCTTGTGTGAACTTTCTAATGGGAGTGACTGACTTGGGAAAAACTAGGTCTTGCTCTGGTGGGCAGGGCCATACTCAGTAAATCCTTAATCCAATCTTCTGCTCAATGGTGAGGCTGTGCAGTGTTAGTAGCTCAGTCATGTCTGACTCTGTAACCCCTAGGTTCCTCTGTCCATGGAATTCTCCAAGCAAGAATACTGGAGTGGGTTGCCATTCCTTCCTCCAGGGGACCTTCCTGACCCAAGGATTGAACCCAGGTGTCCTGCATTGACATCTGAGCCATCCAGAAAGTGCTCAGTTCAGTTCAGTTCAGTTCAGTTCAGTCGCTCAGTCGTGTCTGACTCTTTGCAACCCCATGAATCACAGCACGCCAGGCCTCCCTGTCCATCACCAACTCCCGGAGTTCACTCAGACTCGTGTCCATCGAGTCAGTGATGCCATCCAGCCATCTCATCCTCTGTCATCCCCTTCTCCTCCTCCCTCCAATCCCTCCCAGCATCAAAGTCTTTTCCAATGAGTCAACTCTTCGCATGAGGTGGACAAAGTACTGGAGTTTCAGCTTTAGCATCATTCCCTCCAAAGAAATCCCAGGGCTGATCTCCGTCGTGTGATAGACGTCCTCATAAAGGCGACACACCCAGATTTCCCTGATGACTTGTGGCAACGCGGAGTCCTCTGATGTCTCCAGCAGGTGGCGCATTCTTCCACACTGAGAGAGCTGCTTCATCTCTTAGGAGTTTTGGGGACTGAGATTTTTTTTTTTAACTGATTTATTTATTTTAATTGTAGGCTAATTTTACAATATTGTAGTGGTTTTGGCCATACATTGACATGAATCGCCATGGGTGTACATGTGTCCCCGATCCTGAACCCCTCTCCCACCTCCCTCCCCATCGCATCCTTCAGGGTTGTCCCAGTGTACAGGCTTTGAGTGCCCTGCTTCATGCATCGAACTTGGACTGGTGATCTATTTCACATATGGTAATATACATGTTTCAATGCTATTCTCTCAAATCATCCCACCCTCACCTTCTCCCACAGAGTCCAAAAGTCTGTTCTTTGTATCTGTGTCTCTTTTGCTGTCTCCCACATAGGGTCATCATTACCATCTTTCTAAGTTTCATATATATGCATTAATATACTGCATTGGTGTTTTTCTGACTTGCTTCACTCTGTATTATAGGCTCCAGTTTCATCCACCTCATTAAAACTTATTCAAATGTATTCTTTTTTAATAGCTGAGCAATATTCCATTGTGTATATGTACCACAGCTTTCTTATCCATTCATCAGCTGATGGACATCTAGGTTGCTTCCATGTCCTAGCTATTGTGATTTAAATTGAATGATGGAAGGGAATTCCCTGGCGGCCCCGTGGGTTAGGACTCTGCGTTCCACATAGGCGGCCTAGGTTTGATCCCTAATTGGAAACTATATATATGACTGGAATTGGATTTGCTTATTTCTAATATTTACATATGTTGAAACTTAATGGAAATCTTAACACATAAGAGTTAAAATTGAAATTAATGAAAGCACTGTGGGAAAAGTAACTGGCCTGAGGAATTTACAACAGACACCATTGGCTGTATTATTATCATTTGTAAACTGCACTATGTGCTCAGTGGCCCATTCATGTCTGAGCACCACTGGGATGTGCTGGGATTCTTTGTAACCCCATGGGCTATAGCCCACCAGGCTCCCCTGTCCATGGAATTTTCCAGGCAAGATTTCTGGAGGAGCTGTGCTCCCTCCCTGTTAGTTGTTTGACCTGAGACAGCCCAGTCCTGGAGTCTACAGGCTCTATGGTAGGGTGAAAGGTGAAGTCCAAAAGGACTTAAGCCAACACACACCCCCAGGACTGCTGCTGCCAGTGCCCCTGTCCACACAGCAGGCCACAGCTGCCACGTGCTGCCACAGGAGACCCTCAAAATTCACATGCAGGTCTGGCTCAGTCTCTTGGGGGTCACAGCTCCTTCCCCCGGGTCCTGATGCATGCAAGGATTTGTTTGTGTCCTCCAAGAGTCTCTGATTCACCCAATCCTGTGGAAGTTTTATAATCAAATCCCACTGACATTCAAAGTCAGATTCCCTAGGGATTCCCAGTCCCTTTGTTAGATCCCCAGGTTGGGAAGTCTGATGTGAGGCCTAGAGCCTTTACAAAAGTGTGAGAACTTCTCTGGCATTATTATTCTCCGTTATGGGTCATCCACCAGGTGGGTATGGGATTTGACTTCAACGTGATTGTGCCCCTCCTACAATCTTTTAGTGGCTTCTCCCTTGTCTTGTGACATGGGGTATCCTTTTTTTTTTTTTTTTTTTTTGGTGGGTTCCAACATCTTCCTGTCAAAATCTGGGAGATAGTGAAGGACAGGGAAGCCTGGAGTTCTGCAGTCCACAGGGTCGCAAAGAGTTGGACACGAATTAGCAACTGAACAGCAACAAAAGTACTGAGTCTCGCTCCTCCCAGAAGCCTTCACTTCCAGATCCGTCTTGGCTGAGGGGTGCACACACACCCAGGGGAGGTTCCCAGGGGGAGTCAGGTAAGGAAAAAGAAATCAGATCGTTGGCCTGAAGGCAGACAAAGACCCTGAAGAACTGACCTATACAAATAACTTAATCGCCTCTTTAGTGAACTCCTACTCACTAGGCCCATCCTCTTTTTCTCCGGGTGTGCCTCTCTGCCTTGCTCTCATCTCATCTGTACAAACCATTTCTCTGTGTGCTCTCCCACTTGTTCTATGTCTTTCATAAGAAACTTTGTACCTTCATTTATAGTTTCTCCCTCCGTGATAAAGGCATTTTTCACTGGGGGATAAAGATCCAAGGAAAAATAGCTTCTAGCCTCTAGCCCTTGCTGGTCTGGTGGTTAGGATTCCTGGTTCTCATCCTGGCTACCAGGCTCAATTCCTTGGCAGGGAATGAAGATCTTGCTTCACACCACATCGCACAGCTGCCTTACCAAGATCAGAACTACAACACTACTCTCTTAGTCCACCCAGGGTGTCGTGTAGACCTGAGGTTACATGTCCAAGATCAAGGTGCTGGTCAACTGTGCTCCTGGTGGGAACCCTCTTCTTGGCTCCCAGACAGTTATCTCCTTGCTGTGTCCTCACATGTGATGGGGAGGGATATTGAGGGAGAAGAGGAGGAGGAGGGAGTGGAAGGAGGGGAAGGAGTGAAAGAGAGAGAAAGAGAGGAAGTTCTCAGGTGGCTCTTCTTATAAAGACCCTGATCCCATCATGAGGGCCCTACCATTAAGACCTCATCTCAACCTAATGATCTCCCAAAGGCCCTGCCTCCTAAAATCATCACATCAGGAGTTAAGGATTCAATATTTGAACTTGAAGGTGGACACAATTTAATCCATAGCAAATACTCAGATTTATTTCTTTAAATCAAAGCACACCCTCATTTAAATTTTGGTTTTTGCTATATATTCATCTTTGCTAAAGTATTTTAAGGAAGAGACTGTTATTGTTGCTGTTGTTGTTGCTGTTGTTGTTGTTTAGTCCGACTCTTTTGTGGCCCCATGAACTGTAGTCTACGGGCTCCTCTGTCCATGGAATTTCCCAGGGAAAAATACTGCAGTGGGTTGCAACTTTTTTCTCCAGAGGCTCTTCACAACCCAGGGATCAAAGTAATGCCTCTTGCATTGCAGGCAAATTCTCTACCACTCAGCCTCCTGGGAATCCCAAGGAAGAGAGTACCATTTCATAAAATGTACATAACCACAAATGCTATTTTCTTCCAAATAAAATTAACATCTGATATCTAGCCCATGTTCAAATTTCCCTAATCCTCTAAAAAAAAAAAAGTCCTTTATAGTTTACTTATTCAAATCTAGGTCTAGAGGATGAATATTTGGATGTTGCATTTGGTTGTTCTAAGACTTTCAATAAATAAAATTCTCCCCCTTTCTTTTTATACCATTTATTTGTTTAAAATGTGAGAGGAGGTAGGTGATTTGCCTCATAGAAAGTCCCAAGTCTTGTGTTGAGAGCAGGAGTCCACAACACCGATGCCAGGACCAGTATCAGTCTTTGGTCTGTTAGGAACCAAACACACAGCAGAAGGTGAGTGGCACACAAGCAAGTGAGGCTTCATCTGTATTTTCAGCCACTCCCCATCACTCTCCCATCACCCTCAGATGGGATAGTCTCGTTCCAGGAAAACAAGCTCAGGGTGCCCACAGAGTCTGTATTATAGTGAGTTGTGTAACTATTTTATTATATATCACAACATAATAATAACAGAAATAAAGTCCACAATAAATGTAATACCCTTGAATCATCCAGAAATCACCCCCTCTACCACGTCTCTAGAAAATTTATCTTCCAGGAAGCCAGCTCCTAGTGCCAAAAAAAGCTGGACACTGCTGATTTAGAGGATTACTTCTCTCTTCCTTTATCTATGTATTTCCCTGAAAACTGGTAGTTTGATCTAACTTGTGTTCAACAAATTTTATTGAAACATTTAATTTGTATTTACATATATTTCTTATGGCATCTCTTAAGAGACATAATCGCTAGTTGCCTCACTTTAATGTATGCTGAGATGCAGCGGGTCCTGATGTTGCCAACCTCATGCATGCATTATAAACTTCACCTTTGACCTTTCATCTTATGGTTTTATCATCCATGGATGATCTTGACCAAGATCCACTAATTCATGAGAATTTTGCAAAACAATGGTTTCTTCTTTCTACCACTGCTGAATTTAATTCCTGGAAATCTTCAATCAATAAGAGCATTCTTTCAAATGTTTATAGTTACATGAAATACGCTTCATACAAACAAAAATACCATAAATACTGATGATTATTTCCCTTTCTCAGTGTCCATGACGGTGACTTTGTGCCCTAGCAATCTGCCACAGTGACAAATTACATGTTATCTATTAACATTTGGAACTCCTGAATTTTTATATATTTAATTTGTTTCAGTGGATTTGATCTGATGCTAAAATTATCTCACTTTCGGCCTCATCAAATGGATTCCTAAACTTTTTGTTCAGCTCTTGCTAATCTTTGAAGGCCCTCAAATTTCTGGTCCTTCAAAATTCTCAGGCTTATCTTGTTCATTCCTTGGCCCAGTCCTGAAATCAGTCATCTCTTCAACAACCCATGGACCTCAGGGTGGGAAATGGAATTTAGAGGCCGCATGATCTGGAATTTCACAATTCACATACTGTTGAAACCTGGCTTGGAGAATTTTGAACATTACTTCACTAGCATGTGAGATGAGTACAATTGTGCAGTAGTTTGAGCATTCTTTGGCATTGCCTTTCCTAGGGGTTGGAATGAAAACTGACGTTTTCCAGTCCTGTGACCACTGCTGAGTTTTCCAAATTTGCTGGCATATCAAGTTCAGCACTTTCATAGCATCATCTTTTAAGATTTGAAATAGCTCAACTGGAGTTCCATCACCTCCACTAGCTTTGTTGATGATGCTTCCTAAGGCCCACTTGACTTCACATTCCAGGATGTCTGGCTCTAGATGAGTGATCACACCATTGTGATTATCTGGGTCATGAAGATCTTTTTTGTACAGTTCTTCTGTGTATTCTTGCCACCTCTTCTTAATATCTTCTGCTTCTGTTAGGTCCATACCATTTCTGTCCTTTATCGAGCCCATCTTTGCATGAAATGTTCCCTTGGTACCTCTAATTTTCTTGAAGAAATCTCTAGTCTTTCCCATTCTATTGTTTTCCTCTATTTCTTTGCACTGATCACTGAGGAAGGCTTTCTTATCTCTCCTTGCTGTTCTTTGGAACTCTGCATTCAAATGGGTATTTCTTTCCTTTTCTCCTTTGCATTTCACTTCTCTTCTTTTCACAGCTATTTGTAAGGCCTCCTCAGACAGCCATTTTGCTTTTTTGCATTTCTTTTTCTTGGGGATGGTCTTGATTCCTCTCTCCTGTACGTCACGAACCTCCGTCCATAGTTCATCAGGCACTCTATTAGATCTAATCCCTTGAATCTATTTCTCACTTCCACTGTATAATCATAAGGGATTTGATTTAGGTCATACCTGCATGGTCTAGTGGTTTTCCCTACTTTTTCAATTTAAGTCTTAATTTGGCAATAATGACTTAATGATCTGAGCCACAGTCAGCTCCCGGTCTTGTTTTTGTTGACTGTATAGAGTTTCTCCATCTTTGGCCGCAAAGAATATAATCAATTTGATTTTGGTGTTGACCATCTGGTGAAGTCCATGTGTAGAGTCTTCTGCTGTTGGAAGAGGGTGTTGCTATGACCAGTGCGTTCTCTTGGAAAAACTCTATTAACCTTTGCCCTGCTTCATTCTATACTCCAAGGCCAAGTTTGCCTGCTACTCCAGGTGTTTCTTGACTTCCTACTTTTGCATTCCAGTCCTCTATAATGAAAAGGACATCTTTTTTAGGTGTTAGTTCCAGAAGGTCTTATAGGTCTTCATAGAACCGTTCAGCTTCTTCAGCATTACTGGTCGGGGCATAGACTTGGATTACTGTGATATTGAATGGTTTACCTTGGAAACGAACAGAGAACATTCTAATTTTTGAGACTGCATCCAAGTACTACATTTCAGACTCTTTTGTTGACTATGATGGCTACTCCATTTCTTCTAAGGGAGTTTTGCCCATAGTAGTAGATATAATGGTCATTTGAGTTAAACTCACCCATTCCAGAGATTACAGTAGTCTCTCTGTATTCTGAGAATTTTCCAAGTCAAATACACACAGAGACTGATAGAGGTAAAGGTTTTATGGAGACGTTCATGTTTCTTATCAGATCCACCATTAGCCTAAAGGGGACAATTAGGGCAGATCAAAGCATATGTAATTAGCTACTCTTGGTCACCACTGCATGCTCAGAACTTGATCTTCCCTGAGTACTTGGCCCCAGGAAGAAGCATGAAGTGGCTTGTGCTCCTCAGGCTGGTGGCCCTGTCAAAGTGCATAGTCATGTAAGTATGGGGACTGTAAGTAGCATCATCTCTCTTTCTGGGCTTTCTCTTTTCATCCTCTTATTCTTCCACCCATCAGGATTAGAAGAGAAAATAATCACTTCCTGGAAGTCTTAAACTTCAGCTGTCACTGATTGATGAGATTCTTGTCATGGGCACCATGGAGGGCAAGGTTCATGGGTCAGGACTGCAGGGTTGCTTAACTCTGGGAGTACCAGTCACATCATGACCTATATAAAGATGGCACTCCTTGGAATTGTTCAGTGCATGACCTGTGCAGCTGTAGGTGTGGTGCTACAGAAAAGCACTTCTCCTGCATTTGCTTTAGGTCTTCTCTCTGCTCTCTCCTCTTCTGTGTGTATGTGTCAGTGTTTTCATCTCTGTAGGCTCCAAATGGTCATCTGGTTTACCCAAGATTACACAACAGAACCTGTATGCAGACCTAGGTCTTTGACATGTCTTTGCATGGCATTCTGATAAAAGATGACACTCATAAAAATGCTTGGAAGACACACAGTGCCATTACAATGCCAGATACAACAGTCATACTTGGTTACTGCCATTTCTTTGTTTCCTTTTCCCTATGGCCACCTGGAGACGGAGGTGCCAGAAAGTGAAAGAAAGTGAAGTTGCTCAGTCATGTCCAACTCTTTGCAACCCCATGGACTGTAGCCCACCAGGCTCCTCCATCCATGGAATTTTCTAGGCAAGAGTACTGGAGTGGGTTACCATTTCCTTCTCCAGGGAATCTTCCCAACCCCAGGATCTAACCCAGGTCTCCCGCATTGCGGGTAGACACTTTACCATCTGAGTCTCCAGGGAATTCCAATTTTTATATATAAAAAGGAGACGCTAGGCTGGGCCTTAAAGAGGAAACTGGAGAGCTTCTCAGACGAAGGGACCTCTGAGCAGAGGTTGTGAGAAGGAGCGGTTGGAAGTGATTTCAGGCCCTAGGATATCCAGAGGGAGGCAGGCCAGTGGGAATCAAGGGTGGCCAGGCTGCCAAGTCTGCCCTAACCTCCGTCTCTGGCCCCTGTAGATGGCTTATGTTGGCAACATCACCATTGGAACACCACCTCAAGAGTTCCGGGTCATCATTGACAACAGCTCGTCTGACTTGTGGGTGACCTCTGTCTACTGTCAAAGCCCCTCCTGCTGTGAGTGCCTGCCCCTCACCCATTTGTCCTCCCCTCCCCCCTCTCCATCCTTGGCATCTGACAGATATGGATCTCTTGCGTTGGCAGTTGCATACCAGACATATGACCCCCAAGATGTCCACCACCTTCCAAGTGCAAGTGGAGGAAATTCGACCTCCACTATGGCTTTGGAAAGATAACAAGAGTTCTTGCCAGTGAAACTATTTGGGTAATGGGGGAACCAGGGGCTGTGTCCGGGCTGGCTCTGGGAGCAACCACTGCCTGCAAAACAGATGCACGACCAGCTGGGAGCGACTGTCTTTCTGAAAGTTCCCTAGTGGCTGGCCTAGGGGAGCCCTGTCCCTGGGGAGACAGCTCCCCTGCTGACACACAAACTCCCAAAACAATGAACCCCAGAGAGGGGCTTGGGATGTGGACTTGCATCTCCATTACCCAATATTCATTTTGCTGGAGCAGGAAGAAGGGGCAATAAAGCACCCCCTTTTATATTCACAGGCTCTACAGGGCACTTTCATGGTAATAACTTGTTTCATCCTGCAACATCCCCAGGCAGGAGGTACTATTATTAGCTCAGGATAAAGACGAGGGACATGAGGTGCACAGAGCAAGGGCCTTGCCAAGGTCACATATTTTTTAAGTAGAGCTTCGCTGACCTTCAGGACTCAAGTAGGTGTGGATTTGGGGAGAGGATAAAACTGATCTGGGGCCCCTGGGGCAGCACAGGGCTTCAGGTATCCAGGCAGGGGAATCAGGGGTCACAGATGTAATATGGGCCTGATAAAAAGGGTTCTCACTCTAGGGGGCCTTTGAGACTAATAAAAACTATGGCCTGCCCACCTACACACAAATAGTGCCTGAGTATGCCCTCCTTGTGTTTTTCTCGGTCTCTCTCTCTCTCTCTCACACACACACACACACACACACACCACAGGCAGTCACACACAAGTGTGCACGTCCCCAAAAGGCTGATATCCAGGCAGAATTTTCATTAGAACCCAGCCAGTGACATTGCATAATGGCTTCTGTCTGCCTGGGCACATGTAGAATCCACAATGCATTGCAATAAATTCAGGTCATGTTTGTCGTCAGATCTCGAAAGTGAAAGTGTTAGTCACTCAGTCTTGCAACCCCGTGGACTTAGCTCGCCAGGCTTCTCTGTCCGTGGAATTCTCCAGGCAAAATACTGGAGTGGGTTGCCATTTCCTTCCCCAGGGGAGCCTTCCAACCCAGGGAATGAACCTGGGTCTCCTGCATTAACAAGCAGATTCTTTATTGTCTGAGCCACAAGGGAAGCCCATCAGATCATAGTGTTGCCAAAGAGAAGACTAGTCTGCTCTCTATTCGTTGTATCCTTAGAGGGGGACCATTCAGTCCTGTCCTGAGTCTGGTTGCCCCACCCATACAGAAGACATGAGATCAATTTGGCTCACTCAGATAGTGTTTGCAGGAGAAGCAGGTGTTGTTAAAATCCACAGCCCCACACAAATAGAAGCCCAATTCCTATCCCAGCTTGTCCTACCCATCTGAGGTCAACTGAGGCCTCAGTTTTTCTCTGCAGTGCTAATGGCATTTGCACCAAACAGCCCAGCCTCACTTCCCAACACTTTATGTGGGAACACTCTCCTGTCTCACAGATTGGGACAGGTGTTGCCAGGAACCAGACAATTGGCCTGACCAAGAATAAGATTGGTGGGTTCCTGGAAAATTTACCTTATGATGGCGTCCTGGGCTTGGCCTACCCCAGCCTCGCCAGGCGTGAAGCCACCCCTCTCTTCGACAAACTGAAGAGACAAGGAGTCATTCTCAACCTGTCTTTGCCTTGTTCCTGAGCAGGTAAGTCTGAGCTGGACAAGCCCTTCCTCCAAACTAGCTCTAAGATGCTTTCAGTTGCATGAAAAAGCATAGGCCACCTCATCCAAAAGATTCCTGAGTGATAGTCTAGCCGAGGAGAACTACGGCCCCAGGATCACAACTGGCCCCATCACTGGGTTTTTGTCAATAAAAAATGATTGTGTTTCATTGGAACACAACCACTCTCATGGATTCAAGGGTGCAGTTTGGTCCAGCGGGATGGAGGTAGGAGGGAGAAAAATGGTCCAGGATATGGCTGGAGGAAAAAGTAACAGGATTTGCTGATGAATTTGATGCAGAAGGAGAGGGATGGTGGGAATGTTTCCTTCCTCACTAACATTTCACCGGGAACCCAGGACAAGCTACAGAATCTGCAAGAGCCAGCACAAAATGAAAATGTGGAACCCCTTGTTTGAAACATATTAGAAATTTCAAGACAGCGAGTGTGGAGGTGGGTGGCCTGCTCAGCTTGAAGTCCCATAGACAGCACAGGTCATAGGTAAGAGAAACCAACCCTGGGTGAACCTGAATCTATGTTCTTAGCTCCCTCAGACATCAACCTTCCTGAAAAATGACAGGCTAGACAAGGAGGAAGCCCAACCCCTCCAGCATAGTGTCCTCTGAGGGTATATCTGAGCATTCGGGTGGCTGGAAAGGTCCAGACCCTCTTCAGAAGGATGGGTAGTCGGAGCCAGGCCTGGTTGGAGCCAGACTGACCAGCTTTGAACCTCTTCTGTGACACTCATTAGATGGGGACCGACCCTGGTCAGGTACTCAAGCTCTCCAAACATCCGTTTCCGCATATGTAAAATGGAGACCGTAGTAGTGCCTCTGATGTGTGAAGAAGCGCAGTCCTCAGACAGCACCTGGTGTTACTCTCCTCCAACGAGCCCCTTCTTTCTTCTCTCTTCAGAGAGCCACTGAAGAGCAGCTTGCTGATGCTTGGTGGGGTGGACCACGCCTACCATAACGGGGCTCTCAAGTGGGTACCGGTGACCCAAGCCCGCTTACAGCAGATAACCATGAACCGGTAAGCCTCCCCCTCTGAGGGCCACCCCAAATGATCTTCCCACACATGCACATGGACACATACAGACACACACAAATGCACTCACAATCACACACAGACATATGTTCCACACGCGTGCACACACAAAAACATACAGAGACACATATAAACACATACACAGGCAAACATATAAACACAGAGAAATGCACACAAACACACACACAGGAACACACACCACCCACAGGTTCATTTGCCTCAGGGCTGCTGATCGGGCCTCTCACCAGGATCCTGAAAGGGTCCAGAGAGGCCTGGGCAGCTGGGGGAGGGCTGCACCCGTGCTGTGAGGTGGGGAGCCTGGCTAGAGGACGCTATAGTGTGGTGAAAAGAGGATCGGGGGCATTTCAGCAACCTGAACAGGATTGTGTGAAGATGACCTACTGAGCAGGGCCACCCAGGACCTAGAGTGTTCTCAGTACACAGAATTGGTTGAAGAACCGGGAAAACTGGTCTCCTCAGAGAGAAGTTACCCAGCACAAAGAGAGTTTGGCTGCAGTCTTGAGACCTGAGAGCAACGCATAAAAAGAGACACCCCACCTGACCAGGGCTACTTACCACCCAAACCGGGCACACAGTGGGATGGGGGCTGTGACTGAGTCAGGAAGCTGGGGTCCAGGAGTGGCCTGAGAACAAGGGGCAATAATTGATGGGGGTTCTCTGTGATGCCCTCAGGCCACAGCTTCCCTGCTCTTTGGAGGCCCCTGGGTCTGCTCACGCTCCCCTGGCAGGGGCCTCAGGGTCTGAGGCGGGTGAGGGGGCGGTGCTGGGAGACAAACTCTCCAGGGCAGCCCGTGTCTCCCCCACCCCCAGTCTGACCATCTGCTGTCCTAGAGACCTGCATCTGCACTCTATGGGCCGACCCGTCGTTGGCGAGACACAGAGTCAGGTCTCTGGGTGTTCCTCATTCATTCTCAACAGACATACGTGGTGCATCGCCTGGTGTGCTGGGCACTGGAGGGAGGCACTGAGGATCCAACTTGCCCTCACATCTAGTGAGGCAGACGTGCATGAAACGACTCACACGTACAGTGAATCACCACCTTGGTACATGCTAGACATGATGGAGAGTCTACAGAGAGTGAGCAAGACAGGAGCCTGCTCTAGTCTGGGGGGACGACTTTCCTGACATGGTGGCAATTAACCTGGAAGATGAAGAAAAATTAGCTAGGCCAAGGGGATGGGGTCTTCTAGGAAGGTCGCCAGCACAAGTCCAGGCCCTGAGACACGAAAGAGCCTGGTGCCTGCAAGAACTGAGAGGAAGTCAAAAAGATGACGTGACCAGAGAAAAGGAAAACTGAGTCAGGGCAAGAGCTGAAGGGATTTTCAGGAGAGGGTCAGCCAGGGGGCAGTCACTGAAGAGGCTTCAGAGTGATCCTGGTGCCTGCTTTGTCCCTCTGTCTCTCAGCGTCTCCATAAACAGAATGGTGGCTGCTTGTTCTGGTGGATGTCAGGCTATTGAGGACAGCGGGAGCTCAGTGCTGGCTGGCCCAACTCAAGTGGGCCACAGCATCTTCAAACACATCAACCCCAAGCCCAAGGAGAAAAACCAGGTGAAGGGTCATGCCACAGGATCACTCCTGGGCTCCGCACACACCAAGGATCACCTGGGCCAACCTCTCTCCTGCTTTCTTTTACAGCTTGATTTTATGTGACAGTGCCAAGACCCTGCCTCCTATTATCTTCACTATCAATGGCATGGACTTCCCAGTGTCCCCTAAATACTACCTCCAAAAGGTGAGAGGACAACTTTGGGGGCTGGTTCCCAAATTTGGGATTTGCAAGAACTCTTGGGCTGCCGTTGGGAGGAAGGGACCCTCTACAGGCCAAGCCACACCATGGCAGATGCCGCTGAGCCCCTGTGGCTGGGCCAGCGCCTCCCACAAAACCAACCACATGAGAGTAAAGGGCAGTCTGGGACATCCATCCTCCTGAACTAAATGTGGAGACACCACCCCATGCAGGCATGGTGGGAGTCACAAGGAGAGGGGAACACTAAGGGCCTCAGTCCTCACAGAGCTTCCGTTCAACCAGAGACCTCAGATGCAGAAACATGGAAAGTCAGCTCTAGCAACCCCTGAAATAGAACAGGTGACAAGAAGGATGTCTGGGACAGTCTCATTGTGCTGTCCCACCATAGGGGTCAACAGTCTCCCCTTCCCAACTCGAAAGACTCCAGGTTGAGATCATAAATTACATGCTGACCCTAGAACTTCACTACAACTTCACACTCTGTGAGTTGGGGTTCTGACCCCTCTGTGGGGAGGTTGGATGCTAAGGTAAACAAAGGATGTACAGTGACTGTTCAGCCCCAGCACAGGGTGGAGGCTTCATGTCAGCTCCCTGTGGGAATTCAGAGCAGGCCGATGGGATCAAAGGAGGCTTTGAAGAAGAGAGGGAATTTCAGAAATTCTAAACACCCCAGCCTCATGGAGGAACGAGGGAGCCTGCTTGGGTTGAGGTAATCTATATTGGATTCCTTACAAATGGTAGCCCCGGGTGCTGTACAAAGGGGTCCAGGGGCAGATGACGGGTGATAAGGGATACAGACCAGGGGAGCTTCAGGATAAGTTACCCAACCCAGTCTGGAGTGGCCAAATAGTGTGAGTGCAGGACCAGAAAGTTTTCCTAGACGGCCTGAGCGAGTATAAAGAACACAGTGTGACAATGCTATTTACAATGGGTAACCAACAACAACCTACTGTGTAGCTCAGGGAGCCCTGCTCAGTGTTATATGGCAGCCTGGATGGGAGGGGAGTTTGGGGGAGAATGGATTACATGTATATGTATGGCTGAGTCCCACTGCTGTCCACCTGAAACTATCACAATACTGTTAATTGGCTATCCTCCATTAAAAAGTTAAACATTTTTTTAGAAAAAATAATGGGTTGTGGCCAATGGAGAGCTAAACAGGCATTCTTAGCAGAGAGAAAAAAGAGAGCAGGAGTCAGAAGAAAGGAAACAGCAGTATGTGAGGGGAACTATGGGCCATTCTTGTTCTTTGTTTAAAAAATACATTGAAGTAGAACTGATTTACAATGTTGTGTTAATTTCTGCTCTGCACCTAAGCCACTCAGTTTTATATATATTCAAATATATACATGCTGCTGCTGCTTAGGCGCTTCAGCTTGCCTAACTCTGTGAGACCCCATGGACTGCAACCCGCCAGGCTCCTCCATCCAGGGGATTCTCCAGGCAAGAATACTGGAGTGGGTGGCCATGTCCTCCTCCAAGGGATCTTCCCAACCCAGGAATCGATCTCCTGCATTGCGGGCAGAATCTTTACCACTGAGCCACCAGGGAAGCCCACAAATGTATACCAACTCTCCTCTATATTCTTTCCCATTACAGTTTATCATGGGATACTGAATACAGTTACCTATGCTATACAGTAGGACTTTGTTATTTAAATATCAAATATTAGTTCGCATCTGATAATCCCAAACTCCCAATCCTCCCCTCCCCACACCCCTCTCTCATGGCAACCACATGTTTTGGCCCTTCTTGTTCCTATACCCTCACTCCTGCAGCTGCTATGAGAGCTACTTGATTCTTCCCAAAGAAGGGGAAAACATGAGAAAGCTCTCTGCTCTGGATATTGAGGGGGGTGGCAGGTAAGTGCTCACACTGCCTGGTGTGTATTTCTGTCTCCCCCAGGTTTCTAAAGACATCTGCTTTATCAGCTGTCATGGGGGCACGGAAGACATGAGCCCCTCAGAGACTGGGTCCTGAGTGACATCTTCCTGAGAGCATATTTCACAGTTTTCAATCAGAGTGAAAACAAGATTGGCCTCGCTCCCTCAGTGTAAATGCTGGGCTGCTTCAGGAATCACTCCAAAGACACACTCACACAGAGGGCACTCCCTCCCAGGGATGCTGAGGCACTGCGTTTGGGGCTATGCAAGCCCTGTCTTCAGCAAAGAATAAAGGATTTCATCTCAATGGAGCTCACACGAATGGCTGCCTCTCTGAGTCAAGAAGGTACATCACAACAGGGCAGGATCTAGAATCAAGTCTGAAGCACAAACGAGAGGAGCCCAACTCCAACTGGCTTCAAGAAAAGGGAGACTTATTGGAAGGATACAGGTATCCAGGACACAGGAACAAGAACAGATCCGAAGATCTCAGGGACTGGACTCAAGAAATCAGAAGCTATCAGTTCACTCTTTCCTCACACTTCCCCTTCTCTCTTCTTTGATTCTCTTAGCCTGACAGCTTTCTTCCCGCAGGTTTCTACACCTAGTGAGAGAATTTCAAGCTGCCTGCCTCACACCTTGATCTCTCTAAGGCAACTAACCAGTAAGGAAAGAAGCTCAGAAGACATCAGGGTGCAAGGGAGGGCTCTGAATGGACCGTCTGAGATCGTGTGTCCAGTCCTGGACCAAGCATCCTGGCAGGGGGATGGCGTCCCCTAATTGGCTTAATTCGTCACCTGGCCCTGCCCCCACAGCATGTGATCGACTGGTTCCTCATTAACAGACCCTGAGAAAGAATCATTTTCTTCTTTCCTGATCCCTTTCCTTCTTTCTTCTTCCTTCTCTCCTCCTTTAATTCCTTTCTTTGTTTTGTCTTCTCTGAGCATTCACCTCCACAGAGCTCACAAACCTAGGTGTGAGAAAACTTCAGATTCCTCCAGGGACCACATCAGTCAAGAGAACAACAAACTCAAGATGTCTGGATGGAACTCAGATCAATAGAATTCAGCTTCGTGCTCCCTTCACGGCTCAGTGGTCAAGAATCCACCTGCCAATGCAGGAAACATAGGTTCAATCCCTGATCCAGTAAGAACCCACATGCCGAGGATCAATTAAGCCCGTGCACCACAACTATTGAGCCTGTGCTCTAGAGTCCAGAAACCACACTACTGAGCTCACGTGCAGTCACTACTGAGGCCCACATGCCCTAGAGCCCATGCTCCACAACAAGAGAAGCCACTGCAATGAGAAGCCAGCAAACACATTAGAAATACATTGGAAATAAGACAATGGAGTAAAAACCCCAACGTGGTCACTTACTGTGCAGCACCCTACCTAACTAGGACTCACTTCTAGGATTCACTTCATCTGCAAAATAGGCTCATCACCTAACTTGAAGTGTACCCAGAATCTCATATGTTTACAAAGCCCCAGAACCCTGCCAACACCACATGGCAACAAGACAAAAAGAATAAGAGCTACTGCTACCCTGAGGGGGGTGGGGGAAAAAAAAAAAAACCAGAAGCTTCCCAGATGAAATCTACAAAGAAATTTTTCTGCACAATGGAAAATACAAAGGCATCAAGCCAGATTTCTGAGATAATCTAGGGGAAAAAAAGCTTTTCTGGGCATATGACTGTCACGAGTTCTTGTTTCAGGGTCCAGTCTTTCTCCCCAAGTCCTAACTCCCAGGCCTGTGCAGGGCCTGGAAAGTCAGCCAAAGAAAAGTCTTCTTTCCCAAGTCCCTCTGTCATCACTACCAGCAATTCTAGGGCTGACAGTCACAGACCTCAGAAGTTTAGCATCTTGGGAGCATCAGTAGGAAATGGGACTCCTGGGTAAGAGGCAGGCAGCCAATGAAGAGGGTGGAAAAGCCCCTAGCCAGCAACAGTATTACTGGGATACTGCTGGAGTGAAAGGAAGTGAGTCTGTGAAGTTTCCAGAGTTAAGGGTGGACATTACCAGGGTGAGTGAACCCAGACATTGGGCAGCTGAGAAAGCACTGACTTCTCTCAGGGGCAGAAACACTGGGGTGTAGAGTCAACTTTGCCAGTAATACACAAACACACACCACTGCTCTTGGAACCCAGGAGGAACTAGGCATACCGTGGAGATACACAAACACCAATGACCTTTGTACCCAGCAGGCCCAGAACTAGGGACTGGTCAGTGACGCTGGGAAAAGCATAGGGGCCAGGAGCAGACCCAAGGCTGAGAAGCCATATCCTCACTGCCCGGCGGCGGGGGGGCGGGCGGGGAGTGCGCAGCTCAAAGGGTTACAGATCAGAACATCCCTCGGACCCCACTCTGCCGAAGAATCCCCCTGGCAAGTCAGACCCCACTCTTATCCTTCTCTCCCCGCCTGTACGATGGGCAAATTGGCTCTTAGCTCATCAGAAGTGAGGCAAGCAAGATGCTGAAGTACAGGGAGGAGGGTGAAAGGTGGTGATGAGGAGCGGCGTGGGACCGGAGGCCTGACTGGCCCAGGGAGCTTGGGCACTGCCTCCTTCTGCTGGTTTAACTGCAAAGAGCACAGGCGGCAGTCCTTTAGCGGGTCAGTGCCCCTCGTGCCCAATTCCAGCCTGTGCCAAGCGAGGCACGTGGGGAGCGTCTGCCGGCACTGCCCACAACCCCGTCCTCGCCCCTCCCCAGGTCCAGCTCACCTACCCCTGGTCACCACAGCCACGGTTACCACGGGTTAAATCGCAGCCCAAGCCCACACTTCTGAGGACCACAAACATCCCCCTCACCAGATGTGACCTCCCTCCAATGTTCAGGCTGGGGCCCATGTCACTATTCTGAGGCAGATGGCCTTAGAAAAGAGTGCTCCTCCTATGTTATTTCCTCCAGTTTTCCACTTCTGGCTCTTTTCAGCCTCCCCACCCACTATGACCCTCGTTCCTTATCACTTGCACCTATGTCCCTAACACCGGGCCTCCATTTCCCCAATTTTCCTATTCAGAGGGCCCTGACACAGGCAAAAAGTGAAAGTGAGAGAAACAGAAGGTAGCTCCTTACTCTCCTCTTGTTCACTCACTCCACATACATTCACTGAAGACCTGTGCTGTTAAGACTTGCAGATGCAAAAGTGAACACACCACCCCCAGGTTCAAGGAAGTCACCTTCTTGCTTGGGATTTCAAAGGAAAAAAGAGATTTTCTTATTCTAGCCATCTCAGTCCTTCAGATGACTTTGATCAGGAACAAAAATTATTAAAGCAGAAATAGGCATCCTGTTGCTGTGCTGCGCTAAGTCGCTCAGTCATGTCTGACTCTGTGATCCCACTGTAGCCTGCCTGGCTCCTCTCTCCATGGGGATTCTCCAGGCAAGAATACAAGAGTGGGTTGCCATGCCCTCTTCCAGGGGATCTTCCCAAACTCAGGATCAAACCGAGGTCTCCCACATTGCAGGCACATTATTTACCTTCTGAGCCACCAGGGAAGCCCAAGAATACTGGAGTGGGTAGCCTATCCCTTCTCCAGGGGATCTTCCCAAACCAGGAATCAAACTGGGGTCTCCTGCATTGCAGGTGGATTCTGTACCAGCTGGGCTACCAGGGAAGCCCCATCCTGTTTTCACCCACTTCTAAAAACTGTTTGTTTAGCTCCTCAGTACTGGATCTTGTTATGTTGGTAGACTGGATGGTGAACTGATATGAACAGAAGTTAGGAAGGTGAGCAAGGAGGTCAGAATGAGAGGTAACAAAGACATGATATTTAAGAAGCTAAGTTATTGAGAGAGACTAGGGACCTGAGTTGGAAAAGCACTTTTCAAAAGAAGTTAGACCATGTGGTATGCATAATCCCCAGTTCAGTCTTCAGATCTCTATGAAGACTTTGTCTTTTCTTTTTTTCAGTCCTGGTCCTTCCTCCTAGGTCTCACACTATGCCCAGCAGTTCAGCAAGCTCGATGGACAATGGTTTTGTTCTCTGAGGCTTCAACTAACCCAGTGTCTAAGGGCCCTTGTATTAGATCTTACAAAGACAAGTCGAAGGTGCCACTAGAAGCCAAAGTACACCAAAGTACACCAAAACCAGGGGAAATGTAACATCAGATTATATGGAGGTGTTCTGTACCTGCTCTGCCCTCTCCAGCATCATATTGAGAATCCTGCAAGTCTAAAGAGCCCCACAGGTGTCTAGAGGTGACTTTTCTTAATTTAATTTTTATGTTGGAGTATAGTTGATTGTGGGGCTTCCCAAGTGGCTCAGTGGTAAAGAATCCACCTGAAATGCAGAGGACCAGAGTTCAATCCCTGAGTTGGGAAGATCCCCTAGAGCAGGGAATGGCAACCCACTCCAATATTTTTGCCTGGAGAATTCCATGGACAGGGGAGCCTGGTGGACTATAGTCTATGGGGTCACAAAGAGTCAGACACAACTGAGCAGCTACCATACTATACTATAGTTGATTGTGTTCGTTTTAGCTGCACTGGAAAGTGATTCCATTATACATATACATCAGTTCAGTTCAGTTCAGTCGCTCAGTCGTGTCCAACTCTTTGCGACCCCATGAATCGCAGCTCGCCAGGCCTCCCTGTCCATCACCAACTCCCGGAGTTCACTCAGACTCGCGTCCATCGAGTCAGTGATGCCATCCAGCCATCTCATCCTCTGTCGTCCCCTTCTTCTCCTGCCCCCAATCCCTTCCGGCATCAAAGTCTTTTCCAATGAGTCAACTCTTTGCATGAGGTGGCCAAAGTACTGGAGTTTCAGCTTTAGCATCATTCCTTCCAAAGAAATCCCAGGGCTGATATCCTTCAGAATGGACTGGTTGGATCTCCTTGCAGTCCAAGGGACTCTCAAGAGTCTTCTCCAACACCACAATTCAAAAGCATCAATTCTTCGGCGCTCAGCCTATATCCATTCTTTTTCCATACAGAATACTGAGGAGAGTTCCCTGTGCTATACAGTAGGTCCTAGTTGACTATTTTATATATAGTTGGGTGTGTATGTCAGGTCTAAACTCTCAATTTATCCCTCTCCCACCTTTTCACTTTGGTAACTATAGATTGTTTTGGAAGACAGTGAATCTATTTCTGTTTTCAAGAAACCATTTCTGATGAATTGAGATGAGTTCTCGGTTTTCAAGAAACCATTTCTGATGAGCCAGCTGGAGAGCACGTGTGCTAAGTTGCTTCGGTCACGTCCAGCTCTTTGCGACCCTATGGACTGTAGCCCTCCAGCTTCCTCTGTTCACGAGTTCTCCAGGCAAGAATACTGGAGTGGTTTGTGATGCCCTCCTCCAGTGCAGGAGTACATTTCACCCCAGTGGAGATCCTTTCACCCTAGCATTTAATCCTCTCTGTGAAAACACACACACATACACACACACACACACACACACACACACACACACATAAACACACACACACTTTTTAAGAACAAAATGAAGGGACTGGTGTGATTGTTGATAAACTGCTCAACCAAGACAGGCCAGGCTCAGTTTTTAGCCTGAGTCCTCTTTGGTATCACACCACAGTCCCTCACACTATCGTCTCCATTGACCATGGCATCTGCTGTCATAAGACTCCAGGAGATCAAACAAAGCTCCCCGAGCCCTCAGGCCAGCTAGATTTCAAAAAGAACAAACCGCCTTCCCTCCAGGCAGCAGTCGAAAGGCGGCCCACAAAGAAGGGCCCGGTCAGATAATCTCCACTTACCCAACTCAGGCGTGGAGTCCCACAAAGCAGCACCTTCATTCCACAGCTGGACAGCCTCATACAGCAATCACACAGGTTCTGAGAGGCTGACTCACGACTGCAACTTGCCCGAATTCCAGTCACTGTTTTGTCACTAAACTCCCTGGGTCTAGAGCAACTTTGATCAAGTCTTGCCTGCTCTCTTGGCCTTGATTCCTCATCTGCAAAAGCAGAGATGAGACCAGATGGTCCCCCAAATCATGACATGACCCTGAGGCAGCTCCCAAGGCCCAAACAAGCTCCTCACATACAGTAGGTAGAACAGGTATGAATTTGAGTCCAAAATACCTGACTAACTAAGCCAACTAGACAATGTCCCTTGCCATCTGATATTACAAGGATGGAGCCACTGACCTCACTGACTTTCAACACACCCTGCCAGGAGGTCAAAGTGTAGGTCAGGAATGAGGCCCTCTGTGCTCTGGGAAATCTGGCAAAACAAGACTTCAAAGAAATATTTTCAAAGAAGATTTCATAAGCCCATTTTCTTGCATCTTCTCATACCTAGCAAAGCACTAAAATCACTAAGACACATCTGCTCCTCATGACTAGCAGCAAGGCTCTGCCGAAATGTGTGCTTGACTGCACATATCCGTTCAGCAGATCACGTATACACTGACCTCCACCACACACGCACCTCTTCAGTGAAGTTCTTCAGAGCTACATGAGAGGCTGTGTCATGGGCTATAGTCCTCACTTGGCCCAAAACAAAAATTAACCCACAACTCTCACATTGTGTTTTTTTTTTTTTACAACTTCATACAAAACTCATATAGCACTTACCAGGATTCAAAGTACCCTACACATATTAACTTATTCAGTTCTGTTATTATCCACAATTTAAACATGGGAAACCTGAGGCACAGACAGAATAAGTAACTTGTCCAAGAACACACGGCTAGTAGATGGCCAAGCTGGGATTTGAACC
This sequence comes from Oryx dammah, assembly GCF_014754425.2. Lineage (NCBI taxonomy): Eukaryota > Metazoa > Chordata > Mammalia > Artiodactyla > Bovidae > Oryx > Oryx dammah. The sequence goes on from NW_024070199.1 coordinate 38,262,472, forward strand.
CAGGACATCTGGCTCCAGCACTGTGTTCTGAAGACCCATGCTCTCCTCACTCTCATTTTTTAAGGATGTCATATACCTTTATCCAATGGAGAGGCCTAAATTTGGGCTCTAGAGGGCATGCTCTTCCCATAGGCCCAGGGTGGAGCTACTCAGCTGGGTTCTCTGCAGGCACCAGGAAGAGGGCAGAACACTCCAGGGTCTGGGTCAGGCGTCCTCCTCAGGCTCTAGATCACAGTGCAGGCACAGCGTCTCTGCAAACGACCTGCCACCGCCATCTTGAACTGGACGCTGCGCCTGGTCCTTGGCAGTCGTTTGGTTGTGTTAGTTGTATTCTGTGGACCTGGGAAGTCTGGTCTGAAGGGCTGGATGTGAGGCCTCTGTGTGTGGCCCCCTATGAACAAGTGAAACGAATCGCAAAGTAAAAGGAAAAGTCCAGGATTTATGAATTGCAGCCCAGAGTCCCAGTCAATTCGAGTGATGACAGAGCTCCGTACTAAACACAGGCACAGAAATTCTACAGCTTCCCAATGAGGACCTGCTTTTGCTTTTTTATGAAATCACATATGATCACGGAAGTCAGCCATTTAAGCAGGAGTGAAGAGAATAGGTAGTATTCAGATGCTATAGAATGGGAAGATTTGTAGGAGAGGGACTGGCCGAGCAGGGCAGGGAAAAAGAATAACAATCAGTTTAGAACATTTGGTTTTGAGAAGACTGGTACTTGGGACAGATCCCCGGGAGGAGGGAAAGGCCACCCACTCCAGTATTCTGGCCTGGAGAATTCCATGGGCTGTATAGTCCATGGGTACCATGAAACACGGCAGAGCAGAAGGATGTGCTCTCATCTTTTCCTGAGGGAACTCCAAAACTACAACTCACTGCTGAACAACTGTCAACTGGAGAATGTTGGATCCCAGCAAAAAAAGATACCCCATGTCCAAGGGTGGAGGAGAAGCCCCAGTAAGACTCTAGGAGGGGAGAAATCACATTTGGAATCAAACCCCTTACCTGCCAAAGATCCTCAGAAGGCTCAAACAAACCTTGTGTGCACCAGGACTCAGAGCCCCCCCCCCCCCAGAGACTGAGCCAGAACTGTGTGTGAGTGTCTCCTGTGAAGGTTGGGTCAGCAGTGCCCTGCTGCAGGGGCAAGGGCTCTGGGTGCAGCAGACCTGGGTACGGCATAAGCCCTCTTGGAAGAGATCACCATTAACCCCACCATGGAGCCCCCAGAACTTACCCAGGACTGGGGAAACAGACTCTTGGAGGGCACAAACAGAAACTTGCATGCACCAAGACCCAGGAGAAAGGAGCAGTGACCCCACAAGAGACTGACCCAGACTTCCCTGTGAGTGTCCAGGAGTCTCCAGCAGAGGCATGGGTCAACGGTGGCCTGCTTCAGAGTTGGGGGCACTGAGTGTAGCAGTGCCTGTATGGGGCCTTTTGAAGGAGGTCACCATTATTTGCATTACCTCCAACATAGTTTGGCCTCAGGTCAAACAACAGGGAGGCAACACAGCCCCACTCATCAACAGAAAACTGGATTAAAGATTTACTGAGCATGGCCCTGGCCATCAGAACAAGACCCAGGTTCCCCCTCAGTCAGTCTCTCCCATCAGGAAGCTTCCATTAGCCTCTTATCCTTCTCCATCAGAGGGCAGACAGACTGAAAACCACAATCACAGAAAACCAACCAATCTGATCACATGGACCACAGCCTTGTCAAACACAATGAAACTATGAGCCATGCCGCGTAGGGTCACCCAAGGCAGATGGGTCATGGTGGAGAGTTCTGACAAAATGTGGTCCACTGGAGAAGGGAATGGCAAACCACTTCAGTATTCTTGCCTTGAGAACCCCACAAACAGTATGAAAAGGCAAAAAGATAGGACACTGAAAGATGAACTCCCGAGGTCAGTAGGTGCCCAATATGCTGCTGGAGATCAGTGGAGAAATAACTCCAGAAAGAATGAAGAGACAGAGCCAAAGCAAAAACAACACCCAGTTGTGGATGTGACTGGTGATAGAAGCAAAGTCCAATGCTGTAAAGAGCAATATTGCATAGGAACCTGGAATGTTACGTCCATGAATCAAGGCAATTGGAAGTGGTCAAACAGGAGATGCCAAGAGTGACCATCAACATTTTAGGAATCAGCTAACTAAATTGGACTGGGATGGGTGAATTTAACACAGATGACCATTATATCTACTACTGTGGGCAGGAATCCCTTAGAAAAAATGGAGTAGCCATCATAGTCAACAAAAGAGTCTGAAATGCAGTACTTGGATACAATCTCAAAAATGACAGAATGATCTCTGTTTGTTTCCAAGGCAAACCATTCAATATCAGGTAATCCAAGTCTATGCCACAACCAGTAACACTGAAGAAGCTGAAGCTGAACAGTTCTATGAAGACCTACAAAAAAGATGTCCTTTTCAATATAGTGGACTGGAATGCAAAAGTAGGAAGTCAAGAAACACCTGGAGTAGCAGGCAAACTTGGCCTTGGAGTATAGAATGAAGCAGGGCAAAGGCTAATAGGGTTTTTCCAAGAGAATGAACTGGTCATAGCAAACACCCTCTTCCAACAACACAAGAGAAGACTCTACACATGGATGTCACCAGATGGTCAATACCGAAATCAGATTGATTATATTCTTTGCAGCCAAAGATGGAGAAACTCTATACAGTCAGCAAAAACAAGACCGGGAGCTGACTGTGGCTCAGATCATGAACTCCTAATTGCAAAATTCAGACTGAAATTGAAGAAAGTGGAGAAAACCACTAGACCATTCAGGTATGACCTAAATCAAACCCCTTACTGTTATACAGTGGAAGTGAGAAATAGATTCAAGGGATTAGATCTGATAGATAGAGTGCTTGATGAACTATGGACAGAGGTTCATGACATTGTACAGAAGACAGGGATCAAGATCGTCCCCAAGAAAAAGAAATGCAAAAAGGCAAAATGGAGGTCTGAGAAGGTTTTACACATAGCGGTGAAAAGAAGAGAAGCAAAATGCAAAGGAGAAAAGGAAAGAAATACCCACTTGGATGCAGAGTTCCAAAGAACAGCAAGGAGAGATAAGAAAGCCTTCCTCAGTGATCAGTGCAAAGAAATAGAGGAAAACAATAGAATGGGAAAGACTAGAGATTTCTTCAAGAAAATTAGAGATACCAAGGGAACATTTCATGCAAAGATGGACAGAAATGATGTGGACCTAACAGAAGTAGAAGATATTAAGAAGAGGTGGCAAGAATACACAGAAGAACTGTACAAAACAGATACTCATGACCCACATAACCACGATGGTATGATCACTCACCTAGAGCCAGACATCCTGGAAGGTGAAGTCAAGTGGGCCTTAGGAAGCATCACTATGAACAAAGCTAGTGGAGGTGATGGAATTCCAGTTGAGTTATTTCAAATCCTAAAGAATGATTCTATGAAAGTGCTGCACTCAATATGCCAGCAAATTTGGAAAACTCAGCAGTGGCCACAGGACTGGAAAAGGTCAGTTTTCATTCCAATCCCAAAGAAAGGCATTACCAAACCATCTTACCTGCCTCCTGAGAAATGTGTATGCAGGTCAAGAAGCAATAGTTAAAACTGGACATGGAACAACAGACAGGTTCCAAATAGGGAAAGGAGTACTTCAAGGCTGTATATTGTCACCCTGCTTATTTAACTTATTTGCAGAGTACATCAGGAGAAATGCTGGGCTGGATGAAGCACAAGCTGGAATCAGGTTTGCCAGGAAAAATATCATTAACTTCAGATATGCAGATGACATCACCTTTATGGCAGAAAGTGAAGAAAAACTAAAGAGCCTCTTGATGAAAGTGAAAGAGGAGAGTTTTCAGCATTCAGAAAACTAAGATCACGGCATCTGGTCCCATCACTTCATGGCAAATAGATGGGGAAACAATGGAAACAGTGAGAGACTTTATTTTCTTGGGCTCCAAAATCACTGCAGATGGTGACTGCAGACATGAAGTTAAAAGATGCTTGCTCCTTGAAAGAAAAGCTATGACCAATCTAGACATCATATTAAAAAGCAGAGACATAACAAAGGTCCATCTAGTCAAAGCTATGGTTTTTCCAGTAGTCGTGTATGGATGTGAGAGTTGGATTATAAAGAAAGCTAACTGCTGAAGAATTGATGCTTTTGAACTGTGGTGTTGGAGAAGACTCTTGAGAGTCTGGTGGACTACAAGGAGATCCAACCAGTCAATCCTAAAGGAAATCAGTCCTGAATATTCGTTGGAAGGACTGATGCTGAAGCTGAAACTTCAATGCTCTGGCCACCTGATGCGAAAAACTGACTCACTTGAAAAGACCCTGATGCTGGGAAAGATTGAAGGCAGGAGGAGAAGGGGACAACAGAGGATGAGGTGGTTGGATGGCATCATCGACTCTATGGACATGAGTTTGAGCAAGCTCCAGGAGCTGGTGATGGACAGGGAGGCCTGGAGTGCTGCAGTCCATGGGGTCGCAAAGAGTCGGACACAACTGAGCAACTGAACTGAACTGATATCTTTATCCATGGGGTAAAGATATATGCCCATGGGGTTGCAAAGAGTCGGACATGACTGAGCGACTGAACAACAACATACCTTCATCTATAACTCAAGTTCAATCTTCTCACTCCTCAGGCCAGAATATTCCTCACTCTTCTCCATCCTCCATAGAATCCTTGGAGATTTCCAGACTACTGCAGTGTCAAAGGAAAATTCAGAGGGGGAAGTGTTCACACAGACATGCTGCTGTGTCACCATCAATTTCCACCTCCCCCAGCCGCAAGGTGATATTCCAGTGCTCTCTGCCTTTGGGCAGGTCACGAGGTGCCCCCTAAAGGTCCAGGTGGAGCGAGGGCCAGGCCTGAGGAATCACATCAATTGCTCTGAAGGCTGTATGCTCTGGGATCTGAATACAGTACCCACAGACCTCCAGTCAGAAGTTCTACCCCTTCCTGCAGACGTGACAGGAGGAGAACCAGCCTCAGCGTGGACCACCCCCTCTTTCCTGGAGAGAGTTTACTCCTTTCCATCCACGTACTTGCTTTTTTGCCCACCTCCCCTTTTAAATTCATTTAACTTTGCCTTCAAAACACAGGCCAGAGTGGAAGCTTTATTCAGGTTGTTCTAGAACACCACAAAGTTTTTGACTACCACCCCTTCCTAGCCTTGGAGAAGGAAATGGCAACCCACTCCAGTATTCTTGCCTGGAAAATCCTGTGGCCAGAGGAGCCTGGGGGGCTGCTGTCCATGGGGTCGCACAGAGTCAGACACAACTGAAGCGACTTAGCAGCAGCAGGCTTCTTAGCCTAGAGTATTACCTTTTCATTCCTTCTTCCCCAGGCTCTGAGAACTGTAAGGAAATTATTCTTGAATATCACACACACAGCCCAGTTTATGTAAGGTGCTGGAAAACAGTTCAAATAACAATGGTAAGTTAATTACAGAAGTTGTTCTCAAATTAAAGTTAAATCTGCCTTCCTTCCACTTAACCTTTGTCCTCATTCTACTCAGAAAATTCACCATAGAGTAAAGGTAGTCTTCTTTTGTGAAAAACTGTGAGAGATTTGAGGTTGGTTCTCACGCCCGTACCAAGGTCTTAATTTTCCAGCGCAAACGCTCCAACACTTCTGTCCACCCACCCACTTCCCAATGAAACGAAGGATTGGAAGCTTCACTCACTGTCAAAAACATCTTCTCTGGTCCCTCTGTACAGTTTGCAGGTTCTTTTAATGTACTTCCTTCCAATTCAGGTCTTTAATCTCTTGTGTTCGTCTTAAATTTTAGCCTTACTTTCCTTTATTCTCCATTCTCCCAGTCTAACATCTCACTCACCTGCTCAAAGATCCCCGTCACTCTAAGTAAATGTCACACTCTTAAATGTGACCTTGAACATCAAGCCCCCTCCATTCCACCCTGGGACGTGGTCTTTGGTTCCCCTTTTCTTTACTGTCCTGTGTATCATTAGTACTGTTGTACAGATTGTCAAGTCTTCATTGTCAATGTACGCTGGTTTACACTTCCATACTCCCTCGTATTCACTGTGGTCCTATGGCTTGTTTACACCAACATAACTCAGGTAGAGGCTTCCCTGCTGGCTCAGTCGGTAAGGAGACTAGCCACAATGCAGGCGACCTGTGTTCGATCCCCGGGTCAGCAAGATCCTCTGGAGAAGGAAATGACAACCACTCCAGTATTCTTGCCTGGAGAATTCCCCAGACAGAGGAGCCTGGCGGGCTACAGTCCATGGGGTCTCAAAGAGTCAGACACGACTTAGCAACTTAATAATAATCAAGGCAGGTAGCAGTAACACAGCATACTATTGGCAAATGCTTTGATAGTGTCAATGCGGAAAAAAAAGGCACAGCCTAAAAATTGACAATTCCAAGCTTTCTGAGGACTTGAAGCCTAGGGGCAGCCTCTCAGCTAGCTCTAAGGGACTGCTCTGAAGGGGTAAAGGAGGAGCCAGGATATACAGGGTTTTTTGCTACAACAGCAACAACAACAACAACCAAATCAGAACATCAAAAGATTATTGTTTATTAAAAGAAGTCAAATATCTCAAGTTAAGGAATTTAAACATTTTTCAATGTAAGGGAAGATGCGAGAGCCTGGACCCACTGGAAGCTTTCCTTTGATGTGCACCGTAGCTATCTAGGGCAATTATCCACATTCTTCTCATCCTGTGTTCCCTCTAGGTACAGAGTTGGTGGGTGTGGGGTGGCTTTTACAGATGAGGGCTTAATGGAGGACATTCATTTGCCATCCTGAATCCCTTCTGGTCTGACCATTGTGGACAGCTGTAATATGACAATTGTATGAATGTAACATTGTTTTCCTACTATATGGCAGGCAACACTTTTCATTCAAAATAGTCAGAAAATGCATTGGCACATGCAAGAGAATGTCCCCAATTCACAGATGAGGAAACTGAGCTTGAGAAGAATTAAGCGTCTCACTGAAGGACATAGGGCCTGTGAGTGGTAGAGGCAAGATTTGAATCCAGGTCTGTTCCACTGCTAACTCCAGCCTCTCCTTACTGGGCTTGGGTGGTGTAGAGGAGACAAGAGGGTGGGAGATGGAGGGGAAACTGGAAAAGGATCTCATCTATTAGGTAATATTCATTCTTTCAGTGAACACTTCCTCAAGGTGCTAAAGCCTAGTGTGAAAACACTCCCTGCACAGATGGAGTCTAGAAGGCAGGAATACCATGTGACTGTCCCCAGGAACAAATGCTGGGCAGAGGGGGACGGTGGCCTGAATCCTAGTTCATGATCTTTTTCTGTGAGCCAAACCATCCAGAGCTTGTCCACTTGTCTGGCCTGCTTTTCATGTATGGGCTAGCAGGAACTTTTAGTCCAGTAATCAAAACTTCAGAAATGTGGCCACGCTATAATGCACACATGCTCCTGGCATGCTGGGAAGCTGGTGCCAAATGCCGTCCTGGCACAATCTCAAGCTCTCCAGCTGACCATGAAAAGCACATAGGCAAATGCAGTCACTGCCTATGGTCTCTGAACGAATCAGGATCTGTGCTGAGAGACTGGAGTCGCCAGGGAAGGCCTCCAAGGGGGAGACATTTGAGATGATGCTAAAAGTTTGAGAAGGAACCAGGCATGCCAAGAGCTGGGAGAAGAACATTCCAGATGGGAAAATAGCCATTGCAAAAATCAAGGTAACCAAGCTTAATAAATGGCTACTTTTCCACCTCCAATCTTCCTTCCACACTTGGACCCCAACCAAAGGTCACCGATGTCAACTTAAAAAAAAAAAAAAGCACAATATGAGAGTTACAACTGAAGTTCTATCTGGGGCAAAATGAGAAATGCAGCCTGAGAGACAGCACCTCAGATAGCTCTGAGAAACTGCTCCAAAGAAGCAGGAGGGAAGGTCAGTATATATGAGATTTTGGTGAAGGGGGAATACATGCAATCAGGAACAAATTTTTCCTGTAGGTTTCCACTAGGCTTGGGAAGCTTTTCTACTCACAAGGAACAGTCCTCACTGTGGAGAATTGTGTTTTTCTAGATAAGAGGAGATATAGGAATTTGGCTCATAAAATCAGTTCCTGAAAATATCAATTTGAAGACCTGTCCTGCCAGTTTTTCCCCAAGCACAAAGTGCCTCATTTCTGCTCTCCACCCTGAAGTCCTTTTAGGGGGGTGTTGAAAATCAGCAGCACAAGATTTAATCCTTATGGAGGTAGTTGGTAAGGGCCAATTTGTAGTTGAAAGATCACCTCAGGGTAATAAATTCGACCCTACCTTAGGAGGCATCTCATGACCATTTTGTTGCAGGTGCTAGGAAGATTCAACCGGTCTCGCAGTGATTTAGTTGATAGGCCATTCGATGTGCTGATCCTGAATTAAGTCTACCAACAGTAACCACGGGACTCTAGATCATCTCTCTTACGTAATCTGTTGCAGTCCAGGAAAAAAATTCCTTCTTGCTGTATCTTCCCATATCTAGAGTTACACTATTATGATCACTAATCACATATACCACTATATCTTCTATCGACTGCTTCAAGTGGCATAGTTATCATTTTCTTTGCAGGTTCAGTCACATATTTGGTAATGCAAGAAACAACAATTTCATAAAACAGCCAAAGTACAATTAACACATTTGACAGTATTATTAAAGTAATATTAAGACAAGAACTCACACTAGCCCAGTATATGCTCAGGTCGTCTGACTTAGGCTGTTCTGTACCAATCTTTATCTTTCAGGAAATTGTATATTGGGACTATCCATAAGGCTCCAGCCCAGTTTCGTAGTATTACCAAGCTAGCTACCTTAGTAGAATTTAATTGTTCCCCAGATAAAGAGGGCCCTTAAAATTTAAATGACCATAGCCTGGTGTTAGCCACACTAATCCATCCCATAATTGTGAGATGTTTTATTCCTTTCCTAATTTGTGCTTGTTGCTCTGATTGAGCTTGAGCAACTTAGAGGAAAATTCATATTGGGCGCAGGGTCAGAACAGGTATTATTAATTGGACAGGTGAGAGGATCCTACCTAGTAATATCAATGGACTGAACTTTCTTTCTGCTAAAATAAATTTTCTAAGGATCATCTAATAAAAATCTTGGAATGAGGAAATCCACCAACGTAATCTAAACATACTGTTGCTGCTGCTGCTGCTAAGTCACTTCAGTCATGTCTGACTCTGTGCGACCCCATAGACAGCAGCCTACCGGGCTCCGCTGTCCCTGGGATTCTCCAGGCAAGAACAGTTGAGTGGGTTGCCATTTCCTTCTCCAATGCATGAAAGTGAAAAGTGAAAGTCAAGTCACTCAGTCATGTCTGACACTTAGTGACCCCATGGACTGCAGCCTACCAGGCTCCTCCATCCATGGGATTTTCCAGGCAAGAGTACTGGAGTGGGGTGCCATTGCCTTCTCTGAATCCAGACAGAGGTAACTGGCCACAACCAAACAATTGGATCGATTTTTAAAATAGCATATGGTCATGTCCATGATAGGAAACATTTGATTGGTATGCAAAGGTCCAAGAAGTCACAAAAACATTATATATAATCACACAAATCAGGTCCAACATCTTGATGTCATCTTCATCTAGTCTTGGTGAGGTTTTTTTTGTTTAAGCATCATTTAAGGTGAGTTTCAGGTCAGCAGTCCTCTCTGTATTCCTATCTGGTGTACGGCCTTTGGAAGTAGGAATTAATCCAAGAGTCAGTTTCCCTTCCATTTTACTCTGCATGAGCCAGTGAAGAGTACCCTATAAACCTCCTTCCATCCAGGTTAGAGACTGTCCTGTAAATTACATCTTCTAGTACACATCATCCCTTGATTGCAGGTCATAGAATATCTACATTTCATCCAAAGATTACTGAGATAAGCTTCAGAAAAAAACTTACAATTTCCTTTTAATAATTCAATGAACTTTACCTTAATAGAGGGTAACAGCAAGGAACTATCTAGGAAGTGAGTCACTAAATACAAATCTCTGTTTACAAAATTTGGATTTAACATTCATTAAAATCTAATCTTTTTCTAATAAAATTCACTAAAATATAATATAACATATTACAATAAAACATATCTAGTATGGAGAAGGCAATGGCAACCCACTCCAATACTCTTGCCTGGAGAATCCCATGGATGGAGGAGCCTAGTAGGCTGCAGTCCATGGGGTCTCAAAGAGGTGGACACAACTGAGCGACTTCACTTTCACTTTTCACTTTTATGCATTGGAGAAGGAAATGGCAACCCACTCAACTGTTCTTGCCTGGAGAATCCCAGGGACGGGGGAGCCTAGTGGGCTGCCATCTATGGGGTCGCACAGAGTCGGACACGACTGAAGCGACTTAGCAGCAGCAGCAGCATATCTAGTATAATCAATTATACTCGTTTCTACCAAATATATCCAAATTAAGGCTAATTTGTTTGCAAAATACGTGTGGTCTCAAAAATTGGGGCTGATAATTTATATAACTATAATGGATCATATAGGCTTTTGGCTTTACTGTAACTTTTATAACCAGGATAACTGGATAAATGAGGTAGTATTTTAAATGCTTTGGATGACTTGCTGCTGTGCTGTCCAGCTTGGAATGTTGCAAACATACCAAGAGTGGATTCAAAGTGCCCCTGGTTGAGGCTGTCCCTCTCCCCGTGAATCATTAGCAGTGAGTAGAGGAGAGTGAAAAATTTGGCTTGAAGCTCAACATTCAGAAAATGAAGATCATGGCATCTGGTCCCATCACTTCATGGGAAATAGATGGGGAAACAGTGAAAACAGTGTCAGACTTTATTTTGGGAGGCTCCAAAATCACTGCAGATGGTGATTGCAGCCATGAAATTGAAAGACGCTTACTCCTTGCAAGAAAAGTTATGATCAACCTAGATAGCATATTGAAAAGCAGACATTACTTTGCCAACAAAGGTCCGTCTAGTCAAGGCTATGGCTTTTCCAGTGGTCCTGTATGGATGTGACAGTTGGACTGTGAAGAAAGCTGAGCGCCGAAGAATTGATGCTTTTGAACTGTGGTGTTGGAGAAGACTCTTGAGAGTCCCTTGGACTGCAAGGAGATCCAACCAGTCCATTCTAAAGGAGATAAGCCCTGGGTGTTTTTTGGAAGGAATGATGCTAAAGCTGAAACTCCAGTACTTTGGCCACCTCATTCGAAGAGCTGACTCATTGGAAAAGACTTTGATGCTGGGAGGGATTGGGGGCAGGAGGAAAAGGGGATGACAGAGGGACGAGATGGCTGGAGGGCATCACTGACTCAATGGACGTGAGTTTGAGTGAACTCCGGGAGATGGTGATGGACAGGGAGGCCTGGCATGCTGCGATTCGTGAGGTTGCAAAGAGTCAGATATGACTGAGCAACTGAACTGAACTGAACTGAACTGATGGCTCTACCCCCTCCACGTCCAGAGCAGGAATTCCAGCACTAAGGAGATGACCTCCAGCAAAATTAACGAGAAGATTCATGTGGGTCTGGCCCTCTGGTAGGTACCATTCTTTGCCCAGTGCTTCTTCCTTCCCTCCTGGGTCCTGAGCAAGCTGCCCATCTCTTGGTTATGGGGTTGTGAATTCCTCTTCCCTTCCCCCTCAAACATGGCTAGAGACCTTCTCCTTGGCTCCCTGCCTACCCAGGCCTTATCCCTCACCTGCAGATGGCACAGAGAAGAAAGAACCAGGGAGGGGGAGGCCCAGTTCATTCTTTTATAAATGTCCTCATTGCTTCTACCTCCGGGCCCTGACCTGGCTCATCAGTCTCCACCTGGATGGCCAAGCAGCTTAGCAGGGGAGTGGGGTGCAGGTGTGAGGGGTATTGATGAACATAGGGGATGGTGATCAGATGACAGGAAAAGAGCTGAAATAATGAGCAGGCGGGTCTCCAACCACTGAGCCACTAGGGACCTACTTGACTCTGCTTTTCTGGTCCCTAAAGACAGGAATTTCAAAATGAATATTTTTAAAACTTCTCATTACAAAAAGATTTCAAACCTCTCAAAAATGAAAATGCATAGTATCACGAAACCTGTATTTCACCATACAGCATCAAAAACTACATTACTTTCTTAGTCGGAGCAGGTTTCATAGACCAAAACTAGAAGTCCAAGATCAAGGTGCGGGCCAGTTGGGTCCCTGGTAGGGACACTTTTTAGGCTCCCAGGCATTTCTCTTCTTGCTGTGTCCTCACATATGATAGGGTACAGGGAGGGAGTGAAAGGGGGGTGAGGAAATGAGGAAGGGAGAGGGAGAATGAGAGAGAGAGAGAAAGAGAGGAGAGGAAGCTCTCTGGTGGCTCTTCTTATAAAGGTGCTAATCCCATCATAACAGCCCAACCATCAAGATCCCATCTCAAGATAGTCACCTCCCAAAGGCCCTGCCTCAGCTTATAAAGAAAGCTGAGCACCAGAGACTTGATGCTTTTGAACTGTGGTGTTGGAGAAGACTCTTGAGAGTCCACTGGACTGGAAGGAGATCCAACCAGACCATCCTAAAGGAAATCAGTCCTGAATGTTCATGGAAGGACTGATGTTGAAGCTAAAACTCCAAAACTTTGGCCACCTGAACTGAACTAAAAGGCCCTGCCTCATAACACCATCACATTGGGAGTTAAGGACTTAACATTTGAATTTGGGAGTGGATACAATTCAATCTATAGCAATTACACAGATCTGGCTTTTTTTTTTCTTTTTTTGTTTTTTTGAATCAAAATCAGTTCAGTTCAGTTCAGTTGCTCAGTCATGTCCGACTCTTTGCAACCCCATGAATCATAGCATGCCAGTCCTCCCTGTCCATCACCATCTCCCAGAGGTTACCCAAACTCATGTCCATCGAGTCGGTGATGCCATCCAGCCATCTCATCCTCTGTCATCCCCTTCTTCTCCTGCCCCCAATCCCTCCCAGCATCAGAGTCTTTTCCAATGAGTCAACTCTTCACATGAGGTGGCCAAAGTATTGGAGTTTCAGTTTCAGCTTCAGTATCAGTCCTTCCAATGAACACCCAGAACTGATCTCCTTTAGGATGGACTGGTTGGATCTCCTTGCAGTCCAAGGGACTCTCAAGAGTCTTCTCCAACACCACAGTTCAAAAGCATCAACTCTTCGGTGCTCAGCTTTCTTCACAGTCCAACTGTCACATCCATACATGACCACTGGAAAAACCACAGCCTTGACTAGATGGACCTTAGTCAGCAAAGTAATGTCTCTGCTTTTGAATATGCTATCTAGGTTGGTCATCACTTTTCTTGCAAGGAGTACGCGTCTTTCAATTTCATGGCTGCAATCACCATCTGCAGTGATTTTGGAGCCCCCCAAAATAAAGTCTGACTGTTCCCACTGTTTCCCCGTCCATTTCCCATAGCCCTCATTTAATTTTTTTTTTTTTACTATGTATTCACTTTTGCTGAAGTATTTTAAGGAAGAGATTGTTGTTGTTGTTGTTGTTGTTGTTGTTGTCTGGTCTGACTCTTTTGTGACGACTGGACTATAGCTCACCAGGCTCCTCTGTCCATGGGATTTCCCAGATGAGAATACTGGAGAGGGTTGCCATTTCCTTCTCCAGGACAACTTTCCCACCCAGGGTTCAAACCAACATCTCCTGCCTTGCAAGCACATCTTCACCCTGGAAGCTCAAGCAAGAGATGACTATTTCACAAAGTATACATAACCACAAATGCTATCTGTTCCAAATAAAACTAACATCTAATATTTCATCCACGTTCAAATTTCCCTAATCCTCTAAAAAAATGTCCTTACGCAGTCATATCAAGATCGAGAGGATGTGCACATATGTTGCATTCGGTTGTTCTAAAACTATAGATAAAGTGGTCTCCTTTTTATGCCATTCATTTCTTAAAAAGTGGAAGGAGGTGGGATCATTTTTCTTATAGAATGTATTGGGTTTAGAGCAGGGGTCCACAGCACCCGGACCATGGATGGGTACCAGTCTTAGCCCATTAGGACCCCGGCCGCACAGCAGGAGGTGAGCAGCAGGCCAGTGAGCGAGGCTTCATCTGTCTTTACAGCTGCTCCCATCGTTCTGCCATCACCCAGCGGTGGGACAGCCTAGTTCCAGGAAAACAAGTTCAGGGCTTCAGTGATTCTGCATTATGTTGACTTGTATAATTATTTCATTATACATCACAATGTAATAATAATAGAAATATGTGCAGAATAAATAGAATACCCTTGAATCATCCAGTAACCACATCCACAACCCCTATCTATAGAAAAATTGTCTTCCAGGACACCAGTCCCTAGTGCCCAAAAAGCTGGGGACCACTAATTTAGAGAATAGCTTCTCTGTACCTTTATCCATGTATTTCCCTGAAAACTGGTAGTTGTTGTTGTTCTGTGCCTGAGTCATGTCTAACTATGTGCGAACATGGTCTATGCACAGCCCACGGACTGTAGCCCATGGACAAGAGCACGTCAGGCTTCCCTGTCCTTCTCTATCTTCCAGAGTTTGCTCACACTCCTGTCCACTGAGTCAGTGATGCTATCCAACCATCTCATCCTCCGTTGCTCCCTTCTCTTCCCACCCTCAATCTTTCCCAGCACCAGGGTCTTTTCTAATGAGTCAGCTCTTCACATTAGGTGGCCAAAGTATTGGAGCTTCAGCTTCAGCATCAGTCCTTCCAATGAATATTCACAGCTGGTTTCCTTCAGGATTGACAGGTTTGATCTCCTTGCTGTCCAAGGGACTTTCATGAGTCTTCTCTAGCACCACAGTTAGAAAGCATCAATTCTTTGGCGCTCAGTCTTCTTTATGGTCCAACTCTCACATCCATACATGACTACAGGAAAAGCTCAACACTAGTAATTAGATCTAGACTTGAGATCAACAAACTGCTCTGGAATACTTCCTGCATAGTTCCATATATTCCCTGTGGCACCACTTCGGTAGGTGCCATAATTTCTAGTTGCCCCAATTTGGTAGATGCTGAGATGTGGCGGGTCCTGATGTTGGCAACCTCATGCATCCGTTATAAACGTCCCCTTTGATCATTCGTCACATGATTCTAGCATCCACTGGTGATCTGGCCTAGTTCCATTGTTTTATGAGGATGTTGCAAAATAGTGATTTCTTAATTCTATCACTCCTGAGTTTAATTTCTGGAATGTTCCAGTTAAAAAAGAAATTACTTCAACTGTTTGTAGTTAATGAAATATGCCTCATACAAACAAAAAATGGCATAAATATTGATTATTTCCCTTTCTCCATGGCCAAAAAGGTGAGCTGGTGCCCCACAACTAGTCACAGTGACTAATTAAGTGTTGTCTACCAGTTTTTGGAGCTTCTGGCTATTTATATATTTAACTTGTTTCATTAGTTTGATGTGATGCTAAAATTGTCCCGTTTCTGACCTCTTCATGTGGATCCTGAAACTTTTTGTCCAGTTCTTAATGATCTTTGTAGGCCCTCAACATTCTGGTCCTTCAAGATTCCCAGGCTTATCTTTTGCATTTTTTGGCCCAGGCCTGAAATCAGCCATCTCTTCAGGAATCTCTTGATCCTCTGGTAGGAGATGGTGTTTAGAGCTCACACGCTACGCCTCAGGATAATCACTGCTATCAAGCTGCCATTGCTTCTAGGCTTCTCTGGCATCCAAGCCAGAAAGTACAGATTCTCTTTAAAAAAAAAAAACAAGGAAAATAACCAATAATAAATGGTTTCTCTATCCACTGAAAGTCTTGTTTCAGAACAACATTAGCATTAATTACTGACTTGCTTTTGGGCTTCCCTTGTACCTCAGCCGGTAAAGAATCTGCCTGCAATGCGGGAGACCTGGGTTCAATCCCTGGGTTGGGAAGATCCCCTGGAGAAGGAAAAGGGTACCCACTCCAGTATTCTGCCTGGAGAATTCCCTGGACTGTACAGTCCATGGGGTCACAAAGAGTCGGACACAACTGAGCAACTTTCACGCTACACTGCTTTAACCAGTTAGCATACATATGACACTCTCACAGCTACAAAAGCACTATAACCAACAATAAGGTGTTGAACAGAGTCTCAGATTTCTTTACCTTTTTTTTGTTTGTTTTCTTTTGGTTTTGTTTTGGATGTGGGGGCTTATTTTTGTTTCTTTGTCCTTTGAAAATATTCCACTCTGAATGCAGAATCAAAATTCTGAAGTTTAAGGTTACTTAATATTTTTTTCTATAACAGCTCTGTTACCAACTTGATACAGTTAGGCTCATTTGTCTTAGTTTATTCTCAGTTCTACAGATATGTTTATTTTTTAAATTCTGTTACACATTTACATGGTTGCACAGTCAGTTAATGTAAAACAAGAAAAATCACTTCTGTTTCTGCTCATCCATAAATTACATTTTTAGTAGTTTGTGGTGTATTCGTCCACTTTTTCTTATGAAAACAGACTTATATATGTATGTAAAAGCTACAAACTAAAAGCACTTTTTTGGTCCCTCTTTTAAAAACTAAGTAGTGTACCCGGAAGATCTCACCCATCCCACTGCTCCCTCCACCCGCATCACACCCAGGTGTTGGGATGCCCTGTGCTTTATTCCACAGTTCCCTGTGGATGGTCACTTCAGATATGTTTCTTATCTTTTGCACTTACAAGCAATGTTGTAGTGAATAGCTTGTGCATATGATGCTTTGTATTTTTGTCAGTATATCTTTGAGATCGATCCCTAGAAGTAGAATTGCTGAGTTAAAGGGCATATATGTGTGTCATTTGTTAGATGCTATCAAACCCCCTCTATAGACTGAACCACTGAATGTTTAAAACGTGCAAAAATGAGGGTTAAGACGCAGCACCCCATCTTTACACACTTGGTGACAAGGGAGCCCCCCAGTGTTCTACCCAAGACACCAGCTTGCATAGATCTCACAAAGGAACACCCGGGCCCTTGGGAGTCCTGGAAGGAGCCGTAAAACAACATTGTCTTTACTTCAGCTGGAGTAACATTTTAACAGGTCGCCCTGTTCATCTCTCTGCTGCTGCTGCTGCTGCTAAGTTGCTTCAATCATGTCCGACTCTGTGCAACCCCATAGACGGCAGCCCACCAGGCTCCCCCATCCCTGGGATTCTCCAGGCAAGAACACTGGAGTGGGTTGCCATTTCCTTCTCCAGTGCATGAAAGAGAAAAGTGAAAGTGAACGGGGTCACAAAGAGCCGAACATGACTGAGCAAATGAGCTGAACTGTTCATCTCAGGCTGGAATAACATTTTAACAGGTCGCCCTGTTCATCTCTCTACGGGGTCACAAAGAGCCAAACGTGACCGAACAAATGAGCTGAACTGTTCATCTCAGGCTGAGCAAGAGCCCTGAGTGAGTGGTGGGTTTTTTTTTTTTTTTGTCTTCTTTGATAGATAAAACACTTCAAAATTATCTCTTCATATGTTTGGTTGTATGTATGTTTGGCATAGCATATTAAAAAGCAGAGACATTACTTTGCTGACAAAGGTCTGTATAGTCATCGCTATGGTTTTTCCAGTGGTCATGTATGGATGTGAGAGTTGAACCATAAAGAAGGCTGAGCACTGAAGAATTGATGTTTTTGAACTGTGGTGTTAGAGTAGACTCTTGAGCTTCCTTTGGACTGCAAGGAGATCAAACCAGTCACTCTTGAAGGAAATCAATCCTGAATACTTATGGAAGGACTGATGCTGAAGCTGAAGCTCCAGTACTTTGGCCACCTGATTTGAAGAATAGACTCACTAGGAAAGACCCTGTTGCTGGGAAAGATTGAAGGCAGGATATGAAGAGAACTACAGAGGATGAGATGGTCGGATGGCATCACTGACTCAACGGACATGAGTTTGACCAAGCTTCAAGAGATGATGATGGACAGGGAGGCCTGGCATGGGGCAGTCCACGGGGTCGCAAATACTGAACCCCTGAACAACAATAACAAATATTTGGTTCAGCAGACAAAATGTTTCCAGGCACGGACACTATTGGTGAATTACATCAGAATTCAACCCACTTCTCCTCAGCAAATGGACATTATTAAATTCATGGTTTATATGACCCTGCTATTCTTTTTTTACAAGTAGAAGGAAAATTAACATGTTTAATATGCATTCATTCCCATATGCAATCAACCAGCTTCAATTGAACCCCCTCCCTCTCTACTCCCACCTCTAAGCCAGACATAAAAAACTGCACAGCCCCCAGGCTGAATCCAGAACATATTTGTTGGGGAATTGTTTTTTGGAAAAAAAAAAAAAGATAAGTTGCCAACATTTAAAATAAAGAGATTGTACATAAATATCCAGACTTCTAACTTCTCTTGAAAACTTGGCCAGCTTTCCAGCATGGCAGCCTCTGGTTGGAGCTGAGGAGAGGCTGCCCCAGTGGGAGGGCCCATGATGGCCCGTGTCCAGGATGCCCACCCACCCTTCCATCATTTCTCTTGCCTCCTGGGCCACGAGTTTGTGAGAACTGCCCTAGACTGCTAGCCCCTGAGGATACAGACCACCTGTGTCTTATACGACTGACGTTTCAGCATCCTAGCCAGACCCCAGCACACAGGGCTCTCCTTGTATGTTTACTGGATGATATAGTATCTTGTGGATGCCTGTGTCACATTTCTTCCAATACTGAAACCGTGCAGTTGTAATACTGCTCTAGTTGAGATCTTTGACACAGACTGGCATCAAAGGTGCCCCTGATCTGTGCCAATGTCCCTTTACCTAGTCACTCAAATGTCACTGGGCTGCCCCTAAAGTCTTCACTTTGCCATTTGACCTTTTTTTCCTCGTAGCAATCTCCTCCCCAACTGAGCACAGCCATGCACATCTCGTGAAGTATCTAGAAAGACCACATGAGATCACGAATGCCTAGCATGGCCCCCAGCATTTACTTTTATCACATTATTAGCAGTGTTTTGTGTCCCAATTGGCAAGAGTTTTGCCACTCTTAGTTTAGTTTAATCTTCCATCCAAGGCTCAAGGAAGAGATTACAGTAGTCTCTGTATTTTGAGAATTTTCCAAGTCGAATACACACAGAGACTGATAGAGGTAAAGATTTTACGGAAAGGTTCATGTTTCTTATCACATCTACCATTAGCCTAAAGGGGACAATTAGGGCAGGTCAGAGTATGTATAACTAGGAGCTCCTGTTCACCACTGCAAGCTCAGAACTCGATATTCCCTGAGTACTTGAAACCAGGAAAGAAGTATGAAGTGGCTTGTGCTTCTCGGGCTGGTGGCCCTCTCAGAGTGCATAGTCAAGTAAGTACAGGGACTATTAGTGGCATCATCTCTCTTTTTGGGATTTCTCTTGTCATCCTCTTATTCTTCCACCCACCAGGGTAAGAAGAGAAAGTAGTTATTCTCTGGCAGCCTTAAAGATCAACTCTCACATATTGATGAGACCCTTTTCATGGGCACTGTGGGACCCAGGCGTCTTGGGGTACACCTGCAGGGTTGCACAACTCTGTGGGTGCCAATCACCTCACAACCTGTGTAAAAACGGCACTTCTTGGAATTGCTCAGTGCACAACCTGTGCAACTGTATGCGTGGTCCTCTGAAACAGCATTTCTCTTGCATTTGCTTCTAGGTCTTCTCTCTGCTCTCTCTCCATTTATGTGTGTGTGTGTCAGTGTCTTCAATTGTGTGTCTCTCTTTTTTATCTCACCATCTCTTGATATCTCTGTGCATGCGGAAGTCTCTGGTTTTTTTTTTCTATTTTGATTCTTCCTTACTTCTCTAGACTCTTAATTTCTCTAATTTATTCTCTATCCCCTGACATTTTCTCTCATCCATCTTTTCTGCTAGCGCCCTGGAGGAAGATGAGGAGGGCTGCTTCTATGCTGTTTTATCTCTAACAAAGCTGTATGACCACAAACAAGTCACACACTCCCTGCACTTCCTTTCTTCCCCTGTAAAAACAGGATAATGATCCCCTTCTACGTCACTCCCTGAGATTCTTTGAAAAAGATACAGTGGGATGGCAACAGCAATGGCTGTCACTGTTGAGACTTCCTGTATATTAGAAACATTATATCTATCATCTCAGTTAATACCCAAAACATTGTGTATGGGGGGGTGGGGTGAGGATTATTACATTTCACCTTTTTACCAATAAAGAAATTGAGACTCCAAATGGTCATACAGCTCACCCAAGATTCCATGACAGAGCCGGTAGTCAGACCTAGGTCTTTGCCGTGGTCTCTGCACAGCATTCTAGTAATAAAGATGACACATAAAAAGGCTTAAAAATTACAAAGTGCCATGACAATGTCAAGCGTGACAGTCATACTATAACAAGGACAGCTGACCGCCCCTTCCTTGCTTTCTTTTCCCCACGCGCGGTGAAAGAATCCCTCTAACGAAGATGAAGA
Source organism: Oryx dammah (assembly GCF_014754425.2). Taxonomy (NCBI): domain Eukaryota; kingdom Metazoa; phylum Chordata; class Mammalia; order Artiodactyla; family Bovidae; genus Oryx; species Oryx dammah. The sequence continues at coordinate 38,282,792 of NW_024070199.1, forward strand.
CTATGCGAGAAGCTATCAGGGAAAAACAATTGCTGGAAAAATTCTTGGATGAACAGTCTTACAGCCTGTCCCAGAATTCTGATCCTGACAGAAAATTCTCTTCTCACCAACTGAGGAATTTCCAGAATGTGAGTGTGTTGGGAGGATGGTGCTCCACAGCGCCCCCTGGTGGTCTGTCTTAGCACTGGGGTTCATCTGGAGGGGTGATGTGGGGGATTTGGGTGTGGCTTCTGCAAGAGGCGGAAACACGGGGGGAAAGGGACCCCGTTCCCAGAGAAGTCACTCTCACCTTCAACTCTTGGTCTGTGGTGACGGTCCAGCATGACCAGGGGGCAGGTAAACATCCATTTCTGTGTTAAAGATGTGGCAGTAATTTGAGAGAAATTGTTCTTTCTGAACAAAGTGAGCCACTCAGTTACAGATGAAGGGTGAGCCATGACTGATCAAAATGTAAAGCCAACTGCATCAAATGTGAAACCCAGGCAGAGAAAGCTCACCCTCTAAAGATCTGGGAATGACGCCAGTAAAAAGTTACTGAGCCCCTAAGGCATGTGAGATCATAAAAAATTAACACTATAGTGATTAAAAGGAAAAAAAAAAAAAGAGCTTTATCTTCTTCAACAATGCACAGGCTAGGCTGAGAGAGAGGCAAAGATTAAATACATGTCAAACGAAAGGGCCACCTGTGTGCTCTTGACAGTACATGGTCTGAGTTTAGAGGGAGTGGCCTGGGGTGACCTAGGAAGGCCACCTGGAGAAGGAGGCACCAAGACTGGGCCTTAAAGGGGAGAGCTGCAGAGCTTCTCAAACGAAGGGGCTGGTCTGAGCAGAGGCTGGGGGTGGGGGCCATTGGAAAGTGATTTCTGGAGACCTGGGATGCCCAGAGGGAGGCAGTACTCCAGGAATCGGGGGGTATCCAGGCAGCCAGGTCTGCCCTAAACTCCTCTCCCCGGCCCCTGTAGGTTGTCTACTTTGGTAATATCACCATTGGAACGCCTCCTCAAGAGTTCCAGGTCAACTTTGACACCGGCTCATCTGACTTGTGGGTGCCCTCTGTCGACTGCCGAAGTCCCTCCTGCTGTGAGTGCCCAGCTCCCCCCCACCCTGTCCTCCCCCTCCCGCCTTCTCCATCTTGGCACCTGAGAGATACCCATCTCTTGTGTCGGCAGCTACACATAAGAGATTCAACCCTCAGAAGTCCACCACCTTCCAGCGTTTGGACCAGAAAATCAAACTCATCTACGGCTCTGGGAGCATGAACGGGGTTCTTGGCCGTGACACCATTCAGGTAACATGGAAACCAGGGGCTGAGTCGGAGCTGGCCCTGGGAGTCACCACTGCTTACAAAACAGATGCAGGACCAGCTGGGAAGCTACCCACTGGAGTTTTCTCTTGTGGCCCCATCAAACACGACCACTTCCCAAAGTCCCCTAGTGGCTGGTCACCTGCTGGGTAGGGCCTTTGCCTGGGGAGACAGCATCGGGGCAGACACACAAGATCCCACAGTGGCTAACCCAGACAGTGGCTTGGGGGGTGGATTTGCAGCCCCTTTGCCTGTGAGCAGCCCAAGGTTCATTTTGCTGGGAGTAGGGAGGCGGGCGGTGGTGGGGGATAAACCACTGACTTTTATATTCTCAGAAACTCTACCAGGCACGTTCACAGTAATAACTTGTTTAATCTGGTAGCGACCCACGCAGCAGGTACTATGATCAGCTCGTGATACAGGTGAGGGACCTGAGGTGCAGAGAGCAAGGGCATGGCCAAGGTCACATATGTGGTAATCGGTGGAGCCGGGCTGGCCAGTCAGGACTCAAGCAGGCATGGGAATTTGGGAAGAGGTTAAAACTGATCTGGGGTCCCTGGGGGCAGCCCAGGATTTCAGGAATCCAGGCAGGGAAAGCAGGAGTTACAGATGTGGGAGGGGCCTGATAAATGGATTCTTACTCTAGGGGGCCTTTGAGAGTCTAATAAAAACTACCTCTCGCCTCCCCCAAGTGCCTGAGTGTGCTCTCCCTGTGCTCTCTCTCTCTGTCTCTCTCTCACACACACAGGCACTCACACACAAGTGTTCACAAAAAAGCCTGTTTTCCAGGCAGAGTTTTCATAAGAACACTGCCAGCAACATTGTGTAATGGGCTTCTGTCTTTCTGGGCAGATGCCTAATCCACAGTACATTACAATGAATTCAGTCCGTTTCTGTTACTAGAACATAGTGATGCCAAAGGGAAGGCTACCCGGCTCCCTACTCGCTTTGTCCACCAGGGGGCACCATTCAGTCCTGTCCTGTTGCCCCACCTGTACAGAAGGCATGAAGCAATTTGACTCGGATGGCGTTTGCAGTTCTGAGAAGTAGACGTAATTAAAATACACAGCCCCACACCAATGGAAACCAAGTTCCTGTCCCAGCTTGGTCTAACCATCTGATATTAACCCAGGGCATAGCCAGGTCTCACTTCTCTGCAATGCTATGTCCTCCCCAGCCCAGTACCAGCCCCATTTCCCAAAACATTATATGGGAACACTCTCCTCTCCCACAGATCGGGAACCTTGTCATCACGAACCAGATTTTTGGCTTGAGCCAGAATCAGTCAAGTGGGGTCCTGGAACAAGTACCTTATGATGGCATTCTGGGCTTGGCCTACCCCGACCTCGCCGTCCAAGGCACCACCCCAGTCTTCGACAACTTGAAGAACCACGGAATCATTTCTGAGCCAGTCTTTGCCTTCTACTTGAGCTCGTAAGTCTGAGGTAGACCAGATCTCTCTTCAAATTAGCTGTACAATGCTTGCAGCTGCATGAAAAATTATAGACTACCTGATCCAGAAATTTCATGATAGACAGTCTAACTCAGGAGAACTACAGCCTCAGGGTCACATCTGGCCCCATCACTGGTTTTTGTAAATAAAGTTTCATTGGAACATAACCATGCTCTTGGGTTCAAGAGCAGTGGCTTGGTCTAAGGCAGTGGAGATAAGAGGGAGAGCAATGGAAGGTGTCAGGAAATGGATTGAAGGAAGAGGCAACAGGATGTGCTGACGAATTTTATATGGAAGGAAGGAGAGAGATGGCAGGAATGTTCCTTCCTCACTAACAATTTACCGGGAACACAGGACCAGCTACACAGTTTGCAGGAGCCAGTGCAAAATGAAAACATGGGACCCTGTGTTCAAAATATACTAGGAATTTTAAGACAGGGAGAGAAGAGGTGGGGGGCCTGCTGAATCTGGAGTCCCATGGATGGCACAGGGGACAGGCCAGTGAAACCAACCCTGGGTGACCCTGAACCTATGCTATAACACCCTCAAGCCTCGACTTTTATGAAAACTGAAAGGCTAGAAAGAAGGAAGCCAGACCCTTCCAGTACGAAGTCCTCTGAGGGTATATCTGAGCACTCAGGTAGCTGGAGGAGACCAGGTCCTCTTCAGAAGGATGGGTGGTCAGATGCAGTCCAGGTTGCCCAGCTTCAAACCTCTTCTCTGACATTCATCAGATGGTGACTGACCTTGGTCGGGTACTTAGTCCCTCCGAGCCTCAGTCTTTGCATCTGTAAAATGGGGGCCATAATAGTGCCTCTGATGGATGCAGAAGACAGTGTCTGGTGTTTCTCTCCTCCAATGAGCCCCCCTCATCCTTCTCTCTTCAGCCGGCCAGGAAACATCAGCATGGTGATGTTTGGCGGTGTGGACCACACCTACCACAAGGGAAAACTCCAGTGGGTACCAGTGACCCAAGCCCGCTTCTGGCAGGTAGCCATGAGCAGGTAAGTCTCCCCCTCCGAGGGTCACCCCAAGTGATGCTCCCACACGTGCACAGGAACACTAGCAGACACACACAAATGCACGCACAGATACTGTCCCTCATAGACATACACTCCACCCACAAAGACACACATAAAAACACATACAGAGACACGCATAAACACACACGGGCACACAGACACACACAGACACACAAACACAGACACAAACATCACCTATGGGTTCACAGGTGCCCCAGGGCTCCTGACCAGCCCTCTCACCAGGGTCCTGAAAGGGTCCAGAGAGGCCTGGGCAGCTGGGGGAGGGCTGCACCCCTGTGCTGTGAGGTGGGGAGCCTGGCTAGAGGACACTATAGTGTGGTGAAAAGAGGATCAGGGTCATTTCAGCAACCTGAACAGGATTGTGTGAAGATGACCTACTGAGCAGGGCCACCCAGGACCAAGGGGGTCCTCAGTATACAGAATTGTCAGCTGAAATAGAGAAAAAGTCCAGGACAACCCGGAAAATCTGGTCTCCTCAGGGAAAGTTACCCAGCAGTGGAGAGAGGGTGGCTGAAATCCTGAGACCTGAGACAACTTATAGAAAGAGACACCCCACGTAAACAGTGCTACTTACTGCCCAAACTGGGGACACAGTTGGGCAGGGGCTGTGACCAAATCAGGAAGCTGAGAACAAGGGGCAATAATTAATGGGATTCTCTATGATATCCTCAGACAAAAGCTTTACTGTCCTTCGGAGGCCCCCTGGATGGCTATGCTCCTCTGACCTGGGCCTCAGTGTCTGAGCCGGGGCAGGGGGCGGTGATGGGACACACCCTTTCCCAGGGCAGCCTGCATCTCCCCCACCCCCACTGTAAGCACCGGCTGCCCCGGGGAACCTCCCACCTCACTGTGTGGGTTGACCTACTATTGGTCACATGACAGACACAGGTCTCTGGGTGCTCCCTTTCATTTTTTCATTCATTCATCCCACAGACACACATTACACATCTGCCATATGCTGGGCATCTAGGGAGGCACTAAGGATACAACTTGCCCATACACCTAATAAAGCAGATGGACGTGAAACAACTCACACACATTACGAATTACTACTTTGGTACATGCTAGACACCAAGAAGTGTCTACAGAGAGCAACCAAGACAGGAGCCCGATCTAGTCTGGGGGGAAGGCCTCCCTGACAAAGTGACAATTAAACTAGAACCTGGAAGATGAACAGAAATTCGCTAGACAGAGGGGATTGTCTAAGAAGGGTGACCAGCATGTGCCCGGGCCCTGAGACATGAAAGAACCTGGTACATTCAAGAACTGAAAGGAAGTCAAAAGGGGGATGTGACCAGAACAAAGGACAACAGAGTCCGGGCAAGAGCTGAAGGGCTGTTCAGGGACAGTCAGGGAGGGGCAGTCGTGGGGGAGACTTCGGAGTGACCTGGTGCCTGCTTTGTCCCACTTTCTCTCAGCATGACCATAAACGGGAAAGTGGTTGGTTGTTCCCACGGATGTCAGGCCATTGTGGATACTGGGACCTCGTTGCTGGTTGGGCCAACTCACCTGGTCACTGACATCTTGAAGCTCATCAACCCCAAGCCTATCATGGATAACCAGGTGAAGGGTCACGCCACAGCCTCCCTCCTGGGCTCTCTCCACACCTAGGATCACCTGGGCCCACCTGTCTTCCTCTCTGTCTTACAGCAAATTCTTTCATGTGATGTCATCAATAGCCTGCCTACGCTACTCCTCACCATCAATGGCATCGTCTACCCTGTGCCCCCTGACTACTACATCCAGAGGGTGAGAGGGCAACGCGGGGGGCTGGCTCTCCAACTGGGACTTCCAGGAACCCTTGGGCTGCTGCTAGGAGGAGGGCGCCCTCTGCAGGCCAGGTCACGCCACTGCAGATGCTACTGAGCCCCTGTGGCTGGGCCAGTGCCTCCCACAAAACCAACCACGTGAGAGTAAAGGGCAGTCTGGGACATTCGTCCTCCTGAAATAAACGTGGAGACAACACCCCTTGCTGGCATCATGCCTGGCACAAGGAGAGGGGAACACTAAGGGCCTCTGCCTCACAAAGCCTCAGTTCAACAGTGCCCTCAGATGCACGAACACAGAAAGTCAAGTCTAGTAATCCCTGAAATAAGCCAAGTGACAAGGGAAGGTTTGGCTGGAAACAGTCCCCTTGTCCTGTCCCAGTATAGTGACTAACAGTCTCTCTTCCCTTCTCGAAAGTGTGCGGGTTGGGATGATAAATTACATGGTCACCCTAGTCCTCGGCTGCAGCTTCCCCTTGCACTCACAGTGCCCACTCTGTGAGTTGGGGTACCAGACCCCTCTGTGGGGAAGGTTGGATGCTAAGGTGAATAAAGGAAGCACAGTGACTGCACAGCCCCAGCACAGGGTCAAGACTTAATGTCAGCTCCCTATGGGAGTTCAGGGCAGGCTGATGGGCTCAAAGAAGGCTTTGAGGAAGAGAGGGAATTGCAGTAATTCTAAACCCCCAGCCTCACAGAGGCATGAGGAGGTCTGCTTGGTCAAGCAGAATCTACACTGGATTATGTGCAAATGGAACCCCGGGGGCTGTGCAAAGGGGAGCTGCAGACCAGAGGAGCACCAGGGTACGTCACCGAAGCCCTCCTGGAGCGTCCAGGGAGCGTGAGTGTGGGTTAGGAAGGCTCCCTAGAGGGTCTGTGTGCATGCTGTGTCGCTTCAATTGTGTCCAACTCTGCCACCCTATAGACCATAGCCCGGCAGGCTCCTCTGTCCGTGGGGATTCTCCAGGCAAGAATACTGGAATAGGTTGCCATGGTCTCCTCCAGGAGATGTTTGCGACCCAGAGATCGAACCAATGTCTCTTAAGTCTCCAGCATTGCAAGCTGATTCTTTACCGCTGAGCCACCAGGAAGCCCTAGAAGGTCTTAGCGCAGTATAACCAGTTGTGGGCACTGCTATATTTAAAATGGGTAACCAAAAACAACTTACTGTGTAGCACAGGCAACTCTGCTTGGTATTATGTGGCAGCCTGGATGGGAGGGGAGTTTGCAGGAGAATGGATGTATGTATGTGTATGGCCGCGTCCCTCTGCAGTCCATCTGAAACTATCACAATAGTGTCAATTACCTATACTCCAATTCAGAATTTTAAAATTTTTAGAAAAAGAATGGGTTGTGGGGAATGGGGAGAAGAACAGCCATTCTCTGCAGAGAAAACAGCGATTGGGGTCATAATGAAGGAAACTTAGAGTGTGAGAGGAACTACAGGCCATTCTTGTAGCTTTTAAATAAAATTTATTGAAATATTGGGCTTCCCTGGTGGCTCAGATAGTAAGGAACCTGTTTGCAATGCAGGAGACCCAGGTTTGATCCCTGGGTTGGGAAGATCCCCTGGAGAAGGGAATGGCTACCCACTCCAGTATCCTTGCCTGGAGAATCACAAGGACAGAGGAGCCTGGAGGGCTACAGTCTGTGGGGTCGCAGAGTCATACACAACTGAGCAACTAGCACACATGCATTGAAATACAGCTGATTTACGACGTGTTAATTTCTGTTATACATCAAAGTCGCTCAGTGTTATATGTATACAAGTATATCCATACTCTTCTTCATATTCTTTTCTGTTACAGTTTATCACGGGTTACTGAATACAGTTTCCTGTGCCATACAGTAGGACTTTGTTCTTTAAGTGGGCTTCCCTTGTAGTTCAATCAATAAAGAGTCTACCTGCAGTGCAGGAGACCTGGGTTTGATTCCTGGGTCAGGAAGATCCCCTGGAGAAGGAAATGGCAACCCACTCCAGTATTCTTGCCTGGAGAATCCCATGCTCAGAGGAGCCTGGCAGGCTACACTCTATGGGGTCACAAGAGTTGGACACAATTGAGCGACTAAGCACACATATATTAGTTCGCATCTGATAATCCAAAACTCCCAATCCTCCCTCCCCACCCCCCTGTCCTGACAGCCACATGTTTCGGCCCTTCTTGTTCCTGTACCCCCACTTCTGCAGTTGCTGAGAGAAACATTTGATTCTTCCCAAAGGAAAATGGAAAACCTGTCTGCTCTGGATATTGAGGGGGGTGACAGGTAAGGGCTCAGGCTGACTGGTGTGTATTTCTGTCTTTCCCAGCTTTCTCAGGAGGTCTGCTTTCTCAGCTTTCAAGGGGGCACGGAGATCTTGAACCATTTCGGAACCTCGGAGAACTGGATTCTGGGTGATGTCTTCCTGAGGCTGTATTTTTCAGTTTATGACCGAGGAAATAACAGGATTGGCCTGGCTCCTGCAGTGTAAAATTGGGCTACTACAGGAATCAATCAGGGCCAGACAAACACACTCACTCATATGCAGGGCCATCCTACCCAGGGATGCTGGTGAACCATGCTTGATGCTCTGCAAAGCCCTATTCTCAGTAAAGAATAAAAGATTCATCTCAATGGTACTGATATGAATGGATGCCTCTCTTTGGGTCTGGGATATGCATCATAACCCAGCAGGATCTAGAATCAAGTCTCAGTCCCAAGTGAGAGGAGCCCAGCTCCAACTGGCTTCAAGAAAAGGGGAGACTTATTAGAAGGACATTGAGGGTCTGGGATGCAGGAACCAGAGATCTAAAGATCTCAGAGACTGGACCCAAGAAATCCAAAGTCATCAGCTCAATCTTTCTCTCCCTGGCTGTTTCTCTTCTCTCATCATTGATTCTCTTACCTGACAGCTTTCTTCCCTCAGGCCTCTACACCTAGTGAGGGAGTCTGAAGCTGCCTGCCCCAGGGTTTTCTCTCTCTAAGACAACTAATCAGTAAGGAAAGAAGCTCAGAAGACATCAGGGTTCCAGGGAGGGCTCTGAATAGGCCACATCAGAGCATGTGTCCAGCACTGGACCAACCATCCTGGCAGGGGCAGGGGGCCCTGTGCTTGGCTCAGTTGATCATGTGGCCCTGCCCCCACAGCAAACACGATTGACAGATTTCTGCAGAAGCACGTGGTTGAAACTGGGGAAAGGCAGCCCAAAGAAGTGACAGGGGGATGTTCTAGACCATCTCACAGATGGAGAAACAACAGAGATGTAGGCAGGAGACCGCAGGAGTAAAGAGCTTCCTCTTCAGGGAGATGGGAAATGGCTGGCATGGGACAAGGGGAGGGGCACTGCGTTCTGGCTTGTCCCCCCAACCCTGAAACACACCCGTAAACCCTGCAGTTACCATCTGTGTGCAGATCGGCCATACGTCCACGGGTGCTTGTGCCTGGCTCCTTTGAGGTGATGCTGGATTATGACTGGCTTAAGGGGAGTGAGAGCGGACTGGGTCCGAAGCTGATAAATGGGGAAGAGGTGAGTGTGGAACTGGTGGTTCTTTGTTTTAACAGTAAATATTATGAAGTGAGCTAAATGAAGACTCGAGTGAACAGTCTCTCCAACTCATTTTCCAGGTGGTCTTCATGGAACCATAAGCAACGATTCTGTCGATGAGAAACCACCAACAAAAGTTAGAATAATAACTCAGGTTAATTACAGACGCTAAATCTTACTCACCCCCAAGGACTCCTGGCAAGGCATAACCCCCATTGTACAGATGAAAAGAAGTCTTCTCCAGTCTTCTGGCTCCAGCACTGGTGAGGCACATAGCAGGCCCTCAAGTAACACATGTTGAGTAAATGAATGGGTGAATTAGTAGATACTTCTCAGGGACACATTGCTTCATCCATGTCAGAACACATGCACGGTCTCAGCACGGCTACTGCATAGTATGAACTGGAGAAGGTCAGGCTTTGCTCCCCTAGATCAGCCTAAGACCAGGGCTGGAGCTGGAGTTTGTTAATGAGCCCCCTGGTCCTGAGGTTCTGTATTTGCAGCCTGTGCCACCAACTTGAGCATGAATTCTGATCTTCAAAGCAACTGTTTTCCCCCAACCTCCACTTTTATCCTTTACAAATTGTAGACCATAGATTATTAGACTTTGGTGAGAGAAAAGATAAAAAAAAAAAAAAAAGAAAAAGATAGGTCATGAACACTTCTACTAAGAGTGTAAATTTGTTCAATCTTTTTGGAGATGATTTGTCCTAAATATACCTGTGGCCTTTAGTCAGTTAGTTAAGTCGCTCAGTCGTGTCCAACTCTTTGCGACCCCATGGACTGTAGCCCACCAGGCTCCTCCATCCATGGGATTCTCCAGGCAAGAATACTGGAGTGGGTTGCCATTTCCTTCTCCAGGGGATCTTCCCGACCCAGGGATTGAACCCAGGTCTTCCGTATTAGAGGCAGACGCTTTAACCTCTGAGCCACAAGTTAGAGCTTATGGCCTTATGTCCATGAAATTTTGCTTCTAATATTTATGTAAAGCTATTGGGCTTCCCTTGTGGCTCAGCTGATAAAGAATCCACCTTCTATGTGGGAGACATGAGTTTGATCCCTGGGCTGGGAAGATCCCCTGGAGAAGAGAAAAGCCGCTCCAGTACTCTGGCCTGGAAAATTACATGGACTGTATAGTCCATGGGATTGCAAGAGTCGGACACAACTGAGCGACTTTCACTTCTATGATCAGAAGCACCCACAAACATAAAGAAGCAAGAAAGAATTCCTCAGAGTCTCTTACAAAAGGGAAACACTGGGACATTCCAATGTCCATTCAACATAGTGTCCACAGCATAGACAGGCCATCGTGCAACCAACTGCCTGAAAATAGTATCAGTGTTAAGAGAAATTCTTCCGGTAGACACTGAGAGAAAAGAACAGAATACAAAACAGCATGATCCCAGGCTTGCAGAGCACGTGGAAGACAGTGCGGCATCGTCACCAGGCATGCGCATCCTGGGGCTGTTCTGCCTGGGCTCAGATCCCACCTCTGAGACCTACCAGTTGTGACCTTAGTAAATTCATCCCTGGAAATCAGTTTCCTATTCTGTATATTTGGGGGTAGGGATTGTTCCTTCCTCGCTAATCATCAGGAAAACCCAAGTCAAATGACCATAAGGTACTATCTCACATCTATGAGGATGGTCATTATCAAAACTCGAAAGATAGCAAGTACAATGAGGATGTGGGACCCTGTGCACCAAAGGTGGATATGTGAAATGGTGCAACTGCTGCCAAACAGAATTGACGTTTTTCCAAAAAGAAATTTTTTTAAAAATCACTATTTGGTCCAGCAATGCCATGCTTGGGTATTTATTCCAAAAAAAAAAAAATTATAATCATGATCTCAAAGGGACATTTGTCCTGCCGTGTACACGGCAGTGTTTCCCACAATAGCCGAGATGCAGAAACAGCTTGGATCCATCAACAGTTGGAGGAATAAAGAAAACGTGGTAGAGACAAACAATGGGTATTATTCAGCCTTTTTAAAAGGAGGAAATCCTGCCATTTTCAACAATTTAAATGAACCTGGAGGATGTTATGGGAAGTGAGAGAAGCCAGTCACAGAAGGATGAACACAGTATGATTCCACCCATAAAAGTTTTCTAAAATAGTTAAATTCATAGCAGCAGAGAGTAAAATGGTGGTTATCAGGGGTTGAGGAGAGGAGAAAATGAGGAGCTGCTATTCAAATGGTATGAAGTTTCAGCTACACAAGATAAGTAAGTTCTAGAGATCTGATATACAGCCTAATGCCTATCATTAACAATACTGTATTGTGCACTTAACTGTCTGTTAAGGCAAAGGGTCTCGTGTTAAATGTTTGTTATTGTTGTTAAGTCATTAAGTCCTGCCCAACTCTGAGACCCCATGGACTGCAGCACGCCAGACTTTCCTGTCCTTCACTACCTCCTGGAGTTTACTGAAACTCATGTCCATTGATTCAGTGATGCCATCCAATCATTTCATTCTCTGTCGCCCCCTTCTTCTCCTATTGCCACGATAAATAAAGAAACAAATACCTTTTTAAAAATGAAATGTCTTATGTATACATATAGCTGATTCACATTGTTGTACAGCAGAAACTAACATAACATTGTAAAGCAATGATACTCCAATTTAAAAAATTAAAAATGAGTAGTCCTTTCTAATTGGAGGGAAGGGAGCAGAGGCTGACTGCTAATTTATACATTACTTCTTTCTGGGATGTTGAAAATGTTCTAAATTTAAGCCATGATGATGGCTACATAACTCCATGAATATATGAAAAATCACTAAGCTGTACACTGTAAATGACAGAATTTATGACATTTGAAATACATCTCAATCAGATAGTTATATGCATACATATATAATATACTCACATATATATATATATAAGCAGGAAAGAATAATCCCCAAACTTCTAGAGCGATAGTGAGGATGAAGTTAATTAATCTACGGAAAGCCTTTAGGACAGCGCCCGAAACACAGCAGCATGAGCTGTTACTATATTTCACTGTTACACCAGACAAAGACCGAATGTGTATAACAATGGTTTATATCAAGGTGGTAGCAATTTGGAAAATATTTCCCCTTATTCTTTTCTTAGTTCTTTCAGGAATGGCATGTATGATCAGAAGAAAGTTAAGCATTATTCTATAAAATACAGAGCCTTCCGACAAAGAGGGGACCATTTCTTTGGTGGAGTTGGCTGCTGGAGCATATTGCTGCTGCTGCTGCTGCTGCTGCTGCTGCTGCTGCTGCTGCTGCTG
>NW_024070199.1:38295147-38548175 GCF_014754425.2 Oryx dammah
TGCTGCTGCTGCTGCTGCTGCTGCTGCTGCTGCTGCTGCTGCTGCTGCTGCTGCTGCTAGGCCGCTTCAGTCGTGTCCGACTCTGTGCGACCCCATAGACGATATTGAGTCCCATAGTAAAAGCCATCCTGCAACAGATGGTGAAGGACTGACATCTAGTGGCCACGGTGGATATTGCAGGCACATTTCACCCGCTGTGACCTCTCTGCTGGGGAACCTGCCAGTTGATTTCATCTACTTGGAAGGGCTATTTAGCAATATGAAGCCATTCCCATCAGCTCTCCCACTTTTAGACCTGATAATCACACTTTGACAAATGGATTCCAAGTATATATATTTATCTATAAATGATTTATTAACTATAAATATTGTCCCAAAGATCTGATATATACTAGTAAAAAGTTCGGAGAAGGCGATGGCACCCCACTCCAGTACTCTTGCCTGGAAAATCCCATGAATGGAGGAGCCTGGTAGGCTGAAGTCAATGGGGTCTCGAAGAGTTGGACAGGACTGAGCGACTTCACTCTCACTTTTCACTTTCATGCATTGGAGAAGGAAATGGCAACCCACTCCAGTGTTCTTGCCTGGACAATCCCAGGGACGGGGGAGCCTGGTGGGCTGCCGTCTATGGGGTCGCACAGAGTCGGACACAATTGAAACGACTTAACAGCAGCAGTAAAAAGTTAGAAACCACCTTAGATTCTAACATCAAGGAAATTATCACCAGGACGGAATCAGCTCCTAGCTCTCTAGGGGACTATGCCCGAATAAAGAAATGTACAGCCTGAATCTCAGGTCACAAATACACTCACTCTCCCCTGTTCACCTCCTTCAAATCAATAAAGAAATGACCCCTCCTCTATTTAAAATGCTTAACCCTCCCAGCCCTCTCCCTTGCTTTCACTTTCCTCCAGCAGCACCACTTCACACACTATATCATTTCTCTATCTTTAATTATGTGTCTCCTTCCCTGGAGACACAAGGGCAGTGATTTGGGTTTGTCTAGATCCTTGATGAATCTCCAGTGCTTCCACTGGAACCTAGTACATCACAGATGCTCAATAAATATTTTGGTTATGAGTATTAGTGCAATCAGGCTAAGAGAACACCGTGTCATAGGTTCATGCTGAGTACAGCTCTGTGAAATTGAGAGGTGTGAATGTTGCTGCTTCCCTGGTGGCTCAAACAGTAAAGAATCTGCGTGCAGTGCTGGAGACTCAGGTTCAAGCCCTGGGTTGGGAAGATCCCCTGGAGGAAGGAATGGTTATGCACTTCAGTATTCTTGCCTGGAGAATTCCATGGACAGAGGAGGCTGATGGGCTACAGTCCCTGTGGTCACAAGAGTCAGACCTGACTGAGCACCAAGCACATACATGAACATTGCCAACTGTACCAGTCTGTTCAGGCCAATAACAGATGCCACAGACCGGGCACCTTACACAACAGGCATTTACTTCCCCACGATTCTGGAGGCTGGCAGCCTGAGATTAGGGTATCTGCAAGCTGCTTCTTCTCCTCGACGTATAGATGGCCATCTTCTCTCTGTTTTCACGGGGTGTTTCCTCTGAGCATGTCTATATCCTAATCTCCTCTTCTTACGACACATCAGATTAGATTAGGGCCCACCCTGGTGACCTCATTTAATCTTAATCATCTCTACTTCTAAATACAGTCATTCGGAAGTACTGGGAGTAGGACTTCAATATACGGATTTTCAGGGGGGAAGGGGGAGGGGAGGGACACACAATTCAACCCATAACACTATAAACACAAAAACAACCTTGAGACATGTCAAAAGAATACAGGAGTCAGCATAAAGAACTCCAGTGGGCCAGACGTGGGACAATTTCAGCATGAAAATTATGATAATAATGGGTTATCACTGCCTGAAGTCAGAAACTATGAGCTCACACTGATCAATAAATAAAAATATAAACAAACAAGATGAAAGAAAATCTCTTCCTTACCAAAGAACAACATCTATTTCTTCAGTATTTATTTATTTACAGCTGCACTGGGCCTTTGTTGCTGCTCAAGGGCTTTTCTCTGGTTGTGGCAAGCGGGTTACTTTTCCTTGCGGTACAGAGCTTTCTAACTGTGGCGGCTTCTCTTATCTGGGAGCACAGGCTCTGGGAGCCCAGGCTTCATCAGTTGTGGCTCACGGGCTCTAAAGCGTGGGCTCAGTAGTTACACGCAATGGCCGAGTTACTTTGCAGCATGTGAAATCTTCCCGGACCAGGGATCAAACCCGTGTCCCCTGCACTGGCGAGCGGATTCTTATCCACTGTACCACCAGGAAGTCCAATAATTTTTTAAATGTAGAAGAAACAACAGAGTTAGAAAATTACAACTCTATAACCATCATTTCAGTCACTGATTCAGGCAGAAATCCTCAATGGTTGCTTAAACTTTGGGTGAAGAGTAGATGGACCACAGGTTACTTACTACAGTTGCAAAGTATCTCCCTGCCAAATACCTCCATGATCACAACCCAGTAACTACAGTGGAGAAGCTTGGTGGGAGACACCACCTTCACTAAATAATCAAGGTTGATGTCACCAACAAAGGGACGAATCAACAATTATGTACCTCCCGATATGATGCCCTGAGAAGGACACAGCATTGCTTCTATAATATTCCTGCTAAAAAACAAGTTACCTGGGACTTCCCTGATGGTCCAGGGGTGAAGACTCCACTTTCCAATGCAGGGGACACAGGTTCCATCCCTGGCCAGGGAACTGAGATCCCACATGCCATGCAGCGTGAACAAAAGAAAATAGAAACATAATCTGAGTTGAACTGTAAGAAAACATCAAACAAACCCAAACTGAACAACGTTATGCAAAAGTGGCCTGCACTTTTGGAAACTGTTATCATCAGGAACAACAAAGGCAGGCTGAAGAGCCATTCAGACTGAAGGGGAGTGAAGTGACCAGGCAACCCAAAACAATATATGACCCTGGGTGAAATCCTGCAGAAGAAAAATCACTAAAAGGGACAGTTTTAGGACAACTGATGAAAACTGAATACGTGCCATGTATTAGACAATAGGGCATCCCCGGCGGCTCAGTGGTAAAGAATTTGCCTGCAACATAGAAGATGCAGGTTCGATCCCTGGGCCAAGAAGGGTGGAAAAAGGAATGGCAACCCACTCGAGTATTCTTGCCTGGAGAATCCCATTGACAGAGGAGATTGGAGGGTTACAGTCTGTGGGGTTGCAAAGAGTTGGACAAAACTTAGTGACTAAACAACAACAATTTGATAATAGTATTGCATCAATGTTACATTTTCTGAATCTGTTCATTTTTGCGCTATGGTTCTGTAAGTAAATATCTTTGTTCTTTGGAGAATATCAATAAAGATTTAGGAGTAAAGATCACAGTGCCTGCAATTGATTCAAATTATCACACCAAAGTGATAATAAATAACAGTGTGTGTGTGTGTGTGTGTGTGTAAACAATAAATATGGTAAAATATCAATAGTAGGTGAATCTGGGTAAAGTATATACAGGAGTTTGTGGCCCTATAGTTGTAATTTTTCTGTAGATTTGAAAATTTTCAAAATAAAAAGTTTTTTAGGGTCTTCCTTGGTGGTCCAGTGGCTAAGACTCTGAGCTCACACTGCAAAGGAGCACGGGTTCCATTATTGGTCAGGGAATCAGGATCCTGCATGCCACATGGCATAGTCAATGAACTAAAAAAATTAAAAGTAGTCTTTTAAAATTTTAAATGTTCATGTACGGATGTGAGAATTGGACCATAAAGAAAGCTGAGCACCAAAGAATTGATGCTTTCAAACTGTGGTGTTGGACAAGACTCTTGAGAGTCCCTTGGACTACAAGGAGATCCAACCAGTCCATCCTAAAGGAGATCAGTCCTGGGTGTTCATTGGAAGGACTGATGCTGAAGCTGAAACTCCAATACTTTGGCCACCTGATGCAAAGAGCTGACTCATTTGAAAAGACCCTGATGCTGAGAAAGATTGAGGGCAGGAGGAGAAGGGGACGACAGAGGATGAGATCGTCAGACGGCATCGCCGACTCGATAGACATGGGTCTGGATGAACTCCCGGGAGTTGGCGATGGAGAGGGAGGCCTGGAGTGCTGTGGTTCATGGGGTCGCAAAGAGTCGGACACAACTGAGCAACTGAACCGAACTGAACTGAACCAATAAAAAAGGGAGGGGGATTATTTTTCAAAAGAAAAGATTTACCTTAGCAGAAATAGAAAGACAAATAACATATGCTATCATTTATATGTGGAATCTAAAATATGATAGAAACAAACCTTATCTAGCAAATAGAAACAGAAGCACAAGCATAAAGAACAGATTTGTGGTTGCCAGGGGGGTGGGAAGTGGGGGGAGGATGGATTGGGAGTTTGGGATTAGCAGATTCAAGCTATTATAAAGAGGATGGATAAACAAGATCCTACTGTATAGCATGGGGCTTCCCAGGTTTCTCAGTGGTGAAGAATCCGCCTGCCAATGCAGAAGACGCAGGTTCGACCCCTGGGTCGGGGAGACCCCCTGGCTATAGTGCAGGGGTTTGCAAAGAGTCAGACATGACTGGGAGACTGAGCGTGCATGCACCGTATGGCACAGAAGCTGTATTCAGTATCCTGTGATAAACCATCATGAAGAAAGAAAATACATCTGTGCATAACTCAATCACTTTACTGCAATTACAGCGGAAATTAATGCAGTTAGTTGCATTGTAAACCAACTAAAGGAAATCAGTCCTGAATATTCATTGGAAGGACTGATGCTGAAACTAAAGCTCCAATATTTTGGCCACCTGATGTGAAGAACTGACTCACTGGAAAAGACCCTGATGCTGGGAAAGACTGAAGGCAGGAGGAGAAGGGGATGACAGAGGATGAGACGGTTGGATGGCATCACTGACTCAGTGGACATGAGTCTGAGCATGCTCCAGGAGTTGGTGATGGACAGGGAGGCCTGGCGTGCTGCACTCCATGGGGTCACAGAGAGTCACACGACTGAGCGACTAAACTGAAACGAACTATTCTTCAATAAAAAATTTTAAAACAAAGAAAAGAATTGTCTTTTTTAGGAAAAGGAAGTTATGAGTGATTTCATCTCTCTTACTGTTGTTCCAGAACTTCCCTGGTGGTCAAAAAGGACTTGGATGTGACTTGGTGACTAACAACAACAACATTGTTCCAGAACTTTGGCCACAAACACGATCACATGTCTCTCCTTCCCACAGCAGAAGTGAGAAGAGAAGAGCTCTCCATTTGTCTGCTGCCAACTGTGGACCTATTTCACTCTATCTGTGACCCAACAGACTGGATGTTAACGCCCCTTTTTATAAATGAGGACAGGGAGGCTCACAGAAAGGTCACTCAAGGTCACTAACACGGAGGCAGGGGCAGCAGCAGGGTCTGACGTGTGTTCATAGGCTCCATCTTTGCATACTGTGTTCTCCAGGCTCTGGGCCAGGCAGAGCCAGGCGCTGCAGTGAAAGCCTGGCAAGACCCTGCTCCCGTCCTAGGCTCAGTCCACTGCTGGTGGTCAGGCCCCAAGAGCTTGATGCCAGGGGGACGAGAGAGTCACAGGACAACAGAGGGGATGGCGCAGGGGCCCTTTTTTCCCTCCATCTCCAGATTCTTTCTCGGGGATCTGCCCTGCTCAGAGCCCAGCAGGCTGCCCACAGTCCCCTAGGGTGGGCCTAGAAGCCCTAGCGGAGATCGGAAGGCAGGGAGGGGCCCAATACTCCCTGTGCTCCTGGCCGCTGCATCCCTCTGCCTTCAGAGCCCCAGGTTTTGGTTGCTGCCCTCTCCCTGCCCTCCACCACCGCCGCTGGCTCCTGTGCCCTTCTACATCCCTCTTTGGGGTCACCCTGCCCACTCCTCTGTACACAGCCCCTCCCTGAGTCTCTTTGGTGAAACCTCTGGGTGGTCACCTGTTTTCTGCAAGGACTCTGACCCCTACGCCCGGTGAGGAGAGAGAAGCACATTCAAAGGGAACAGCGTGTGCCAAGTCCCAGAGGCAGAGAAGGCTGGCCCGCTGGGAGAACTCAGACAGCCCCGGCTGACCTGCCGGAAGATTGGAAGGCAAGCTGTTTCAGCCCAAGTCCCAGCTCTCAGCCTTGGACTGGAAACTGTACACCTCCTTCCCTCCATCCACTGTGGCTGCCCATATGACCCATCTCTAGGGGTCTGCTTGCAGCCTTCCCTGGGCCATCCATGGGGTTTGCAGCCTGGGGCAGAGAAGCCAGAGAAGGCAGGCCTAGGGCTCCACTCCCCATAACACAGGCCCGCCTCCTGCTGAGAATGATAACGTGAGCGGCTGGTATTGCCTGTACACCAGCAACGTGATTTCAGAGCCTCCAGCTGGCCTTAGAACCCTCTTCTCCCCAACTCAGCCATCCAAAGCTCATTCCACAGGGTCAGCTCAGGGGTCTACCACTCAACCCTTAGTCCAACGGGTGCCAAGTGCAGATCCCTATGAAAATGTGATTTCCCCCTGAGGGATTTTAACTTCCAATCTGAATATTATTAAGACAGCTTGAACGCCTCCTCGCCCATGGCAACCTCCTAGAGGCACTCTGGAAGTGAGCTCCTTTTTCTAAATGACCCGTGGCATCTCTTCTCAGTATCCAGCTCTCGTTAACTGGCACTGTCATTTTCTGTCTTATGCACGTGTGTGTTAGTTGCTCAATTGTGTCCGACTCTCTGTGACCCACCAGGCTCCTCTGTCCATAGTTATTCTCAAGGCAAGAATACTGGAGTGGGTTGCTATTTCCTTCTCCAGGGGATCTTCCTGACCCAGGGATTGAACCCGGGTCTCCTGCATTGCAGGCGGATTCTTTACCATCTGAGCCACCAGGGAAGCCCTTTCTGTCTTATAGGGATTTTAAATTGGGTCGTATCCCTCCCATTCGGATGTGAACCTGTTAAGAGAAAAATTCACAACCAATTCATCTCCGTTGAGCTGGAATGTAGAATGAATGAATGAAGAGATTAATAAGGTAAAGGAAGTGATGGGTGCTCGGGAACACAGCCACGATGAGTGGTGCGAGGCAGGCAGCAGGGCATAAGAAGATGGTAAAGCCTTCCACGTAGATTGCAGCCTCATTCCTCACCTTCACCAAGGCACGAAGTTGCCTGAAGCTGCTGCTGCCGCAGGCTCTTTGGGCGGAGGGCTGGGTGCCCTGGCTGCCTTAAGAATGGCTTTGTCCATCTGGAGCAGGAGGGTAATAAATACCCTCCAGTCACATCCCAGCTCCCTCCACTGTAACCAAACATGATAAAGATACCAGTCAGAAGCCAGGACCCAGGTCATCGAAACAAAGAACAGGGCCTACATCGAATAAGATTGGATCAGAAAAGGCATAAAGGATTGGGTCCAGAGCTGTGCTCACCAGGGAGGGATGTGGATTTAGAGATAAGGAGAACAAAGGAGATGGGGGCCGCCGGGGTGGGACCCATTATCAGCAGAAGGACCCTTGACCTCTGTCCTCAAGTGGGGTTCACCCAGGCTACCATCTCCAGTAGGTTTGCTCTGCAGCCCAGGGAAGGACCGGCTCAGAGGAGGCACCATGAGGAGGAGCGGGGGGCTGCAAGGGCAGTGGGGGCCTTCTGAGAGCCCCTTTGTCCCTGCTGTGGGACTTCAAGCCAATTCCTTGTTATGCTCCAGTTCTCAGGAATTTTCCATACCCTGGTTAATATCTCCATCCCCCGCCATCCCCCTCCCAGGTTCCAAACATTTCCTTTTCTGCTTCCAGTTAACTCTTGCTTGGCCCAGTTTTGAATTTCTGCCTCCCCCAAGCCCTTCTCTTACATTTTACTCAAAAGCAAGTATCAGAATGCTTTCCGAAAGCTGGCCAGACCAGTCGTGGGAGGCTAGGGTTGAGGTTCCTGGCTTCGCCTGTCCCTTCCCGGGACTCTACATGGCTACATTTCTGCCCCCAGGAACCACTGCCTAATCGGTGCTTTCCAAGTGTCCTCGGGAGCTTGGACTACAGTGCCCATGCCCTTCCTGTTCAAAGGATCACACCGTGGGGGCTATCAGGGGCCAAGATGTTTCTCACTCCCCATGGCCCTTGCCCCTATTCTTAGGGGAAAAGTCATTCATTCATTCATTCATTCATTCATTCACTTAATCTGTGAAAGTGAAATTGTTAGTTGCTCAGTCGAATCCAGCTCTTTGCAACCCCATGGACTGTAGCCCACCAGGCTCCTCTGTCCATGGGATTCTCTAGGCAAGAAAACTGGAGAGGGTAGCCATTCCCTTCTCCAAGGGATCTTCCTGACTGCACTTTCTTTACTGTCTGAGCCATCAGGTAGGTAACTTAATCTGTATGGAATATCTATTCTGCATCAACTGCCAGATGGCATCTCAGCTTCTTCTTACATACTTCCCATGGAGCAGAGCTCATTACTTGTAGGTTACCTTATCCACAGTAAATAACTCAATTTGCTCAAGGCTGGACCCCAGGGAAGGGCTTTGGAAGCTCTGAAGCTGGGGATGCTGAGTTTCAGAGTTAGAGCTAGAGCTCTGAAACTAGCTCTGAAACTATGTCTGTGTGTGTGTCTTCCTGGGAAGGGAGCCCTGAGTTTTCACCACATTCTAAAAGGCAGTGAATGCTTACAGGTGTGGACTCAGGAACCAGACAGCCTGGGTTTGAAACCCACCTTTGCCTTCTGTAAACTGTGCAACCCTTCAACAACTTAGGAACATCTCTGCACCCCATCAGTAGAATAGGAGTATCTACTGGATAAAGTTGTCAAAATGAGACTTCTTCATTGTATAACACATGTGCCTTTATCCGTGTTAGCCGCTGTCATGCTCAAGGGTACCTCTGCCTTACTGCCACTGGCTCTCATCTGCCTCCTTGTCCTGGTGACTTATCTAGGTGGAAGGGGTGTTGTACCACCTGCCCCAGGGATATGGACTGTACTGAGGAAAGCATTCTCTCTTTCTGTGTTCCTTTGATCCCCAAAGGAACTCACATGCTGCTGGCGGGAACACAAAATGATAGAACCACTTTGGAAAACTGTGTAACAGTTTCTGCTGAAGCTAAAACATCTGCCTACCCTGTGCTCCAGCCGTTCCACTCCTGGGTCTATACTCTACAGAAATGCAAGCATATGTTCACCATAGGGTATGTACTAAAATGTTCATGGCAGCTCTTTTCCTAAGAACCCTACACTGAAAGCTACCCAGATGCCCACTGACCAGAGAAGAGATAAATAAACATAATGGAAAAATATGCACAGCAATGAAAATAACCTATTTGCAGCTATATACTATACTGCTGTGAATCCCACAGACATGATTTTCAGCAAAGAAGCTAGATACAAAAGCATGCTTGTTATATGGTGTCCTTTATCTAAACTACGAAAATAGGCCAAAGTAATAAGTTAGTTAGTTAGTTAAGTCGCTCAGTCGTGTCCGACTCTTTGCGACCCCGTGGACTGTAGCCCACCAGGCTCCTCCGTCCATGGGATTCTCCAGGCAAGAATACTGGAGTGGGTTGCCATTTCCTTCTCCAGGGGATCTTCCCAACCCAGGGATCGAACCCAGGTCTTCCGTATTAGAGGCAGATGTTTTAACCTCTGAGCCACAAGTTAGAGCTTTGATTATGCTTGGTTCTAGAGGCTGGGTGTGTAACTGGAAGGAAGCCTGGGAGAGCTTGGGGCAGGGGGAGGGGCTACTTGTAATGTTCTGTTTCTTGATCTGCATAGAGGTTATATGGCTATATTTGTGAAAATTCATCAAGCTATTCCCTATGACTTGCATTGTTTTGTGTACATATTACACTTTAAAAAGCGATGATGTAAACTTTTAAGAAATCACTTGAAAAAAACATTCTTTCTTTTTAAAATCAAGTTGCACGAGCTGGTTGGAGACACAGTCCCACCCACCAGCAGGCCTGATGCGTTAAGACCTCCTGAGCCTATGGCTACCCAGGGACACAGCCCTGCCCACCAGAGGGTCCAGAACCTGTCTCTGCTCACCAGTACGCTAGCACTAGTCCCAGGAGACCCCCAGGGCCCTGTAGCCAGAGACCCCAGGACCCAGCTTTGCCTACCAGTGGGCCAGCATTAGCCCCTAGACCCTGTGGACCTCAGCTCCACCCACCAGCAGGCTGACACCAGCCCTGGAACCCCCTGACCCTACAGCCAGACACTGGCCCACCACTGGCCTGGTCTTAACCCCAGGACCCAGCCTCACCTACCAGTGGGTGGGTATCAGCCCTGGGATCCTCTAGGCCGTAACCTATCCACCAGAAGGCCAACAATAGCTCTGGGACACCTTGCATCCCTCAGCCAGCTGCCCCAAGATCCAGCCCTATGGACCAGTGGGTTGATATCAGCTCTGGGACTCCCAGGTCCCTGTTACCAGAGACCAAGAAATCTGGTTACTAGTAGGCTAGCACTAGTCCTGGGATCACAAGGGCCCTCCTGCCAGCCGCTGCCCCACCTACCAGTGGCCAGCAGTCTCTGCATAAGGCAAGGCCAGGCAACCAACCAAACTAGACCAATCCATGCATACTAGACCACCTACAGTAATCAGCTCACCACAACAGAAGGCCCCAGGCAGACCAAACAGAGGGCACCCCTAGAGCATATGGCACAGTGGTTAAGAAGCCTCCTGCCAGTTCAGGAGATATAAGAGATGTGGGTTCAATCCTGGGGTGGGGAAGATTCCCTGGAGAAGGAAATGGCAACCGTTCCAGTACTCTTGCCTGGAAAATTCCATGGACAGAGGAGCTTGGGGGCCTACAGTCCATGGGGTCACAGAGTTGGACACAACCGTGCAACTGAGAATGCATGCACCAGAGCATATGGCTCAGTGACTACAGGGAAGTGCACTGAAGGGACACACAGGACGCCTCCGCCTCCTACCAAAGGCCACTTCTCCAAAGTCAGGAAATGTAACCAACCTACCAAACATGTACGTAGAACTAAAAATAACAAATTAGGCAAAATGAAGAAACAGAGAAATATGTCCCGAAGGAACAAGATAAAGCCCCAGAAGAAGAACTAAGTGAAGAGGAGACAGGCAAGCTACCCAATAAAGAGTTCAAAGTAATGATCAAAGAAACTGAGGGAAGACTGGATGAACAGACTAAATTAGACCTTCGTAACAAAGAGTTAGAGAATATAAAGAACCAAGCAGAGATGAAGAATACAATAGCTGAAGTGAAAAATACACTATAAGGCATCAACAGTAGAGTAAAAGGTGCAGAGGAACAGACCAGTGAGCTAGAAGACAGAGTATAGCAGACACTGAAGCTGAGCAGAAAAAAGAATGAAAAGAAACTGGGACAGTTCAAGGGACAACATCAAGCACATGAATATTCCCATTATAAGGGTCCCAGAAGAGAGAGAGAGAAAGGGGCAGAAACCATATTTGAAGATATATAATAGCTGAAAATTTCCCTACCTGGCAAAGGAAACAGTCATCCAAGTCCAGGAAGCACAGAGAGTCCCAAACAGAATCAATCCAAAGAGGACCACACCAATACACACTGTAATTAAAATGGCAACAATGGAAGATAACGAGCTAATATTAAAAGCAGCAAAGGAAAAGCAACAACTTACATACAAGGGAACGCCCATAAGGCTATCAGCTAACATTTCAGCAGAAACTCTGCAGGCAGAAGGGAGTGGTATGGTATATTTAAATGGGTGAAAGAGGAAGCCCTACCACAAGAATACTCCAGCTGGCAAGGCTTTCATTCAGATTTGATAGAGAGATCAAAAGTTTTACAGACAAGCTAAGAGAGTTCAGCATCAGCAAACCAGCTTTATGAGAAATGTTCAGGAGACTTTCTCTAAGTGAAAAAGAAAAGGTCACAGCTAGAAACATGAAAATCACACAAGGAAAAATCTCATTGGTAAGGGCGACACACAGGACGTCTGCACGGGAAAGGTAGTAAATCAGTCACATTTAAAATTAGTATGAAGGTGGATTTCTCTGGTGGTCCAGTGGTTAAGAATCCACCTGCTGAGGCAGGGGGTGAGGTTCAATCCTTGGTCCAGGAAGATCCCACTTGCCATGGAGCAACTAAGCCCATGTGCCATGACTGCTAAGCCCACGTGCCTAGAGCTTGTGCTCTGTGACACGAGAAACCACTGCAGGGAAAAAACCCTTACACTGCAACACGAGTAGCTCCCACTCGATGCAACTAGAGAAAGCCCACACACAGCAACAAAGACCCAGTGCAGCCAAGAAAAAAGAAAAAAAAAAAAAGACTAGTAGGAAGACGAAAAGACAAGTGACAAAATCATCTGTATCTGCAATAAGCAAGTAAAGGATACACAAAACAAAAAGATGCAAAATATGATGTCAAAAACTGCAGACATGTGGTGGGAAATAAAATGCAGAGTTGTTAAAATGCGTTTGAACTTAAGAAATTAGCATATATGCACCCCTACATTCACATCAGCATTATTTACAATAACCAATATATGGAGACAAATTAAGTGCCCATCAATAAATGAATGGATAAATATATATATATATAGTATATTACCACAATGGAATATTACTCCATTATAAAAATGAGTAAAAACTTGCCATTTGCAACAACATGAGCAAAACTAGAGGGTGTTATGTTAGTGAAATAAATGAAACAAAGAAAAATACTGTATGATTTCATTTATATGTGGAATCTAAAAAAAATTAAACAAATGAACAAACATAACAAAGCAGAAATAGTCATAGATACAGAGAACAAACAGGTAGTTGCCAGATAGGAGCAGGGTAGGAGAAGGAAAGATATAGGTGAGAGGGATTAAAAGGTACAAACTTCCAGTTACAAAATAAATGAATCATAGGTGTGAAACATTCAGTGTGGGGAACACAGTCAAATATTATATATATTTTTATGGTGACCTTTCGGACCTATTATAACTAAGATCATGGCATCCGGTCCCATCACTTCATGGGAAATAGATGGGGAAACAGTGGAAACAGTGTCAGACTTTATTTTTTGGGGCTCCAAAATCACTGCAGATGGTGATTGCAGCCATGAAATTGAAAGACGCTTATTCCTTGCAAGAAAAGTTATGACCAACCTAGATAGTATATTCAAAAGCAGAGACATTACTTTTCCAAACAAGGTCCGTCTAGTCAAGGCTATGGTTTTTCCTGTGGTCACGTATGGATGTGAGAGTTGGACTGTGAAGAAGGCTGAGCACCGAAGAATTGATGCTTTTGAACTGTGGTGTTGGAGAAGACTCTTGAGAGTCCCTTGGACTGCAAGGAGATCCAACCAGTCCATTCTGAAGGAGATCAGCCCTGGGATTTCTTTGGAAGGAATGATGCTAAAGCTGAAACTCCAGTACTTTGGCCACCTCATGTGAAGAGTTGACTCAGTGGAAAAGACTCTGACACTGGGAGGGATTGGGGGCAGGAGGAGAAGGGGATGACAGAGGATGAGATGGCTGGATGGCATCACTGACTCAATGGACGTGAGTCTGAGTGAACTCCGGGAGTTGGCGACAGACAGCAGGCCTGGCGTGCTGTGATTCATGGGGTCGAAAAGAGTAGGACACGACTGAGCGACTGAACTGAACTGAACTGAGGTGGGATTAGGGGAAGGGAAAATTGAATGAAGGCTGTCAAAAGATACAAACTTTCAGATATAAGATAAATAAGTACTAAGGATGTAATGTACAACATGATAAATTAATTATCATTGCTATATATAATCTATGAAAGCTGTTAGAGTAAATCCGGGGATTTTCCTGGTGGTCTAGTGGTTAAGAATCCACCTTCCAATGCAGTGGACACAGGTTCAATCCCTGGTCAGGGAACTAAGATCCCACATGCCGAGGGGCACCTAAGCCCACCCACTGCAACTACTGAGTTTGCAGAGTTCGTGTTCTACAAGAGAGAAGTCCGTGCACCGCACCTAGAGAAAGCCTGCACACCACGATGAAGACCCAGCACAGCCAAAATTTAAAAGGGAGAGAGTAAATCCAAAGAGTTATCATCACAAGAAGAAAAATGTTCTATTTCTTCAGTTTTTGAATCTGTATGAATAGATGGATGTCCACTAAACTGATTGTGGTCATCATTTCACAATGTATGTCACATCGCTATGCTGTACACCTTAAACAGTGCTGTAGGTCAATTATGTCTCAATAAAACTTGAATATCAAATAAATATACTGTATTGAATGACCTCACTTTTGTAAGTAAATATATTCATTTATAACATTAAGGGTGGATAGTTCTGGGTAGTGGAGTTGAGTTATTTAAAAATGTTTATAAATCTATAAAAATCTACAGTGAACATGTGTGTGTCCATGCTCAGTCACTTCAGTCACGTCCAACTCTTTATGACCCTATGGGCCATAGCCCGCCAGGCTCCTCTGTCCATGGGATTCTCCAGGCAAGAATACTGGGGTGGGTTGCTGTGCCCTCCTCCAGGAGATCTAGACCCAGGGATCAAACCGATGTCTCCTGCATTGCAGGCAGATTCTCTACTACTGAGCCACCAGGGAAGGCCACAATGAACATAAATTATTTGCAATAATTGGGTCCCAAAAATGTTCTTTTAATTTTTAAAACCTATGTCTGTCTCTGGAGAAACTCCACAGATTCAGGACTGAGAAGTGGAGATATGTTCTCTGTGTTGTTGGATGACCACATGCCTGGGATGAGACCCTGACTGAAAGCTCCCAGGGGACCAGCCATCCCAAGGCCTATCAGATTAGCTCAATAACACTAATTGTGCTTAACGTGCTCCGTTCCAGTCTTGCCATGATTCAGTTCTTCAGATTTCCTTCCATTGTTTGATTTGATATGTTCACAGAACATTTCTGAACACCTGTGCCCTTGGCAGGAGATGCCATGCATTAGCAAAGCAGTTCCGAAAACCTCCAGAAGCCATGTGCCAAGTGAGGCTAATGGCAAAGTAAACATTGTTGTCTAATCTTTCTGCCATGCCAGTTTGGCACAATGAGATTACACGGCTTCCCTGAAGGCAGTCATGGATCAGTCCTGGCTGACATCAGACTTCACGGAATGTTTACTGTACACTCTAACCAATGGACGGAAACCAGGTGGATGTATGTGGGCACAGAGCCTGGCCCAGGACAAAAGCCTCCCAAGACCAGAGCCTTCTAAGAACCAGGGGTCTACTGCCCACGTCACTACTTAGTTATGTGAACCTGCTCTGATCACTTAACTCTTCTGAATTGTGTCAATGGGGATGATGCAAGAACAATACTTTTTCAACAGGTCACGTATGTCAAAGCACTCGTAAAAGCATTGAAGAGCCACAGAAACGCAGTCCTTCTTATATTGACAGGGATAAGCAAACCAACGATGTCAGCCCCCTCCTTCCCAGATCATTCATACTGCCTGAGCAGAAAACCACCTCGCAGAACACTGAAGTGGCCCCCAAATGGCAAAGAGCAGGAGGCAGCCAGGTGCATCTTTGTGAAGTTTTCTAGGAGGTGTCTAGCCCAATATTAGTTTTCCATCACTGCGACAAATTAACACAAATTTAACAACTTAAAACAACTCACATTTATTATCTCAGTGTTTCTGTGAGTCAGGAATCCAGGCCTAGTTTGGCTGGGTTCTCTGTTTCAGGGCTTCTGACAAAGTGTCAGCCAGGATGTGATCTTATCTGATGCTCCAATAGAGGTCATCTTCCAAGCTCACAGCGTTGCTGGGAGGATGCAGTTTCTTCCTTTCTTTTTTAATTTGGCTGTGCCAGGTCTTAGTTGTGGCATGTGGGATCTTTAGTTGTGGCATGTGGGATCTGGTTTCATGACCAGGGATCAAACTCGGGCCCCCTGCATCGGGAGC
The DNA here is from genome assembly GCF_014754425.2 of Oryx dammah. Classification (NCBI taxonomy): domain Eukaryota; kingdom Metazoa; phylum Chordata; class Mammalia; order Artiodactyla; family Bovidae; genus Oryx; species Oryx dammah. Next base: position 38,310,949 of record NW_024070199.1, read on the forward strand.
ATGGAGTCTTAGTCACAGACTACCAGGGAAATCCCTGGATTCAGTTTCTTGTGGGTTATCAGACAAGGGGCCTCAGTTCCTTGGGGGCTGGAGGCCACCCTCCGTTCCTTGCCATGTGGGCCTCCTCATGGGGCATCTTGCCTCTTCAGAGCCATCCAGGGAGAAAAATCTATACAAAAAGCCTGCTGGCAAGACCAAAGTGACAATGTCACAGAATCTAATCACAAAAGTGACACCCCGTGTGCTTTGCCATATGCTATTGGTTAGAAGCAAGTCCTAGGTCCTGCATACATTCGAGGGGAGGGGACCGCAAGAGGCATGAACACCAGCAGGTGAGGATAATTGGAGGCCATCATAGAGTCTGCCATATATTGGGAATTGGTGCCACCAAGCAGGTCAGCACCAGCCCCCGTGAAGTTTTCCCCAGACTTCAGATTCTTCACCAATCCAAGGGTGTCCCGTGAGTGTGATCCAAAGGCGTCTCCGGGTGGGAAGGAGAGGGACCTTCCCCTGCCCTCTCCTGACCTGACCACCAACTCCTCAGCGTACACCCTAGCTCCATCTTCTTCATGGATGTACGCCCAGTGACTAGGACAGCCTACCTGGCACAGAGTAGGCACAAAATAAAAACATGTTGAATGATTGTGCACATGGATCCTGCAGGTTACTGCCTGAGGAGTCTCCCTCCTGCTTCCCAGACAGATTTCTCTTCTGTCCAAAATTCCTATGTGGGTCCCACAGACAAGCTATTCCCCCAGACCGATGCCTAATCTTGTGCTCCAAGCACCATATGTCAGCTCCAGGATGCTGAGGAGCATCCCTCCTAAATGGACTCGGGGCATCCCACACTTACCCCCAGGGTGACATGGAAGAGCCCATCTGGACAGCCCAGCGCCCAGGAGCCTGAGAAGCGTTCACAGTCCCCACCCAGCTCCTTGGAGTTTTGCCGCCACCTGCCAACCTTGTCACCCCTGCCACAGACATGGAGTATGGACATATTTTACTCATGGTTCAAAGGACCAAAACAGAAGCAGAGATGATGATTGGTTGTCCTTTTCTTTTGTGGGATTGCATCATTTTATGAGAAATGAACCCAGTGTGTCCCAGCCAAGGCCTCCACGGCCCTGGGCAGTGCCTGGTGCTCAGTTCTGCCTTCACTCCTACAGTGTGGCCATCTCTGGCTTAGCACTCCACCTGCTGTAAAGTCGGGGGTGTCTAGTCTATTGTCACTGAGTGAAATCCACCTTTTCAGGTGAATCTAGACTATTTTCATCACCCCACATAGCTCCCCCATGGCCCCTGGCAGTCAGTCTTCTATCTGACCCCAGCCCCTAGAAACCATGGGCCCATTTTCTGTTCCCATTATTTAGCCTTTTCCAGGATGTCATATAAATAGAATCCTACAAATGTAGCCTTTGCATCTGGACTCTCACTCTGCATAACGCCCGTGAGATTCAGTTCTTCTATCACTGATGGTCTTCCATAGTTGGCTGTACCCTCTTCACTTACCCAAGGATCTGCTGAGTTGTTTCCAGTTCGGGGCTATTATGAAAATAGCTGTTATAAACATTTGAGTGGTCTTTGTGGGAACAGGTCTTTGTAGGGATGTATGTTTTTTTCATTTCTTTTCAGTAAATACCCAGGAGAGTGGTTTCATGTTGACTTGATAAGAAACTACTAAACTGTTCTCCAAAGTGGCCATAACATCTCAAGTTCCCCGCCTGCAACAGAGGAACGTTCTGCTTGCTCAGCATCCTGATCAGAACTTTCTATTTCAGCCATGGTATGTGTATGGCTGGTGAGGACTCTATACTTAATCCTCATAACAATCCCATGGAATTGGTGATACTATTATCCCCCTTTTACAGATGAAAAAACTGAGTCTCAGAGACTGGATCAGTAGCTCCGGGTCTGGAAGTTATTCAGAGGTAGGGCTGGGATTCAAACCCAGATCTTAAAGCCAGGGCTCTTCCTGAGATTCTTCCACAGCTCCTCCAGTAAACCCCAGTTAGTGGGTACACAAGGGAGAAAGCATGGGGAGAGACAGGGACCCAGATTCAAGCCCTTGCTCCGTCACTTCTCACCTGTGTCACCTCAGGCAAGTGGCACAGCCTCTCTGGACCTCAGTTTCTTCACCTGTAAAATGGGAATAATAATATCGCTTACCACAATGAGCCAAGAGTAGTGAATCTAAACTCCCACATCTCCCCTCACTGTCAAGGAATAGAAACACGTGAATGAAGCCCTTCTTGTGTCAGTTACTGCAACGGCTGGCAAACGGCAGAAACCGCTAACTGTGAAATCATGATCCTGCTGAGTACACTCCCAAGCTGCTCTTAACTAAGCCGAGCTTACATGGGATTAATTAAAGTGTTGAACACTTGATGCACCATATAATTCACAGAGGGAGATGAAAGATGAATAAAACACACGTAATGTTCTTCATGGTTCATTGCCCACATCTCAACCCTGAGGGTTCCCTGACTCACCCTGCTCCACCCAACCTCAGTTGCCTCCATTTCTAAGCTGAAAAGTATGCAGAGCCTCCTTTTATTTTTTGAAAGTATCATAAACAGTTTCATATTTGCATAACCTACATATAAAGTGTGAAAAACCATGATGAGCACCCACGTACCTACTGCCCAGCGTGAGACACCAAGTACCTCTGAAGACCCTGGCCAGCCCCCAGAACGTGCCCCTCCCCCTACCCGCCCCAGGGGGAGTCTTGAGCCAGGGTTTCCATCTGCTGTTCCCAGGACCTAGGCAGGCATCTTCAGGTCCATCAGCTCCTCCTAGAAGCACTGAGATGTGCCCAAAGGAGACGGCATAGCTCAAAGAAGAAATGCTCAAAGGGGAGGAAAAGAGAGCAGAGAGGAAGCAGGCACTAAAAGATGAGAAAATGCAAAATACAGATCAAGGATCCATGATTGGGGCACAGAGGTGTCTTAATGGGTATGTTTTGAATGCAAACGTGTTTTGTAGTTAGGCTCACCACCAGTGGCCCAGAACTTGATTCACACTGCCCACCCCTCCATGCTCATCCAGAGGCCCTAGGGAAACTGGAGTTTTATAGTATCTGTGTTTCCCACTGTTGGAAAAACCAGGTGTGTCCCAGGGAATCTGTTATCAGAACAAGACCCACAGACACGTCTTGCTACCTACTTGTGACCTCCCCACCTCCCACTCCCTCACCAGAATTTCTACATCAAGCTTCTCACTCCACTTGGTCCACTGAATAACCCTCACAAAGGGAAGCAGAATCCATTGAGCTAGAAAGCATCCTTATTAAGAAGAGAGCTTTTCACTCCGTGCTTCTACTACAGGGGGCATGGGTTTGATCCCTGGTGAGGGAACAAAGACCTAGTATGTCATGAGGCATAGCCAAAAAGAGAGAGAGAGGAAGAGAGAGAACTTTTCTCAGCCATTCACACCCTAGTATGAATTTGCCTGGATTGCTTTGGCCCACTGCAGCTGATTCAGTCAAGTTTTAAGCATGGAGTGCTTGGGAGTCAGACGCAGATGGGGTCTCAAAGGCTTTGAGTAACCAAGAGGATGGGATAGGAGCAGTATGAAGAAAAGGGTGTCAGAAAATGAGGGACACAGATTCCACAGACAAACCCAGCCTGTTTCAAGTTTGCTTCCTCCAGGGTCGGAAGCATTCTTCCACCCACCCCATCCCCTTGCCCTGTACTATACGCACCACTTTCCCAAGACGCGGCCCAAGAGCCATGAGCAGCAAGAGCAAAATAAGGCCCATATGCTAGCTAGACACCCAGCAACCCCATATAACGATCTTTTCATGGGGAAATGTGTCCTGAGTCCCAAACCACCCACCTAAGGATGTGCTTGAGGACTGCAGCTCTGGGAACACGGCCCATCACTGCAAGGACAGCTGCTCTGTCCCATCGTCTGTCCCACCAGGACCATTCGGGTACCTGGAGCTCCTCTGACATCTGTCCAACATTCTGTGCACTTTGGACCGATTTTGTTGAAATATTCCACTTATCGAGTTTGGATGCCTTCTATCATTTAAGAAATAAGCCGCCACTTGGCCGCTTGCTCTCTGCAGGGTCATTCCAGCCAGAGGTCTGGATAACAAATGGAAAGCTACTCAACTGGAAACTCTGAACATGGCATAGGGCAGGCGCAATCTTATCAGGAAACTTTCTGCTTGGGGTGAGAGTAATGGGTGACGTTGGTGGCTGATAAGGCCATGCCCGAGAACTCGGGCTGTATATAAGGAGCAGCTCCTGCCTGCTACTGTACACTTTCCCGTCTTCCCTTCTCCGGAGACTTGGGAGCCAGGAAAAACCATGAAGTGGCTGCTCCTGCTTGCTTTGGTGGTGCTCTCTGAGTGCAGCGTCTTCAAGTGAGTCTGGGGAACGCTCTGCACCAAGAACTGTTTTCCTGGGGTTATTTCCTTTTGCTGTCCTTCCCTCTTCCCTCCCACAACTCCTCTCTCTGCATCCATCCAGAGCCTCTTTTCTCTGCTCATTGGGGGATGCAGCACAGCAGACATGGTTAATAGCACAGACCCTCCAGGCCACGCTGGGTAGGGTTCGCAGCACCAGCACTGGGTTGGGCCACTTCCGGCAACCACTTCTGTCTATGTTACTCTGCCCAAAGACAGGAGCATCTCCCTTCTCAACTTCCTTCTTGTGCTCTTGGGCAAGCTTCCTTTTCCTTCCAGGTCTTTCACAGCACCCCATGAGCAGGTCCTTTGTCTAATCACCCTTCTTCCTCCAAATCAACTGTGTGCAAATACTCCGCCACAGGATCCCACTCGTCAAAAAGAAGTCCTTGAGACAGAATCTGATCGAGAATGGCAAGCTGAAGGAATTCATGAAGACACACAAATACAACCTGGGCAGCAAGTACATCCGGGAGGCCGCCACCTTGGTGTCTGACCAGCCCCTTCAGAACTACCTGGATGTGAGTATGTGGGCAGGCAGTGGGCCTGCTCCAAGGACTCAGCCTAGAGGAGAGAGGGGGGAACCCAGGGTCTGGGAAGACAGGCCAGTGTACATCCCTAGGCAAGTGTAACCCAGGGTCTGCTCCCTGGATCTCAGAGACACAGGGAGAGTAGAAAAACTCACAGTCAGAGGTGTTGCTCTCAATTCCTTTATTCATTCGTTTATCCAATGCTTACTTAGATGGAGCACCTCCTATGTGTCAGGCTCTGTGCTGGGCCCGGAGAAGCAGCAGTGGACGAATCTCAGGGTCCCACAATCTAGGAGAGACAGATGATAATCAGGGAGCCTCACAAAGCATGACAAGCAAACCAGGCCAAGGCCACCCAGTGAAGCTGACACACTGACTGCAAGACAGATGACGGGCAGGGACACCTCCCTGGGGCAAGGAAGAGAGAGGGGAGTTCCGAGAGGACAGGAGAGTGTCCCGGAGAGAATCCCAGAGAGTGTCCCAGAGAGTGGGAAGACTTGCACCAGACCCTGTGATGGCGGGGAGCAGAGTGCATTTGAGGAATGGAAGCCAGAGTCCATTTTCAAAGCGAGATCCGTGTCCATGGGGGCTGGTGGGTGGAGCCAGACGAGAGTGGGTGGGGGGATAAAGATTGGCATCTTAATTGCCACCAGATCACCTTAACTAGGAGTGGGGATTGACAAGATCAGATTGGAGTTTCAGGAAGATCATTCTGACTCTTCCATTTTGGATCCAATGGGCTTGCCCTTCCATGGATACTATACATCCCCTGGGTGAAAGCCAAGGTCGTGAAGCAATCTTGCCTGTCATTAAGAGCTTGGCCTATGACATTTGCCAGACCTAGGGAAGTCTAGGCTCTCATGTTTCCAAGTCATGGGACCTTGGACAAGTCAGAGTGAGACTCAGCTTCCTTGTCTGTAAGACAGAACTATTACTATCGACCACCAGAGGGTTGTTTTGAGTAATTCAGGCAGTAACGTAGTGGGGGAGGGTTGATTTGGGGGAAGTTGTTCATTTTGTGTTTTGTTGGGTTTTTTTGAGTGCTTAGGTGGGGGTTGGACTTTGGTTAGAGCTTGGGAAAAGCTTTGTAAAGTTAGCCCGTTTGTTCACTTTACAAATATTTATAAAACACCTACTCTCTAACAGAGACTATGCCAGGAGCTGGGGAAACAACGGTGACTAAGCAAAGATCCTGGAGCTTATATTCTAGATGGAAAGACAAATAAGAGACAAATAAATAGGAATGTAAGATAATTCCAGGTAATCACAAGTGCCACAGAGAAAAAAGCCAATTAGTTAGAGTAAGGAGAAAAAGTATGGGCAGGGGCAAATTTAGATAGTCAGGGAGGGCCTCTTGATGGAGCTGATATTTGACTGGAGCGCTGAAGAATGGATAAGAAGGAGTCAGCCAAGGAAAGATCTAGAATAAACATTTTCTTAGCACAAGAAATACCAAGTGCAAAGGCCCTGGGATGGGAATGAACTGGTCATGAAAGAACCATAGCAGCGTGGCTGGAGCAGAGCTAGTTAGGGAAAAACTACTGCCACCAAGAATAAAATTTGTGAAGATACTTTCTTTCTTTTTTTATTTATTTGGCTGCACCTGATCTTAGTGGAGGCATGCAAACTCCTAATTGTGGCATGAGGGCATCTAATTCCCTGACCAGGGATGGAACCCAGGCCCCCTGCATTGGGAGCATGCAGTCTTAGCCACTAGACTGCCAGGAAAGCTCCAAGGATACCCTTTCTTAAACCCATTGCAGTCATCTAGACTTAGGAATAAGATATCTCAAGGGATCTTCACTTCTAGGTGACTTGTTTATCTCCCCATCAACAATTTAAAGAAAAAATGTTTAAGCATTTACTCTGCTGGGGCTTCCCAGGTGGTGCTAGAGGTAAAGAATCTGCCTGCCCGTGCAGGAGACACAAGAGACCTGGGTTCGATCCCTGGGTTGGGAAGATCCCCTGGAGTAGGAAATGGCAAGCCACTCCAGTATTCTTGCCTGGGAAACCCCATGGACAGAGGAGCCTGGCGGGCTACGGCCCATCTGGCTGCAGATGGTTGGACACGACTGAGCGACTAAGAACAGATTTACTCTTCTGGGTGAGTTTCTACCCTATCCAAGAGTGTGCATTCTCTAGCATAACAAGACTAAGACATTCAAGGCAAGAGGGGACAGCAGGTTATTGTTGAGTGTTCATGAGGCTTAGAAGAAAATAGGCAGAGGTTGACAGAGAGCAATCAGGGAAGACTTCAAGGAGGAAGGGAGACCTGGCTGGGCCTTGAAGGATCAAGAGACGAAAGAAAGGGGGCCAGTGAAGGGGGAGATGGGATGTGGCCAAGAGGACCCAGCGACAGTCCCTGGGGAGGCCAGGCTGGGGAGTCTCCATTTGGTGAGCTGTGTGTCCCCCTGGCAGACAGAGTACTTCGGCACCATTGGCATCGGCACCCCCGCTCAGGACTTCACTGTCGTCTTTGACACCGGCTCCTCCAACCTGTGGGTGCCCTCCGTCTACTGCTCCAGCGAAGCCTGCAGTGAGTGTCCCCCCGCCCTCTCCAGGTTCCTGACACTGAGTCACCTAGGAGCCCCGAATGCTCAGGGGCCGCACATAGGTCTGATTTCAAGCCCGCTGAAGCCACTCAGTAATCCACTCCAAAAGCATTCACTGAGCACCTATTATGTGCCAAGCTACGGTGCCCTGGAGGATGAAGGTCCCAGCCCTCAGGAAGTTCAGTCCAGGGGCAGAGTGTGCAGCTGCACATTACCATGGGCAGCTGTCGGTCTGCTCCAGTCAGCATGAGCCTGGCAGGACCTTCCATCAGCGTTGTTGCTGTTCAGGCGCTCAGGCGTGTCCAACCCTTTGCGACCCCATGAACTGAAGCACGCCAGGCTTCCCTGCCCTTCACCATCTCCCAGACTTTGCTCAAACTCATGTCCATCATGTCGGTGATGCCATCCAATCATCTCATCCTCTGTTCGCCCCCTTCTCCTTCTGCCTTCAATCTTTCCCAGCATCAGAGTCTTTTCCAATGAGTCAGCTCTTCGCACCAGGTGGTCAAAGTATTAGAGCTTCAGCTTCAGCATCAGTCTCTCTAATGAATATTCAAGGTTGATTTCCTTTAGGATTGACTGGTTTGATCTCCTTGCAGTCCAAGGGACTCTCAAGAGTATTCTCCAACACCACAGTCCGAAAGCATCAAATCTTCAGTACTCAGACTGCTTAATGGTCCAACTCTCACATTTCTACATGACTACTGGAAAAACCATAGCTTTGACTATAGGGACCTTTGTCAGCAAAGTGATGTCTCTGCTTTTTAATATGCTGTCTAGGTTTGTCATAGCTTTCCTTCCAAGCGTCTTTTCATTTCACAGCCACAGTTTCCATCCATAGTGAGATGATCCCAGTTGGTCCAACCAGACAGGAATGGAACCTGGGAACACTAGGGCACCAAAGTCTAAAGAAAAAAGTTAACTTTCTCTTCCAACATCCAACCCAAAACGAAGGCACCCTCAGCCCATTACTCTGGCTCAGCTTTTGGAGTTTGACCATGTCTCTTCTTGTCCTCACAGCCAACCACAACCGCTTCAACCCTCAAGACTCCTCCACCTATGAGGCCACCAGCGAGACACTGTCCATCACCTACGGAACCGGCAGCATGACGGGCATCCTTGGATACGACACCGTCGAGGTGAGCACACTCTGGCCGGCCACCTCATCCTGCACAGCTTCCAACTTCAGGGACCTTGGAGGCCACAGCACAGACCTCTCCCCACCCGCTCCTCACCCTCTGTGGCAGCTCATTCAATATGGGTCTTGGTATCACAAAAGCAACCTAACTGGGGCATGCAGAAAGTGGCAGAGATACCACAGATATTTTGGAGGGGCTGGTGGCGGCGGGGTGGGGGGCAGAAGTAGAAAGGGAGGGGAATGCCAGAAGCCAGAAGCCAATGTCAGCACCCACGTTGAATGCTATGAAGGGGTAGGAAGAAGGTAGGAAAAGGCTCAGTTCTCTTTTAGCACCTCCTCTTCTTCCTCCTCCCTGAGCCCGCAGCCCCCCTGAGTCACAAAAGCTCCACCACATCATCCCCCGCCTTTCCAGGGTGCAGCAGGGGTCCAGGGTTCTGATTTGCCCGGCATCTGCTTTGCATCTGATCTTCAGAAACACACACGCATGGGGCCGTCTGTTCTGCAGCACATTCTCACACCAAGTCGCAGACGGTGCCCATCTGGGAATCAGCCTCAGTTGTTCTTTCCAGCAGAATAACAAGAAATTCCAGGGCTAATCCCTCTCCCCTCCTTCCACCCTGATGCCCCAGAAGCCAAGTCCTACATGAAATGAACCAGGGGATGCTCTGAGACCAGGGTGGGCACCCCGCGGTGCTCAGTCAGCACAAGCTAATGAGAAACGTCTTGGTTCCCCCACGCAGGTCGGAGGCATCAGCGACACGAACCAGATCTTTGGCCTGAGTGAGACAGAGCCCGGCTCCTTCCTGTATTATGCTCCCTTCGACGGCATCCTGGGTCTTGCCTACCCCAGCATCTCTTCCTCCGGGGCCACCCCTGTCTTTGACAACATATGGGACCAGGGCTTGGTTTCCCAAGACCTCTTCTCCGTCTACCTGAGCAGGTAAATGAAGCAAGGAAGTCACGGTCACAGGTCCAGCAGGAGGCTGTCAAAGGCTGGATGAGCTGGAATCTTGGCAAGCAGGGGGATTGGCAAGGTCAGTGTATTAGACTTGAGAGGTGTATCTTTGGAGAGAATGGTGGCAAATTCCTCTCTGATGAACAGTCTTCATCATCTTATTTTATTAGCAAGATTCTCTGTCACCTTGCTTTATGCAAGTCAAATATCATTAGCTATTTGCTCTCCAGAAGACCACCATTTAACGTGAGTCCACTTAGGGACTTCCCTCATGGTCCAGTGGTTAGGATTCTGCACTCCCAGTGTAGGGGCCCAGGGTTCAATCCTTGGTCAGGAGCTAGATCCCACATGCTCCTACTAAGACTCGGTGCAGCCAAATTTAAAAAAAAAATTTAAAGAGTGAATCCACTTAAAATTGGAGCCAAAAGTTCATAGCAATAAATGAAAAGAAGCTTTGATTGGGATTTAGACCTTGAACAGAGAAACTTTTAAATGATGAAAGCAAGTTTCTTTTATTAGTTAACAAAATTTAGGTTCCAGGTGTGGCTATTAGTTAATTCTGAGAATAAAGAATAACCAAGCCTTGGTTTTGGCTGAGTAGAGGTTTGTGCCAGAATATCTTAGGTTGTGTCATCGACTTTCTTGAGACACTCAACCTTCCTCTGACACTCACATCCTTTTCTTTTGAAGAGATTTGTCATCATTGATGGTGTTTTTTTTTTTTTTAAAGATATTGACTGTTCTATAATCTCACCGATACTGTCAGATGTTTACAAGGAAGGTGGGGTGGGATTAAGGGAGTGGAATCATCTGTCTGTGACTGGTCTGTCTGTAACCAGTTGTTTGCTGAATAATTTCTTAGTGTCATCTACATTTGCTTTCCTGTCTAAACTGAAACTGCAGAGATTTAGACAATGAATATTCCAGTAATCAGGACTCCAGCAATGTACAATAGGAGGGTCTTTTTAGCCTTTTTTTCTCTTGACCACTTAATGTTCAAGTTTCAGCTCTCTTAAACATAATCTGTTTTTATGGGCAGTTAGGTAATTCACATAGGGCCAACTAGATTGAAGTTTCGCAATCCCAGCACTATTGACATTTTTGGACCAGATGATTCCTTGCTGTTGGGGGCTGCTTTGGGATGTCTGGCAGCCTCCCTGGCCTCCACCTACCAGAGGCCAGCGGCTCCCCCAACCCCCACCTAGTCGTGGCAATGAAAAACACCTGCTGCTAAGTCGCTTCAGTCATGTCCGACTCTGTGCGACCCCACAGACGGCAGCCCAGCAACCATTAACTACATTATCAAGGCTTTAAGAGCAGACACTGTCATTCATTTATTTCTCTTGAGGTCCCCACAGCAAAGAGAGCATGTGGTGGAAACCACACATACTTTGGAACCAAAAAGACCCAGGATCTGTGGCTCTCTGGCTGTGTGACCTTGGGCACATTGCACCACCTCTCTGAGCCTCAGTTACTTCACTTGTAAAACAGAAATAAGAGTGATCACGGCATGGGTCTTGGTGTCAGGATTATAAGAAATCCTGTGGACCACACACTCTGCTCAGCTCTTGACCCTGGCAAGATCCCAATTAAGAGCAGCTCTCAGTTTATGGTTGCTGGGGAAAGGATGGGAGAAAGGGATAGTTAGGGAGTTTGGGATGGACATGTACACACTGCTATATTTTAAATGGGTAACCAACAAGGACCTCCTGTATAGCACATGGAACTCTGCTCACTGTTATGTGGCACCCTGGCTGGGAGGGGAGTTTGGGGCAGAATGGATACATGCATATGTACAGCTGAGTCCCTCTGAGTCCCTCTGCCGTACATCTGAAACTATCACAACATTGTTAATCAGCTATACTCCAATACAAAACAAAAAGTTTGGTGTTTTTTTTTTTAAACTAACTCTTAGAATGCACACAGTTTATATGTTCAGTTGGAACTGTGAATGTATGAATGAATTCCTGTTTTCCCTCCACTGTCCATAGCAACGAAGAGAGCGGCAGCGTGGTGATGTTTGGTGGCATCGATTCTTCTTACTACTCGGGAAGTCTGAACTGGGTGCCTGTTTCTGTTGAGGGCTATTGGCAGATCACTGTGGACAGGTGAGGTCATCGTGGATGGGCTATATCCTGGCATGGGCCCCAGACTCCATTTCTTTGCACACTCATAAGTAACTAAGAATTCCAACATCCCCCTGGAACAGCCAGCACAGGAAAATGTGCTCCAGAAGGAGAAGGTAAAAGTTGGCTGAATCAGAGAGACCCAGGGAAGGGCACATCACTGGAGGATAAGCAGTGTCTGGGACCCCTGCCCCAGAGACTCAGCAAGGATGAGACAGCCAATTCCCTTCTGAGCAAAGAGACAGGACAGTCTACCAGAATCTCTATGAAGAGTGAGGGGTCCCCTGTCCATACATCTTGGCTTTTAGGGGGCTTGTCACTTTTGGTCTAAGGTCAGGGCAAGATGGTGGAGAAGTTGTTTCAAAACTTTTCCTCCCATTGGCTTCCCTGGTGGCTCAGACGGCAAAGAATCTACCTTCAGTGTGGAAGACACAGGTTCAGTCCCAGGGTCAGGAAGATCCCCTGAAGAAGGGAATGGCAAACAACTCCAGTATTCTTGCCTGGAGAATCCAGGAGAGGAGCCTGACAGGCTACAGTCCATGGGGTCGCAGAGAGTCAGACAGACTGAGTCACACACACACACACACACATTTCCCTCCACTTTCCACTTCAAAGACTGTCTGCCGCCAGGTAGCCTTAACCTCCAGCTGTTCTGCCCACAGTTGGCCTGCTTGGGTGACCCATAGCCCAGGTTTGCCCAGGAGTGAGCAATTTCCTGGGATGCCAGCCTTTCAGTAGTTAAACCAAGACAGTCCTGGGGAAACTGGGACACACTGATCTCCCTATGTCTGCCCCAGCCATGCCAAAACCCCATCAGTTCCTCGAACTCCTGCCCCTCGGGTAAATAGGGCGGTCAAGGCTGGACGTACCTGGCCATCAGTCCAGCATCATTGCCCACCCCCTGTCGCCTCTACCTGTGATGTCCTCCTCTAGCTCTTCTCCCCAGCAACCTTTGGGCGTCCACCTCCCTGAGAAGCCTTCCCTGGCATGGTCCACACCAGCACCCTCACCCTGGCTTGAGTTCTGTTCCCCTACTCATCCTGCTCCTCCTCAATCATAATTTATCTTTCCAGCTAGAGTAGGAGTTCCCGGCGGCCAGAAACCGTGCACCCATCTTGTTTGGCTTTGCATGTCCTCTGCCTAACACAGAGCAGGCACTCAGTAATTCCTGGTAGAATACATGAATTCAGAGAATGAACATGTGAACAAGAGAAGCTGAAATGTTATGCACTGGCCAATGGATGGGGAAGGAACCAGGGTTACCTGGTTCCTCCTTGAGAGATGTATCACCTAGGGGCTCAGGGGACCCTGACTTGCCTCTTTTCCTCAGCATCACCATGAATGGAGAGTCCATCGCTTGCAGCGACGGCTGCCAGGCCATTGTTGACACCGGTACCTCTCTGCTGGCCGGCCCAACCACTGCCATTTCCAACATTCAGAGCTACATTGGAGCCAGCGAGGATTCGTCTGGTGAAGTAAGTCCAGCCCTGACTACCCTGTTCTAGACTCAAGTGGTGGGTCTGCCATGCACGAGCAATGAAAGCCCTGCTAACCCTCGCTCCTTCCAGGTGGTGATCAGCTGCTCTTCCATCGACAGCCTGCCCGACATTGTCTTCACCATCAACGGTATCCAGTACCCTGTGCCCCCCAGTGCCTACATCCTGCAGGTAAGGGGGCTCTGGACCTTCCACTAGATGTGCCCACCCAGAATGTGGCCACAGACTGCCCCTCGGCACAAGGGCAAGGGCACTTCCACAAGCTGGAGCTGCCATCGGCTCTGGACAGCCTCCGGAGAAAAAGAATACATCACAGATAAATGTGCGAATGAGAATTGAGAGCCAGCACCCCCAGGGAGGAAAAGCAAGGCAAAGGTTGGTGGTGTGAAAGGAGGATTTCTAGCTGGGCCCTGGAGTCCAAGCTCTGGGTCTCAAGGATTAGCCCCAGGTTCTTCAGCAAGGTACTAGCCCCTGGATCCCTCCTTTGTCTAAAACCTAGACCTTTCCCCACACCAGGGGGCAGTTATTGTAATCACGTGAGATTGCCCACATCAAAGCTACAAAGTGTTGGGCAAATGGAAACCACACCTCCCATAAGATCAGGGCTTATGACAGTCCTATGGTCTTGCTGCTGCTGCTGCTGCTGCTGCTAAGTCGTTTCACTCATGTCCGACTCTGTGCAACCCCATAGACAGCAGGCAGCCCACTAGGCTCCTCTGTCCCTGGGATTCTCCAGGCAAGAATACTAGAGTGGGTTGCCATTTCCTTCTCCAATGCATGAAAGTGAAAAGTGAAAGTGAAGTCGCTCTGTCGTGCTGATGCACCCAGGAAAACCCTGCCTTCTAGTACAATGCTGAGTGGGAAACTAGTTTTGCCCAGTGGGTGGATGTCATTCAGCAAGAACTAACTAGGCCCCTCCCCCAGCAATGCTAATTAGGAGGGGGTGGAGCCTAAGCCACAGTGGGGGATGGGGTGCAGAGGGCTTGAAGTTCCAGGGGGGATTGTAATATGCAGCCAAAAAGTCACAAAGTCAGCGACCTAGTGAATGAAAAGGACTAGCAGCTGATCCAGTTTGCCACTGGTGGGGATCAGAATAATGAGAAAAGGCTGTGTCACCAGTGCTTCCAGAATCCTTCCCGGCAGCTGAGTTCTCCCTAAACCCCTTAGCTCCGATGCTGACGTCAGGGTGTGTACATCTGCCAGAAACACTGGATAATGTCTGGTAATCCCTGGAAACCAAGAGAGCAGCGAGTTGCTTACAGAGGCAGATCCCAGGCCAGGAAGAGCCAAGTCCCCAGGCACGAGCCAGGAAGCTCCTCCTTGCACGTGGCTGGCAGCGCACCGTGGTCCTGGATGCTCAGGCCCCAGCGCCTGTCCCCAAAGGGTCTGCGTCCCAGCTCGGGTTTTATTCTCCTTTCCTCCAGAGCGACGACGTCTGCTCCAGCGGGTTCGAGGGCATGGACATCCCCACCTCCTCCGGGGACCTCTGGATCCTGGGTGATGTCTTCATCCGCCAGTATTTCACCGTCTTCGATAGGGCCAACAACCAGATCGGCCTGGCTCCCGTGGCCTGAGCCCGTGTGATTCCAGCCACTTCCAGGAAGATCCCTCCCTGATTCTGCCCCTGATCTTTGATATAGATAATTCTCCTGGTTGTTCCCCCTCTGGGATCCTGGAGGTGGAATCTTGGCCCTGTTCCCTGTCACATCAATAATGTAGAATAAATCATAACTTCCTGGAAAATGCCTTGTGTGGTTGCTTCTGTTTGTCGGAGTTCTCCTTTGCATCACTGGGGTCAGAACACTGGGGCAGGGGGACAGAACGGACCACTGCCATTTGGACAGCGCCAAACACAGTGGCAGCACATGCTTTGTAACAGAGCTCGGAAGATGAACGGGCCTCTGTGGGACCAACTGGGAGCGTCATATAAAGACCTGGGGACCAGAAATGCCAGGGCTGTTGCACTGTCACAGAATTCACACGCGCCTGCTCAGTCACTTCAGTCATATCCGACTCTTTGCGACCCTATGCACTGTGGCCCACCAGTCTCCTCTGTCCACGGAGATTCTCCAGGTAGAGAGATGATATGGGGAGGGTGGTGGCAGGGGGGTTCAGGGTTGGGAACTCATGTACACCTGTGGTGGATTCATGCCAATGTATGGCAAAACGAATACAGTATTGTAAAGTAAAAAAATTAAATTAAAAAAAAATAAAAGAAATTAAAAAAAGAATACTGGAGTGGGTGCCTATGCCCTCCTCCAGGGGATCTTCCCGACCCAGGGATCGAAGTTCTTATAGAATAGAGCACCTGAATTCTCTCTTTTTTTATGTATTTATTGATTTGGCTGTGCTGGGTCTTAGTTTCAGCACTCAGGATCTTTAGCTGTGGCTTGCAATTGAACTCAACTTAGTTGCGGCATGTGGGATCTAGTTCCCCAACCAGGGATGGAATCCAGGCCCCCTGCATTGGGAATGCAGAGTCTTAACCCCTGGACCACCAGGGAAGTCCCAGCACCTGAATTCTTGATTGAGGGAGTAACATTTTTCCCAAAGCCAAGAAGAGATGATGAGAAAAGGAAAAGAATTAAGGAGAGGTTCCCACTGATGGTGACACCCCTAAGTATGCCAGGCAAGGCAGAAATGACCTTGAGACATGGGCCAGAATGGTGGGAGAAGCTGACACCCCCAAATCTACCAGGCTGCGCTGTGATGAGCTGGTTGATACAGACTAAGCCTCGGGAGCTTCTCAATACTCTGGGTGCAAGACAATGAGCTGATCCATTTCCCCATTGGTGATTGAAAAAGGATGGTTTTCCATTCCCCAAGGAGAGGAACAACAGGTGATGATGGAGCCTAGACAATTCTATCTTTGGATTATAAAGAGAATAAGATTTGCTTGCACATACATAAACAGAAAAAGCGTCCCCAAGAACCAGACACCACAAAAGGGGTGGCATGGGATGAGGGGAGATGTGGTGAGGAGAGACACCCCACTATTCTCCAGGCAAGAATACTGGAGTGAGTTGCCATGCCCTCCTCCAAGGGATCTTCCCAATGCAGGGATCCAACCCAGGTCTCCCACATCACTGGCAGATTCTTTACCAGCTGAGCCACAAGGGAAGCCCAAGAATACTGGAGCAGGTAGCCTATCGCTTCTCCAGGGGATCTTCCCGACCCAGGAATCGAACCAGGGTCTCCTACATTGCAGGCGGATTCTTTACCAACTGAGCTATCAAGGAAGCCCTACTGTGGCTTGTCCGCAAGCCTGTTTATCTAATAAACAAAAAATTCCACTAAGCTGGTGCACCACAACTATTGAGCCTGTGCTGTAGAGCCCGGGAGCCACAACTAATGAGCCCCTAGAGCCCGTGCTCCGCAACAAGAGAAGCCACCTCAGCCAGAAGCCCCCACCGCAACTGGAGAGCAGTCCCTGCTCGCCACAGCTAGAAAACAGCCTGTGCGGCGATGAAGACCCAGCGCAGCCAATAATAAACAAATAAAATTATTTTTTCAAAGTGTCAAAGTAAGTATGGGATGGGCTAGATTCTAGGCCCTTCTTCGAGGCTCACGGGGCACAGACACCAATCAAAGCCTCTGAGAACTCCTACTGCAAAGTGATCTGTTTCACCTGGACTCAGCCCAGCTTGATCCCAGTTCCTCTCCTGCTGGTGAACTTATCACAGTCTCTCCTTGCACACGGCGCCTGCTTCTGCTGTGCTGAAGGCGGTCTGGTGAAGACACCGGCCTGAGGGCTTGAGCCCGGCCTCTCTGCTGAGGGGGACTGAATTTGGGGTGCTCAGAACAAAATGGCTTTGGGCACTCTTGTCATATCATTCCCCAATTTGTAATTTATCACGTAAATGTAAGATATTGGAATCAACAAAGGGGTGGGGTGAACTCTCCCAGTCAATGTCGCAGGTCTCCCCAGTGTCATTTATACCCATTCTAGACTATTTTCCAGAGCTGCACAATCTTTTTTTTTTTTTTTAATTTTATACAAGCCTTTCATGAAACCTATTCCTTTTTTCCTTTAGCAGTGCCAGGTCTTAGTTACAGCACCAGGATCTTCGACCTTTGTTGCAGGGTCTTTATTTATGGAATGCAGGACCTTTCAGTTGAGGCATGTGGGATCTAGTTCCCTGACCAGGGATCGAACCCAGACCCCTTGCATTGGAAGGGCAGAGTCTTAGCCACTGGACCACCAGGGATGTCCCAATATTTTTAAAACATAAATTTGATCACATTCCTCCCTTGCTTCAACCCTTTCATCAGTGCTCTGCAATTGCATTTGGAATAAGACAATAAATCTCTGGCGTGGTTTCCAAGCCCTGCAGGCTCTGGTACCCCTGGACTTTCCCTGTCTCACTTTGATCCCTCATACCCTTAGCTCCCACTGCCCTAGCCTTTGCCCACCGCCTGCCCAAGCTCTCCCCACTTCAGGCCTTTATACAGACACACTGTTCCCTCCCAGCATTCTGCAGGTACCACCTGACACACCACTTCCCGGCAAAGCCCTCCCTGGCCACGCTCTCACAGGGTGGCCCTCCTTTCCTTCATGGCACTGGGCGCAGCTGGTGACGCTATCTTGGTCAGAGTACTTGTTTCAGATCCACCAAGGCAGAGACTGTGATCAAATATTTAACCGTTGAAGCACCAGCAGCCAGAGCAGGGCTGGGCACACTGGACGTGCTCAATAAATATTTATTGACTGAGCGATGAATTTGAGATAATGTTTTAAAAGGAAATAACTAGGATAAGATGAGAGAGTGGATCCAGTTTGAGAGAGGCTATGGTTAAGACCACAGATGTGTCCACCCCCACTCCCACTGACAGTCTGTCCTAGTCATATTTGGTCCTGGGACAACAGGTGTATTCTCAGGTTTCTGGGGGTGAATTTCACCGTGTCCTGGCTCTTTGCTGTGTTTGTGTTTCTGCTATTTCCTGAGCTCCTCCCATGCCCCAGGCAGTATTCTAGGCTCCAGGGATACAGCCAGGTCTCCCCAGACCCTTCCTGTTCTCCTGTTCCTGGCCCCAACCTCCCAACGTCTTCCGCAGAGTTCTCCCTACTCAGCCCAGCAGCTGCAGCTCAGCCACTCCCTCCCAGCCCCTCTTCCGCTCCCTCACCCTGGGACTCCTGGATCCACACAGAGTCAAAAGGCTCCCCGTTAGATCATCCATACTAGAAAACCCCGAGCTAATTTGTCTGATCTGACATCCCTCCATGAGATAAGATGGATTCACATTCCGTTTCTATGGTCTCAGACCTCTTTCCCATCCATCTTACCCCACTTCCTGAGAGCCTCGGGGGTCTAAACTTAGCTCAATCCATCCTTCCCACTCATACTTGTCCAGGAGTGTTTTGGTTTTTTTTTTTTTTTTTTTGCCGCACCATGTGTCTTGCGGGATCTTAGGTCCCGACATGGGTTCGATCAAACCCAGGCCCATGGCAGTGAAAGCGCCAAGTCCTAACCACTGAACCTCCAGGGAATTCCCCAGGAATGTTATTTTCATCTCATAAGTCTCTGCTCTGATCTGGGGAACCTGGACCTTCCCAGACTCAGATACCTGCCCACCACTGGTGGGAGCATCACTGGTACAACCCCTAAGGAATGCCATTTGGCACTATCCATCAAAATCAGACAGGCATATACCTTTTGGCCCAACAACTTCACTTCTGGGAATTCATCTTAAAGACAGACTTGCACACGTGCAAAATGATGTAAGGCCAGGGTTATTCTTTGTAGCATCTTTTGTAAAGGCAAGATTTGAACCGACCCAAAGTCCACCCCCAGGAGATAGTTAAAAGTCTTCTGCTGTGTGCTGTTGTGAGCTGCTGTGCAGCTGTAAAAAGCAAAGGATTGAAGATGCGAGCTAAGGATGGGATGGAAAGATCTCAAGAAGAGATTGTTAGATGAGAAAAACACACACAAGCTGAACAACAGGTGATAATGGAGCCTAGACAATTCTATCTTTGGATTATAAAGAGCATAAGATTTGCTTGCACATATTTAAACAGAGAAATGGTGCGCAAGAACCAGAAACCACAAAAGGGGTCGCATGGGAGGGGGTGTTTGGTGGATGTGGTGAGGGGAGATGCCTCACTATTTTCCAGGGAAGAATACTGAATTGGGTTGCCATGCCCTCCTCCAAGGGATCTTCCTGACCTGGGGATCCAACCTGGGTCTCCCACATTGCAGGCAGATTCTTTACCATCTGAGCCACCAAGGAAGCCCCGCATACAAGTTTACAGATCTTTATTTCTAATGATGTGGTTACTACACATTGAAAATAAGTTAATGAAAGGTACTTTTAAACCTCAGAGTTTGTCCCAATTCGAAACCTACCATGGCTTGTCCTCAAGAGTGTTTATCTGCTGCTGCTGCTGCTGCTAAGTTACTTCAGTTGTGTCCGACTCTGTGCGACCCCATAGACGGCAGCCCATTAGGCTCCTTTGTCCCTGAGATTCTCCAGGCAAGAATACTAATAAACTCCAAAAGCAAGTCTCTTGAACCACATCTGATCATTTGGGAATTCCCTGGGTCCAGTAAAACTGACCCAGAGGCAACAGGCTCCAGCCCACCCTCCCTGTCCTCTACTGCTTCTCAGAACCTGACAGATGGACTCCTAGGAGAGAGAGTGCAGGGTGAACTCACCCAAGAACAAGTGCTCCCCACCCCCGCTTACTGGAGCACAGGCTGCTGAGAACTCAGACCAGTTCATCTGTTGGCGAAAAGCACTCTGTGCCAGGGACTTCTCTGGCAGTCCAGTGGTTAGGACTCTGCACTTTCACTGCCATGGACCAGTTCGATCTTTGCTCAGGAGGCTAAGATCCCACAAGCCAAGTGGTGTGACCAAAAGAAAAAAAACCACTCTGTGCCTATTTGGGATCTTGAAAGTGGTTTTCCTGATGCCAGCCCTGGGCAAGGGGCATCATACTGGGCTCATTGCCGGCAGAGCATGCTCTTACCAAGTCCCCCCAAGACCTCCCACATGTCTCAATTGGCACTGCCTGCCCACAAGGGGTGGGGAGAGCACGACCTCCCACCCCAGGGTTCCTGAGAAGGGACTGTGGTGACTGCAGGGTGGGCGGTAAGATCCCTGGCCCAGCTGGGGGATGGCTGGAGTGCTCTGCCGGCAGCTCCTGCACTTCTTCCTTCCCTTTCCCCCTCCTGCCCCCCCCACCCCCCGCCCTCGCCAGGCCTTCTTAGGCCCGTAGCAAGCAGACAGGAGGCAGGCATGGTCCTTGGGTGGGGACAGCCAGACTCACTGGGGAGCAGACAGTCCAAGAGCAAGAGAGGGACAAGAGTGACATCCTCAGGGCTTTGGGGGACAATTCTGAAGTGTGTGCCACATGGCCTCCCAGAGGGTCCGCGGGAGACAGGGTGCCATTGGCCCGCAGCAGTGACCCACTCTTTAACAAAAGCTGACTGGCTGTCTTCCCTTCTCTCCTCCTCCCCCTCATCCCCACCATGCTCCCTGGGATCCCCTCCAGGGTGGTGACTCTCACCCAGTCTCTCTCTCTGGGTCTGCTCTCACAGAGCTCAAACTAAGAGCATAAACTGCAGCCATCAACTGCCTCTCTGCAACTCCAAAGGAAGAAGCCAACAAAATGCCACGCGAAGGAAAAAAGCCCAGACGGGGAGTCAGAAGCCTGGGCCCTCCTCCCAGCTCAGCCTTCCTAATCTGTGCAACCTTAGGACACTCTCCTGACCTCTCTGGGCCTCTGTGGTCTCAGCTCTAAGCAGGGGATGGGGGAGTCTCAAATAAGCATGTTTTTATACTTAGACCAACTTGGAGGAAGTGTTCACAGCTGTCCTCCCACTCCTCTATCCCTCAGCTTTTTTTTTTTTTTTAATGTTCAAAATGAATACCATTTATTATACTTGAGTGTTCTGGACAGGGAAGACTAGTACTAAAACTTGAATCGCATCCTCTGTTGAATACAGGGATAATGATGAGAAAACTGGCAGTGACTCTGAGCCTCTACCATGTTGACAGCTGGCTTGTCTGAGGAGGGGCAGCCAGTGTTCCACACTCTCATCCTGAAATCAGATCCCAGGCAGCGCTGTGAAACTTGGCAGGCTGCACAAGGTCACCACCACAAAGCAGAGACCAGTGGAGTCTGTGTCACATGCAACCATCTCAACTCCAGGAGGAAGCACTGCCATAATCCCATTATACAGATGAGGGAACGAAGACCTCTGGTCCCATGGCGAGTCAGAGTGTAGGGCTCAAACCTGGGTTTCATGCTACCCCAGGCCTCATTATACCACACATTTTGGGTCTCACTGCACTTAATGGTCTCTAAGTCCTTTGTATCTCTAAAGTCTGGTTTTCAGGCTCCTAATTCCAAATTCATTATTCCTGCCACTCTGCTTGGATTAGGACCCCTCCTTACACTAACATAGGGCTTCCCTGGCGGCGCAGAGGTTAAAGCATCTGCCTGCAATGCGGGAGACCTGGGTTCGATCCCTGGGTTGGGAAGATCCCCTGGAGAAGGAAATGGCAACCCATTCCAGTATTCTTGCCTGGAAAATCCCATGGACAGAGGAGCCTGGTGGGCTACAGTCCATGGGGTAGCAAAGAGTCAGACACGACTGAGCGACTTCCCTGTACACTAACATGAGGGCTTCCCTGGGGGCTCAGACAGTAAAGAATCCGCCTGCAGTAGAGGAGACACAGGTTCAATTCCTAGGTAGGGAAGGCCCCCTGGAGAAGGAAATTACTCCCTTCTCCAGCATTCTTGCCTGGTAAATCCCATAGACAGAGGAGCCTGGCAGGCTACAGTCCATGGGGCCACAAAAGAGACACAACATAGCGACTAAACAACTACACCAACATCTGGGCTGGATACCCCCAGATGGCCTTTGCAGTCAATAACCACCGAGGATCTCCCTCCTGGGATACATGGTGAACAGCACGGCAGAGAAGAGCCAAGGGGAGGGTGGCCCGGGCCAGTACAAGTGGGGTCCGTGCACCGGGGGCTGCAGGTGATTATGCAGCCTTCTTGGGTTTCAGGGGTAGCAAGTTGGTGACGGTGACAGCGTAGTTCTCTTCCACCCCCACCTCACCTCTCCCCATCAATGACAGCACCGTCCTCTTTCTGTCATGGAAACTGGGCTGCACCACCCAGATGCCCCCTTCAGGACAGACACATTTACTCCCCCAGTCGGAAAGGTTGTTGGGGGGCAGCTCTGGGCCACCAGCCCTCACAGAGAACTGCCCTGGCTGACGCCCCTTTCCAGGAGCAGCTCTGATAGAATTACTGGTCAACATGGAAGCACGAAGCCCTGTGCCCTTGCTCCAACTCAGGACGACTCTGAGGGCCATCTCAGCCTCAGAGCTCCACAGAGGGTTGGCTGAGACCTTGGCACTGCCCAGCCCCACCCCCTCAGCCTCCTGCTTCCCTCCCTCGCGCCCAGAGATATTAAAGCTGAGCATGGGCCCTAAGACTCCATCCACCTCCTACTCCATCTCAGAGGCTCCCTCCCAGGGAATCCACCCTGCAAAGCCCTCTCCATCTGTCTTTCCCCCTCCTCACTTTAGATGTCCCCCAGAATCAAAGGTCACCAGGCGCTCACCGAAGACCCCTCCCCATCCAGCCCCAGGCCCATGCAGGCTTTCCTCCCAAGCTGGGGGTTGAAGTGGGCACTAGTTCATCCCCCATGGGCTTGGCAGTGACGAGGCAGTGACTTCTCCCTTTCCAAAGGTGAGAAGTGAATGAGCAGGGCAGCCTGCAGGAGACCAGACAGATTTTAATCAGGCCCTGGAGTCAAAGGAGGGGGTCCGGGAGCCCTGGGAGACAGAGACCCCAGGTGAGGACATGTGGCGGCTGGTAGCACAATCCCAGTGGAATCCCAGGCCCTTCGGACCTTCCTCCTCCTCCAGGGCAGGGAGTCAGCTGCCCCAACCTTTCTCAAAAGACAGGTGGGCTGTGGTCCAGGCAGGATGCTGACCATGGAGAACACGTTGCTGGATTCTCACAACACATCCCAAATGCTTCCTGTGAACAAGGCTATATCAGGCCCTGAGGATTTTCCAGCCGCGCCAGGAGTCCTGCAGGATCAGCAGCTTTGTTGGTCCCCAGAGCGGCCTTGCAAACCCCCAGGGCCGCCCGCAGAGTCTTCTCTGTCCCACGTGCCCCAGGCATGACCCTGAAACGGAGGCCTGCTTACACCGTGGACTCCTCCTCCTGTGAGGTCCCCAGGGTGGGCTGCCGGGGACTGGGGCTGGCTGTGGCCACGAAGGCTGCAGAGAGTCTGGAGGTGGCTGGAGAGGACCTGCGAGGCCTGAGGACAGTGACGGGGGTCTCTGAAGCGCCGGGGCCTGTTGTGGAAAGGGCTGAGGCTCCACGAGGGATGGCGGTGGGCAGAGAAAGCCTTCTAGACGCTGAGTGGGCCCCGGAGGCGGAGGACGGGAGCGCTGGAGTCAAAGGAGGGGGTCCGGGAGCCCTGGGAGAGGCCGGAGGTAGAGAGGAGGCTCCTGGAGGGATCAGAGGCCCCGATGAGGGCTGAGGAGGCTGGGAGGCCCCGGGCCCCCCTGGCCTCGAAGACCGTGAGGGTGAGGCCTGGGCTCCTGAGGGGCTCACGGGTAAAGTCTGGGTGTTAGACAGGTTCATTCTCAGGAGGAGCTGGAGGAGGTGGAGCGCTGGCCTCTGAGGAGCCACCGCTGGGGGCCCTGGGCAGGAGCTGCAGTTGATGGGGGCCTCGGGTCCTCCACGGGGGCTCCGGGCTGCTTTGCTGAGCTCCACGTCTCCACTAGGGGACAGTGCCCGGCTCTCCTCCAGGGACTCTAGAGAGAGGGGCAGGGGCGAGAAGATGCACAGTGGTTCTCCCTGAGGCAGGTCTGGCATGAGCTGCCCTGGGACGATGCCTAGTATGTGTCCTCTGAGGGTCCTTGCACAGCTGGGGGCCCAGCGGGTAGGGGGACTTGCCAGCTCCTGCATCCAGGAAGGGAAGACCCAAGAGGAACCATGAACAGAGAGAGGCAGTGCCCCAAAGGCACTGGCTGTGTGACCTTGTGTAAGACGTTTGACTCCTTGAACCTCCATTTCCTCATCTGTAAAATGGGCTTCATAATAACAGTGATGATCACAGAAGCTACACAGTGAGGACTGAATGGCTTGGAGCCGGAGAGGGCTCACCTAAACCCGGATGTAAACTGTGGGCTTCGGGTGACAACTGTGGGTCAGAGTGGGCTCATCAGTTGTAGCAAGGGCACCATCTGGTGGGGGGTGTTGACCATGGAGGGTTGGGTGGCTCTGTGCCCGGGGGAGGGCAGGAGGTAGGTACATGGGAAGCTCTCTGTAACCTTCTGCTTGATTTTGCTCTGAATCTAAAAATGCTCTAAAAAAAAAAGTTTACTGAAAAAAAATCATTTTTTAAGTTTCAACCTGGAGTCCAGCACATTATAAGGACTTAATCCATGGTGGAAGGAAAAAAAAAAACTACTGGAAAAAGGTATGATCAAGGGAGGAGACAGAGGCTGGCAAACACATTAAAAATTGGGACGATTAAATTTTAAAAATCATCGAGAGATAACCTTTAACAATTGTGAATCACCATGTTGTACACCTGAAATTTGTACATCAACTATGACGTGTTGGTTGCTCAGTCATGTCCAACTCTCTGCAAACCCATGGACTACAGCCCACCAGGCTCCTCTGTCCATGGGATTCTTCAGGCAAAATAAGAGTGGGAAGTCATTCCTTTCTCCAGGGGATCTCCCTGACAGGGATCGAACCCAGATTTCCTGTACTGCAGGGCAGATTCTTTACCATCTGAGCCACCAGGGAAGCTCTAATCAACTATACCTCAATTAAGTAAATACATATATACATATATATATACATATAAACCATCAGAAGGACAATCACACAACTCTACCAAAAACCACTGACTTCTGTACTTTGAGTGTGTTACCTGTATGGTGTATGTATTATATCTCAAGTAAGCTGTGGCTTTTTTTAATTATCAAAAGGAAACAATTCACCTTGTATTTCAATAAAAAGCAATTTCTCCTTAAAAATACATCTCATTAGGAAGAGGTGACTGCAGCTGAGGCAGGTGAAGGAGAAGGAGGTGGGTGGGCTCTGCATCTCGCCTCTTTGGGCCTGACTGCCCATCAGGGGGCTGCAGAGCAGAACGGGACCGAGCAGGGAGTGAGGAATCAGAGACCCGGCCCTGAGTCTGAGGACACCATCACCTAGAGCATGGCCTTAAAGACAGAAACTTGGGAATTCTCTGGCAATCCAGTGATTAGGACTTGGCAATTTTGCTGCTGGGGGCCCAGGTTTGATCCCTGGTTGGGAACTAAGACCCTACAGGCTGGGTAAAGAAAGAAAGTAAAGCAAAGAAAGTGAAGTAGCTCAGTAGTGTCCGACTCTTTGCAACCCCATGAACTGTAGCCTGCCAGGCTCCTCCATCCATGGGATTTTCCAGGCAAGAATACTGGAGTGGGTTGCCATTTCCTTCTCTAGGGGATCTTCCCACCCAGGGATGGAAGCCAGGTCTCCCGCATTGCAGGCAAACTCCTTACCGTCTGAGCTACCAAAGAAATCCTGGTGGCATGGCCAAAAATAAATAAATAAATAAATAATAAATATTTTTTTTTTTAAGACAGAAACTGAACTTCTCTGAGTCTCCACCTCCCTATCTACAAAATGGAGATAATAAAAGCACCCATACATGAACTTTGCTGATAAAGGTCCATTTAGTCAAAGTTATGGTTTTTCCAGTAGTCACATATGGACGTCAGAGTTGGACCATAAAGAAGGTTAAGCACCAAAGAATTGAACTGTGGTGCTGGAGAAAACTCTTGAGCATCCCTTGGACAGCAAGGAGATCAAACCAGTCAATCCTAAAAGAAATCAACCCTGAATACTCTTTGGAAGGACTGATGCTGAATACTCCAATACTTTGGCCACCTGATGCAAAGAGCAAACTCATAGGAAAAGACCCTGATGCTGGGAAAGATAGAAGGGAGGAGGACAAGGGGGCGACAGAGGATGAGATGGTTGGATGGCATCACTGACTCAATGGACATGAGTCTGAGCAAACTCTGGGAGATAGTGAAGGACAGGGAAGCCTGGTGTGCAAAGACACGACAGTGACTGGACAACAAAATGCACGAAACATTCTTGGGGCATTTAAATGAAATGATACACATAAAATGCTCCACACACTGCCTGGCACTTTAGCTAATGATTAGTCTCTAGAAATTGGGGGAATAATAGCCATCAGCTTGCAGAGGGGTTTGTGCTGGTTAAAGTGGAATCTGCAATCACTCAACAGTTCCCAACTTAATGACTGTACAGGATCAGAATGTTTCCAATCCCTCCAGTCCTGACACCAGCTGCTCATCCACAGATCTGAAGAGCTGCTCTAAATACAGAATGTCCTCTTCAAAAGGTCAAAGGAGTTAAAGAGGTCTTTTATACAAGAGGAAATTCAGGCCACAAATCCATGGAAAAATTCACTGTCCTGGAAGTTTAAAAAAAGTGCAAAATAGCCACATGTGAGGTACTCTGCAGACATGCTAAACTGGAAAAATTAAATTCAAAACACACAGTGTAGAGTTGGTGGGTAAATGGGGAACCAGTTACAGCCATCTCTGTAAGCTTCCTC
Source organism: Oryx dammah (assembly GCF_014754425.2). Taxonomy (NCBI): domain Eukaryota; kingdom Metazoa; phylum Chordata; class Mammalia; order Artiodactyla; family Bovidae; genus Oryx; species Oryx dammah. The sequence goes on from NW_024070199.1 coordinate 38,337,782, forward strand.
TTTCACCAGAACCTCATCTGGTAACATGCTGTCATGCCGTGGGAATCACCAAACAACTCCTAACACCCTGTGACGCAGTTACGCCACCTATTAACCACAGGGTCTGAACACAACTCACAAAATTTGGGAAAAAAATAGTGTCTGACCAAAGATGTTTCACAGTAGGTCCATTATGGGCAGAAAAAGAAGAAGAAGAAAACCACCTAAATGTCAACCAAAGCCGCAAGGGGTAAGCAAGCCACAATATTCAGGAACTTTTTAAATGGCCAACTGCAGGCTACATGAATTCTTTGAAACTGTGTGGTGGCTCCTAGTGGTAAAAAACTCGTCTGTCAATGCAGGAGACATAAGAGATGTGAGTTCAATCCCTGGATCAGGACAATCCTCTGAAGGAAGGTATGGCAACCTACCCAGTATTCTTGACTGGAGAATCCCATGGACAGAGGAGCCTGGCAGGCTACAGTTCACAGAGTCGAAAAGAAGCAACTTAGCATGCACACAGGCACGTGTTACAGTAGGATGTCCATGTCTCATTTATACTTCTGCAAAAAGATCTACATGGATGAACACTCATGACATAGAGTTCATAATAATGTCCAGGAGTTAATGCAGCAGAGTAGCTAAAAGCATTGACTCTGGGCTCAAATCCCGGATCTACTGCCAACCAGCTGTGTGACCCTGAGCACCTCACTTCATCTCTCTGCACCTCAGTTTCCTCGCCTGGAAAATGGGGATGCTAAGAGTGCCTATGGGCCTTCCCAAGTGGCTAGTGGTAAAGAACCCATCTACCAATGCCAGAGATGAAAGACACGGGTTCGATCTCTGGGTCGAGAAGAAGCCCTGGAGGAGGGCATGGCAACCCACCCAGTATTCTTACCTGGAGAATCCCATGGACAGAGGAGCCTGGCAGGCTACAATCCATAGGGCTGCAAAGAGTCGGATACAACTGAAGCGACTTAGCACACACAAGAGTACCTATCACAAAGACTTGCTGTGAACAGGGGATGAAACAACACGTATGAAAACAGACAGATGGCCAGCATGTACATGAAAAGATAATCAACATAACTAATCTTTGGTGAAATGCAAATCAAAACCACAATGAGATGCTACCTCACACCTGTTAAAATGGCTACTGTCACAAAGACAAGCGATAAGAAGCACTGGTGAGGATGTGGAGAAAAGGGAACCCTCATGCACTATTGGTGGGAATGTAAACTGGTACAGAAACCAGCATAGCCATTGCGTTAAACAGTATGGAGGTTTCTCAAAAACCAAAACCTAGAACTACCACAAGACCCAGCAGTCCCACACCCGGGTATGCGTGCGTGCTGAGTCGCTCAGCCGTGTCTGACTCTGTGCAACCCGGTGGACTGCAGCCTGCCAGGATCCTCTGTCCACGGGGATTCTCCAGGCAAGAACACTGGAGTGGGTTGTCACGCCCTCCTCCAGGGGATCTTCCTGACCCAGGGATCGAACCCAGATCTCCTGCATTGCAGGTACATTCTTTACCTGCTAAGCTACCAGTGAAGCCTATGCCCAGGTATATATCCAAAGAAAATGAAAACTCTAATTCAAAAAGATATATGCACCTCCAGATTTGCTGCAGTATTATGTCAATAGCCAAGACATGAGAACAACCTAAGTATCCATCAATAGATAAAGATAAAGATGGCTAAGTATGTGGTGTGTGCATATATATATCAGTTCAGTTCAGTTGCTCAGTTGTGTCCAACTGTGCAACCCCATGAACTGTAGCACGCCAGGCTTCCCTGTCCTTTACCATCTCCTGAGTCTGCTGAAAATCACGTCCATCAGGTCGGTGATGTCATCCAACCATCTCATTCTCTTTCATCCCCTTCTCCTCCTGCCTTCAGTCTTTCCCAGCATCAGGGTCTATACATATATTCATATAAATATATATATATTTATATTAATACATATATATATACTTATATTAATATATATAATGGAATATTAACAACAGAAAAGAATGAAATCTTACCATTTGCAACAATGTGGATGGATCTAGAAAGTATTATGCTAAATGAATATATCAGAGAAAGATAAATATCATATAATTTCCCTTAAATATGGAATCATTTTTAAAAAGCTGAGCTCACTGATACAGAAAACAGATCAGTGGTTGACAGAGATAGGCAGTGAGGGATGGGCACAATGGGTGAAGGCGATCAGAAGGTTTAAATTTTCAGTTATGAAACAAATAAGTCATGGTGAGGTACTGTACAATATAACTACAGTTAATAATACTGTATTGAAATATATTTCAAAGTTGCTAAGAGATTAATCTTTAGAAGTTCTCATCACAAGAAAAACATTGTAACTGTGTGTAGGGAGACATTCACTAGACTTCCTCTGGTGATCTTTTCACAATATACAAAATATCAAATCATTATGTCGTACACCTCAAACAAAAATATCAGGTGTTGTGTCAATTATACATTAACTAAAAAATAATAATATATGATGTTCCCTGATAAATAAAGGGTACTCAATACATATTAATAATTATTCTTCTGCAAAATTGATTTAGTTCCTAAATTCTAATTTTTAGAGAAAGGATTTAGAAAACAGAGGGAAAAAAAGAAAAAGCACAAAGAAAAAAAATAGAAAGCAGGGGAAGACTCAGAAAGGAGGAAATGAAGAAAAAGGAACAGTAGATAGGCTCATCTAACGGCATGGCACAGTGTAGAATAAAAAGCACCGACGCGGCTCAGCAAACGGGTCAGCGAGCCCAGGCGTGGGCCTGGGCGCAGCACGAGCCAGCTGTGTGACCTCAGGTGGGCCACATTCCCTCTCTGAGGCTGGGTTTGTCACATCCAGCCTGGTACAAGTTCTGTGTTTCTGAGAAGAGCAGAGTGGGAAAAAGATGGTGGTGAGACTCCAGGTCACAGAGGCCCGCCTACCTGGACAGGAAGAGCAGCAGTCCCTGCGGGGCGTGGTGCGGTCCAAGCAGGCCTGCTGGCAGGACACCTTCTCACAGGTAACCTCTCCCAGCTGGGGAAACAGAAGGAGACAGGTGAGAAGCCCAGAGCATCTCGTCCACCCAGAGCATCTCACCTGCCCAGAGCAGCACCCTCGAGGAACTCTTACACCAGCAGCTGGACCCACGGAAAGATCTCAGGCAGAAGCTGCAGGGCCTGGTCCTCACCTGAACAACAGGTGAAGCCGGACCCGGCGGGGCCACCTTAAGGAAACTACGCAGGCAGAGGATACCGTCAAACCCAAAGGTATTCCCACAGGTAATTAAAGCTGCAAAACGGCGGGCGGAAGATGGGCGTACACTGGCTAAGAGGCTCCAGGTTTGGCAAAGGGACTAAGGGCTGGAAGCAACCCCCGGCCGGGCAGCTCCAGGGTCCCCAGGGCCAGCTCACCTGGCATATGCATTGGGTACAGGGCTCATCGTCCAAGGTGAACACCTGGCCATTCCCCACCTTCCTCCCCTCGTAGTTGCAGTCTGTAAGGGGCAGCAGAGACAGGGGCCGTGAGAGCCAAGGCCCATCCGGGAGTCCTGGAAGGGGGGCGGCTGGTCCCACTCACCTTGGCACACTGGACAGCACTCCCCATCAGGGTGGAAAGGGTAGGAGCAGGTGATGGGGCAGTCCACGGGCGAGCAGGCCACGGAGCCCAGCTGCAGGACACAGAAAACTCGCAAGGCCCTTCGTTCTGGGGGCTGAAGGGACACTCGGGAATGACAGACCACACAGCCGTTAAGTGCCCACTGGAGCCACCGGGGTCAGGCTAGGGGTCCATGGTGATGGGACAGACTGAATAGGAGCCTGTCCTCCTGCTAGAACGCAAGCCCCCCGAGGCCAAGGGCCCGGCCTTGCCCTGAGAGCTCATCTGTCAACAGGTACCTGTTGAACAAGTCATGAACCGCCCAGGGGAGCTGAGCACCCAGAACTTAGGAAGGACTTCCCTGGTGGCTCAGTGGATAAGAATCTGCCTGCCTGTGCAGGGTGCACGGGCTCGATCCCTAATCCTGGAAGAATTCTCGTGCCTTGGAGCAACTAAGCTTGTGCACCGCAACTACTGAGCCCGTGGACTGTAACTACTGAAGCCTGTGCGCCTAGAGCCCGTGGCCTGCAATGAGAGAAGCCACCGCAGTGAGAAGTCCCCGCGCGGCAACAAGAGGGGCCCCGCTCACCGCAACTAGAGAAAGCCCACGGGCAGCAGCAAAGACCCAGCGCAACCAAACAGTAAGTAAGTAATTAATCATTTCAGTTTAGGAGAAAGGACCCAGAAGTCAAAGCTCCCCAGCGTAAACGACTATGAATGAACAGGGTCACCCAGAGGCCAGGGATGTTCACCCCAAGTGTCTCAATCTTTTTTCAGCAGACCACCATCAACAAAGAAGGCTCATCAGCATGAAACATATCCAGCATGACAAGCAATAAGGGCTTATTTTTTCCATTTTCCAAATACCAAACAATAGTCCTGTCACGTAGATTGAGATATGGCCTCGGTGATATGGCTTAGGGTAAACATGTGCTTTCTGAAAGAGATTCAGGTTGCGAGGATCGATTCCCGGCACCTCACTTGACTACTTATGGAGTCTTGAGCAAATGACTGTCTCTCTGTGACTGGTTTTCCCTCCCAGCAGCTGGGGACGGTGGTGCTGCCCACCTCACAGGCCTCCCTGGGGATTAACTGAGGTTGTGTTGAGCTCAGGGACAGGCACAGGGCAGGGGCTAAGAAACCTGAGTATATTAAAGATTCCCTGCAGAGTCCTGGGCTTTCATTCCTCACCTTCACTCTCATGGAGAACCTTGGGCCACATTTCATACCTTAAGGGCCCCCCAGACCCTCCCTGGTCACCCAGAAGCAGAGGACCTTTGCTGGGCAGGGGTAAAAGTATTTCTCTGGCCTTGGGTGAAGATTCACCCCAGGCAGGGCTGGAGGGAGCCGCCTTTCGCCATGACCCAGAAGGGACCCAGAAGTTTTTTTTGGAAGTCTCTGGATGTTTGCCTCCAGAGTTCAAGAGCTGGTGGCCGTTCCTGGGGAGCTTCTACAGACGGGGACCGGGACAGGGTGGTCGTACCAGGCAGATGCAGCTCAGGCACGGGTCCAGCACGGACGGGAAGGTCTGGTTGTTGTAGAAGATTCTGCCTGTGTAGGTGCAGCCTGCCAGAGAGAGCACATGGTGAGGGCTGGCCAGGAGGGGGGGGGGGTGTGCGGGGGGAGGGGGTGCAGTGGCCCGCCTTCGCCTGGGCCAAAGTCCAAGGCCTATCCAGGCAGCAAAGGTCAGGCCAGTGGGCTCTGCAGGCACTTGCCCAGCGGAGGGGGGAAGGGACAGAACACACTCCTGGATCGGTTGCTGACTTCTTTCTCACTGGATTCAGCAAAGGGATCACAGTGTCTTCACTTCAGGGTTCTGACCCGGGCAAGGGGGCCATTCCTCCCACCCCTTACCAGGCAGGATCAGGATGAAGGACTCGGGGACTCAACCAACCTGTGTGCCACAGCCACCCTGTCTGCTCCCCTGCACTCAGCCAAACCCCAAACCCCACCCTCCTCCAGGAGGGTCCCCCACAGCTCCCATCTCTGCTTCCCGAAGCCTGCAGAGGCCCCGCCTGAGGGTGGCCACCTTGATATTTATCCCATGTTAGTCACTCAGTCGTGTCGGACTCTCTATGACTCCATGGGCTGTAGCCCACCAGGCTCTTCTGTCCATGGGATTCTCCAGGCAAGAACACTGGAGTGGGTTGCCATGCCCTTCTCCAGGAGATCTTCCCAACCCAGGGATTGAGCCTGGGTCTCCTGCACTGCCGGCAGATTCTCTACCATCTGAACCACTAGGGAAGCCCCTTTATCCCACGCAAGTTAAGTATAAAAAAGCAGGTGATGGGACAGTAGAGAAACATTTTATAAGAAAAATTATAAAGGAAATTCCCTGGCAGTTCAGTGGCTAGGATGCTGTGTTTTCACTATCAAGGGTACCGGTTCAATCACTGGTTGAAGATTTCACAAGCTGTGTGGCACAGTAAAAAAAAAAAAGAAGAAGAAGAAGAAGAAAAAAGAAAAAATATGTGATATATATCTATGATATGCTATATATTTATGACATGATAGATATATAAATGTATGTTATAGGTACATTATAGAGATACATAGATATTGATGTTATATCATGAAAAGAGACTGGAAAGACAAAACCATAAAGTTAAAAGTGGTAATGGCTGCTTTTTAATTTTTTTCCTTCGCTGTCTGTATTTTCTAAATGTCCTATAACAAAATGTTACTTGTGAGATAATGGAAAAGGTGAAAATTACTATTAAAATATAAAAGACCGCTTTAATTTCCTCTCCCTGTTCTCCAACTGTCTCACAGGTATGTTCGTTTATCACCCCACCTAGGCTGCAAGCTCTGCACATTTTCATATCTGCTTCCAGCACCCAGATGGAGCTTCCTTTGGGCAAACCGTTTTCCATCCCTGAGCCCCAGTTTCCTTATCTCTAAAATGGGGTTGCCCCATGGATTTGTTGCAAGAACGAGCAGAGATGAAGCAGGGGTGGTGCTCTGCACAGAGAAGCCTGGTGCAGGGTGAGCCCAGATGTGGGGGCCGGGGATTCTATGCTGCCCCCCGCCACCCCAAGACAGAACATTACCTGCCGAACAGTCTGGGCAGCACTGTCCGGGGATTCGAATCGGGTGAGGGCAGGAGTCCACACAATCTGTCCTCTTGCAGCTCACTGAGCCATCTGCCTGGAGGAAGGAATAACTTCACCAAGACCCCACTTGCCACACCAGTCCCCACCTCCCCACCCTACTCCACCCTGCCAGCCCCCCAAAAGAAAGGGCGGTGCTGCGAATTGGCCAGGACCTGGCCTAAGGGGCATCGCAATGCAGCTAGGAGGTGTCAGGGTTCCCCCAAAGAGAACCAGCTACTTGGGAGAGGGGGCTTGAGCCTTCCAGAAAGCCTTCCCATACCCCAGAGGGGGAAGGTCAGAGCTGGGGTTCTGGTCTCCTCAGCTTCCCATCTCTTCCCCCAGCAGCCAAGGCTGTGCCACGACCCCATCCAAATTCTTCTCTCAGCATTTCCCTGAAACCCTGGCTCACCCCAAACCTATGGAGTACAATAAAATCCCATTTTTATAGAAAGCTATTCCACCGGAAATGTCTTTCAGAAGATGAAAGCACCGTGCACAGTTTCTTTTCTTTCAAAAGGAACTGAAGTTTTGTGTGATTTTCTTGTAATATGAGTGCCCTAGATCAGTCCTGAAGGAGAAAAAAGGCAGCGGAGGTAACTTTCCTCCCCACTCTAATTCCAACGAAGCGTTTCCAAATTTTGTAAGAGTCTAAGGCCTTTTAACAAATGGTGCATCAAGAGGATGTGAAGGCCGTGGTTCTCACGAGCTGGTGTGCACCCAAGTCACCCAGGGATTAAAATGCAGATGCTGAGTCCAAGGCCTGGGCAGCTAGAACCAAGGTTCTACCAGACCCCCCAGCGATACCAATGACACAGTCAGTGCATGCGTGCATGCTGAGTCGCTTCAGTCGTGTCCAACTCTTTGTAACCCTATAGACTGTAGCCCACCAGGCTCCCTCTATCCATGGGATTCTCCAGGCAAGAATACTGGAGTGGGTTGCCATGCCCTCCTCCAGGGGATCTTCCCAACCCAGGAATCGAACCAGCGTCTTTTATGTCTCCTGCACTGGCAGGCAGGTTCTTTACCACGAGCACCACCTGGGAAGCCCACAGCCAGTGTAGGGACCTCATTTAAAAAAATAAAATTCAAAGGGACTAAAAATTCTTTCAAAATAGAGAGGAAACTGGGGACTTCCCTGGAGGTCCAGTGGTTAAGACTTGTCACTTCCCCTACAGGGGGCATGGGTTCGATCCCTGGTCAGGAACTAAGAGCCCGGATGCCAGATGGTGCAGACAAAAAAATTTTTTTAATATTTTTTAAAGTAGAAAGGAAAGCCAACCTATACTCAAACAGGGGCTAAAATGACTGCGCTGGTAAACAGCTGTGCTTGCATTTCTGTTGATCTGACTCTCAAACTCACACACCCTCACCTTATCCATTTCTGAAGAGGTGAGGTCACAGGATTGATGTTAATGAAGGAAGCATCAGAGTTGCACAGAAAAGGCCTGAGCTACTGGGCCTCGGGCTGCCTGGCTCCCTTTGTTAATCCTGTCCAGGAAAACCTGCTCCTACAAATCCTAGTTCTGACTCCTTAGGCCAGCGGGTCCCCTCACATGCACCATGGGTCACATTCCATTCTCACGACAGACAAGACTGCCAAGCTCTGCCGTCCTGAAAATCTACGAAGGACAAAATAACCTGGATCCCAGCTCTTCTACAAAAACAGGAGCCAACAGCACAGAAGGGAGACGGGGACGGGGCCTGGCGTGGCCGCCTTCTGCAGGGGCAGCTGTGCTGGCCAGGACGGGGAGGCGGGGAAAGCAGCTGAAGGCGCGCAGGTTGTCATTCACCTGGCAGATGCATAACTCACAGGGATCACCGGGAGACCAGATCTGTCCAACCGGAAACTCAACCCCGTTGTCGTCGAGAGAGCAGCCTGGTGGGGGGCAGCAGGGGAGAAAGGACGAGTGGGCAGAAGTGCCAAGGGGCGGCCTTGCTGGCCGAGGGACCCACAGCACCACCCAGTGAGGACAGACAGATGCCGCTGCTCACTCGCACTGCGTCCATGCAGCCACCTGCCCCAGCAGCTGCCGCCTGTCTCCCCGTGTTAGTCAATTTCTTCCCTCCCAGCATGCACCTGGTATACACAGGCACACATACACAAATGTACACGCCCATACATATCCATGAACACACCCATTCACACACAGAGACACGCTCATATGGGTACAACAGACACACGACAGAAACACACAGACAGAAAAATGGTACAGATGAACCGATTTCCAGGGCAGGCATGGAGAGCGGACATGTGGACACGGGGTGTGAGGGGAGGGTGGGGCAAGCTGGGACTGACATATATGTGTGTGCATACTGCCATGTGCAAAACAGATACCCAAGGGGGACCTTCGGCACAGCACAGGGAGCTCAGCTCGGTGCTCTGTCATGTCCCAGAGGGGTGGAACGGGGGGTGCGGTGGGAGGGAGGTCCAAGAGGGAAGGGGATATATGTATACATATAGCTGACTGACTTCATCGTACAGCAGAAAGTAACACAGCATTGTAAAGCAATTATACTCAATAAAACACACAGACAGCCCTCACAGACAACATGTACACAAACTCAAACACAGATGCTACTCATATACAAACTTAAAACACACAAACATACACACTCACTGACACACACACACATGCTTACAGAGTACATACACACACACGAGTCTCAGCAGGTGACGCTCAGCCTCCTCCCTCTCCGCTTCCAGGCCTGGTGCTGGGTGCGGCCTGGGATGCAGGCTGGGTGGCCCTCACCTGTCATGGGCACGGGTTCCCTGCAGGCATAGCAGCACTGCCCAGGGCCCAGCCACCACTCCTCACGGGGGCAGTCCAGTTCCGGACATGGTGTGAAGGAACATTCCACCTCCCCGTTCTGGAAGAGAACCAAAGGCATGAACCAGGGAGGGGCAAGAGAAGGCCAGCAGGCTGCCATCTCCTGCCCTGAAAGTGACAGATCTCCAGGGGGCAAGATGAGAAGGAAGGGTCAGTCCTTCCCTGTGGGCTGGGGGTCAGGCTGGGAGAGGGTCCCTGGAACATGTCGACTGTGTGGCTGCAAGGTCCCAGGCTGCCCTAGCTGCAGCCTCCAGCATCTCTTCCCCTCACTTCTCCAACAGCTTTCTGCTACGACTCCAACCCACTCTCACCTGCAGCCACAGAACCTTCTCATGCACCAATCTGATTGCACCCCTCCATCACTTAAAACCCGACACCTCTGCAAAGTCCAAACCCTCTGCCTGACAGGCAAAGCCTTTCCTGACTGAGTCTGAAGCAGAGGCTGTCACCCCCACATACAGACCCTGTCGGTCCCCTAGGCACTGCCCTTGGCTGATGGGGACAGTGTCCTCCGCGTTCCTTCCCCCCACACTCCCTGGGAAGCAAGGGACTATATACAACCACATGATGCTGGGAGTGTAAGGGCCCAGCTCCCTGGCCTCTGGACACACCCACTTCCTTGGTGTCCTCCCACTCCAGAGCTCCCCATGGGATCAGCCCAAGACCCCGTCTCCACGTGGCCCCTTCACCCACCTGGCCTGCTTCCCTCGCCAGTTCCTCCTGAGAGCACCACCACCAGAAAACCACTTACATAAGAGGCCCACCCCAAGCCCTGCTTCTTGGAACTCAGCCCAAACAGGATCCCTGCCTCGGCTGCATCTCCAGTTCCTCTCACCATCTGGCCTCCAGCCAGAATGGACACCACCAGGCCTCAGACTATGCCATACTCTCTCCCGCCTCCTGCCTTCTGCTCACACTGTGCCCTCTGCCAGGCACACCACTGCCCGCCTAGCTGTGGGCCTCCTGATGAAAGGGCCCGAAGCTGCCCTGTGCTCAGCTGTGGCCCCAGGACTCAGCACTGTCCCAGGTGCACAGTAGGTGCTCTATAATAACAACGCTGAAGGACAACCTTCAAGGAGACTGCGGGAAGGCCTTGGGGAATGCTAAGGTCCCTTTAGTCTCTTTCCTGACTCGGTTTCCCTTTTGCTGTCCAGTGTCTCCTCTTCTCCCAGTCAAGGGCTCCTGGGAAAGTCCTCTGCCCCTGCCCGTCACCCACCAACTCAGCCCCCTACCTGGCAGACACAGGTGGTACACTCATCACCACCCCCACTGAACACGGCCCCATCTGCATACCACCGTCCGTGGAAATAGCATCTCACTGTGGAGGAAAAAGGAAGAGACAGCTTAAGGTCTTTGGGCAGCTAAGTAAATAGGTAAGGGGGTCTCTAGGAAGAAAATGCACCCCTACAACACTCCACGGCTTGCCCAAACCCAAGAGCCCAACCACTGCTACCCTCCAAACTCTCAACTATTAATAAAATTAGATCGGTGCTTAAAAACTGATGGAGAATGGAGCACACACAAAATAAGGTCCTTAACCAAGAAGACAGGGAAGCCCTGAATAACTAAAGAGTAAGTGGGACTTTCCTGGCAGTCCAGTGGTTGAGACTTCATATTCCAACGCAGGGGGTGCAGGTTCAATGCCTGGTTGGGGAGCTAAGATTCCACATGCCTTATGCCAAGAAACCAAAACCATAAAACAGATACAATACTGTAACAAATCCAATAAAGACTTTAAAAATGATCCACATTTTTAAAAAAAATTAAAAGAGTAAGAGAAAAGAAGAAATGAAAAAAGAGGGCCCCAGACACCTGCAGCCAGGTCTGGGAATGCCATCATTCCCTGGATAGGGTTAGGGAGGATTCAGTAAAAACCTCTTATCTGAACATCCCTCACCCCTGCTGGTAAAAAAAAAAAAAAAAAAAAAAAACCTTAAAAAGTGGCCCAGGCTCCACCTGGGTTCAGTCAGAGAGCACTGGGTTCAAAACCTAGCTTCTCAACTCGCTAAGGGCAAAATACTAAAGTTCTCCTAAGCCTCAGTTTTCTCATCTGTAGAATGGGGTTAACAGTTCCTACCTCAAAGGGAGCACATTGCCTATTCAAAAAATGTTTTAACTAAAAATAACATTCAAAAGTTAAGAGGAAAAGCAGTATTTAATAAGAACACTAGCTCTGAAGTCAGGTAAACTTGACAGCAAGCTCTGCTCCTTTACTAACTGGCATGTGATTTGGGGCAGTGATGACCTCTCTGAACCTCAGTTTCCTCATCCATAAAATGGAGCTATGAATAGTACTCCCTCAGGGCTGCACCACAGGGATTAATGAGATCAAGGGCTGGCAAGCACCCCACACAGCAGCAGCCCAGAGCCAGCAGTGACAGCCATGACGTCATTTCAGGAAAGAGAAGCACATTTTAACAAAGAACCAACTCATGAGTGGGGCAAGGGAGACCCGCTCCCAGTGTCAGGACAGAGCCATGCCAAGGGTGGACCCAAACCCCTTCCTGTCAGTGTTGAATGCACCACCCCTGTCTGGGGGCAGGCCAGGCTCTGAGCCCAACCTAGCATCAAAACTGCTGTGTACACAGTAGGTGCTCAATTAAAACCGCACTTTGAGACTTCCCTGGTGGTCCAAGGGACCATACTTTCCCTGATTAAGACTTCACCTTCCAATGCACAGGGCACAGGTTCGATCCCTGGTCCCCAGGCTGGGGAATTAAGATCCCTCATGCCAGGTGGTGCCACAAAAAAAAAGCACCCTAAAATGCTTCACTTAATCTGAGTTTCTAGAGCAGAAATCAAAGTCCTTGCTCTCTCCTGCACTCAGTTCAGTTCAGTAGCTCAGTCATGCCCGACTCTTTGTGACCCTGTGGACTGCAGCACACCAGGCTTCCCCATCCATCACCAACTCCTGGAGCTTACTCAAACTCATGTCCATAGAGTTGGTGATGCCCTCTAACCATCTCATCCTCTGTGCTCACTCCCCCTCAAAAAAAACATACTCAGAGTACACCCCTCCACCCTCCCCTACGCTGCCGTCCTCATCCCGCAGAGTCCCTTACCTGGGATGCAAGTACAGCAGTCCGACTTCAGGGAGACCTGGCAGGGGTCGGGGGGACACTCAGGGGAGATACAGGACACGTTTCCAGCCTGGGGAGGTGAGAGGTGGCACGGAGAGAGGAGGATGGACCGTCAGGCCCATCAGAACCAGCTCACTCCCTATTTCACACCACCCACAGGACTCCTCTCCCACACCAAAGTCTCCTAAAGGAAGCCATCCGAGACCTTTAAATGCCACCATGGACACAAAGGGACGCAGGCAGGGACCCAGTAGCAGGGTTTATTATGGTATTGGTTTCCAATATCCCGCTTTCCAAGATGAGGGGCAGAACAGAAAGCAGAGCATGCTGCCTTCCTCACGAAAATGGACGAGCCTAGACCCCCATGGTACTGTTCCCCATGGCATCCCCCCATGGCACTTCCCCACCATGGCATTGCCCCCCACTGATTAGCCCCATGGTATCCCCCTACGACATTCCCTCCCATGGAACTGCCTCCCCATGGCATTCTCTCCCATGGCATTCCTCCAGTGGCACTGCCCCCCATAGTACTGTCCCCCATGGCACTTTCCCCTCCCATGGCACTGCCCCCATGCCATTCCCTCCTATAGCATTCGGAAGCTCTTGGAAGGATGCTAGGCAGTGAGGAAGAGGTTACTCCACGTTCCTGTGCATCTGAGTTTTGAACCAAGTCACTGATACTGGCCAGAGAATTAAAATTCAATTTTCAAAAACTGAAGCTAAGGCCAAAAAAAGGTCCCCAGTTTTGGAGTCAGCCAGACCTGAGGCCCAGGGTCTGCTCCTCCTACTCTGGGCAGAGCATATCACCTCTCTGAGCTTCTGTCTCCAGTGTTGTTGAGGATCGCATGAGATGCGATCAGGCACAGAAGTGGTTGGTCACTACAAGAGTGTGGCACATGGAAAGGGCTCAGTAAGGGCGGTGGTAGCGGTCTACGTGCCACCCTCCCCCATTTTACATTGCAGCTCCGTCATCCCTGCCAGGCTGGGGCCACTTTGAAAGACGACCAGAGGCAGTGAGAATTGGTGGGCAGAGCCTAGGCTTGGAGGCAGACAGACCTTGGCTCAGATTCCAGTTCTGCCACCTACCAGCGTCAGTCTTTGCATCTGTAGAATGGGGACAGTAAAGCCAACCCTGAAGAGCTGCCAGGAGCCTCGGGTGAGGAACTAGATGGAAAGTACCAAGCCCTCAGACTTGTGCGCACTGGGTGCTCGTGAGCCAGTCTTCAGGACAGCACCTGATTGCGTCTGGCACATAGTAGGAGCTTAATAACTATTCTTGGAGGAGTGCACTTGCCTCTTGCAAAACACTAACAAGCTGAGTCTGGTAATGGGCCTTCTCCCTCCCCATGTGGACACCTTTATTGTGCTGGCAAATATTTTGCCTGGAGAGAAAAACAGCCTCCCTGGTAGGAAGTTTCCGAAGGAGTTCCCTCCCCTTCCCTTCCCAGACAAATGGACCCTGTTTGCCTGTTGGCTCTTTTCTGCTCAGCAGAAGCCTCCCTGACCCCACAGACTACTGCCTTCCCATCCCCCACGCTTTTAACTGTGACAAGTTCCAACCCAAGTCCACAGCCTAAGAGCTCTCCCTCCATTCAACTAGCTCACCTTTAACATCCCGTCTTTCCCTCTTCCTCTAAAGCCCTCAAAGGTTAAGAAAACACTCAAGAGGCTTCAGGAAGCTTGGGATGCTCACCAGACAGACACAGACGGTGCAGTTTTGGTTAGGAGGTGAAAAAACGTCCCCTTCAGCCCGGACGACGCCACTGTGAAAACAGCCTTTGAAAGACAAACAGGAGTGGAGGCATCAAACCTCTTCAAAGGAGAGGAAGCTGGAGGTCTCGTTCCTTTTCCAGGCATAACGTACCTGGAACCTTCTCTCACTGGCTTGGATGCCTCAGCAGTGGCCAGATCTAGGTACTTAGAATTGTGGGGTCCTAAGACCCCTGGAAAACCACAGGAGACACCCACTTACAGTGCCCTGGGAAGGTCCTATTCATGTCTGATAAGCCCAGAACTGTGTTGAAAGTATGGCCCTTTATTCCCATAAAGCAAGAAAGGCAGCCATACAGCCCCAGGTTCCAAATCTGGCCTGTGACCTGAGTGGCCTTGGACTTGGATGTGTCACTGAACCTCTCTGGGACTTGGTTGTCTTTTTTGTTAAATGGAAACACCACCACATGCCCTGCAGGGAACCTGGAAGAAGCCACAACCTCAGATGTAATGTAGACAGCAACTGACATTTAGGGCTTAGCACACAGTAGAGACACAGTAAAAGATAACAATCATCGTTAAGAAAATCAGTGAGTTGCATTTTCACTGTCACCCTTAGAAAGACTTTTTCACTGCTGCTCAAAGTGCAGCAGCATCAGTATCTTATCAGCAGGAGCTTCACAGAAATGTAGCAGCTCAGGCCCCTCTCTACATCTTCTGAATGAGAATCTGCATTTTAACAAGATCCACAGCGATTCACAGGCATGCATGTGTGTTCATTGGCTCAGTCATGTCTGACTCTGTGACCCCGTGGACTGTAGCCCACCAGGCTCCTTTGTGCATGGAATTCTCCAGGCAAGAATACCAGAGTGGGTAGCCATTCCCTTCTCCAGGGGCTCTTCCTGACCCAGGGATAGAACCCAGGTCTCCCCCATTGCACGCAGATTCTTTTACCACTCAAGCCACCCGGGAAGCCCGCAATTCCTGAACAGGGTGAGTTTTAAAGCACTCTGCTGGAGGACTTGTTAAGATTTGAGGTCTTTATCCTAACAGCAATGAAAGCAAATTTTTAAAATTGTCAGCAGATAGTGGGAGGGAATTAGGAAAGCGATACAATTTATGAACAATTACTCTTCCTGCAGTTAGGAGGAGGATTGGGACAGGGGAGGGGACTGCAACCTGGATATGGAGAAACCTGCTGAATGAATGAATAAAGCTTAAAAAGGGATGTCCTTAAGATGAAACCTTCCCCTTGGGAACACAGATACCAGTGGTTCTCAAAGTGTGGTCCCTGGACCAATAGCATTAGCTTCACCTGGGAACTTGTGAGACATGCAAATTCCCAGGACTTATCCTACACCTGCTAAATCAGAATCTCTGGGGGCTAGGCCCAGGGATCACCCTTCAGGTGATATATCAAAGTTAGATAACTGTCTTTCAGTTGCAGAAAGGCAGGAAAAAGGAAGAGGCAGGACCTTGCAAGAAACTCACAGCCTTCCCTGGACCAGCTCCCACCTGTACACGATGGGCAGCACCCTCCATCTCTGGAGGGAATCGGGTGGGAGCAAGCAGCTTCACACGTCACCTTTTCACAGGTCACCTCCCCATCCTAGAAGCAGAAACGGAAGTTCCAGCCACCATGAGGCCCCAGACACCAGACCAGGGAAACCCCAAGGACCTCTCACACCTACCTCACACCAGCACTGGGAACAGCCAGGCTTTGTCCAACGACTCCCTGACTCATACGTGGCCCCTAGGTGCCAACAGGCAGAGGGTCCTGGTGCCAGCCGTGTGGTCTCGGGGCCCCTGGGCAAGGGAGGGGTCACCGCCGTCTTCTCCTGGAGTTGTGCGGGAGGTCTGAGGGTTCCCAGCAGAGAGGGATGCGGCACGGGGGTGGCCACCTGGGTGGACAGCAGCGGCGTGGGGGCGGAAGGGGAGGACATGGACAGTGCAGGCGAGGGAGGTGGTGGTCGTGTGCTCCTGACTCCAGTCGGGGCCCCCGGAGCCCCGGAAGGAGGGCTGTGCCCGGGGGAGAGGGCGGGCCGGCCTGCCTCTGGAAGCAGCAAGAGCATCTTAGGAGGGCGCTGCAGAGGCTGCAGGATGGCAGACGGGGCCAGCACAGCTTTCGGGAAAGCTGAAATGAAAACACAGAAGGGTCTGGAAGGAGGCAGCAGGGGCAAGAGGCAAGATTCGCGGGGCGTGGACTCGAGGCCACCATCACAGGGCACTGAACGTCTCTGGGTCAGTTTCTTCATCAGCAGGACGGGTCTAACACCACCAGTTCAACCTCAGACTAATGGGGCTGCAGTGACAATCAGGAGAGAAGATTGATGAAAAAGTACCAAACAAGCAGACCGAAGTTATGAGTGGGTGATGCTGGCAGTCAGAAGCTTCGGCCACTGCCAAATCAGAGTCTTCTCCCTTCCCCTCCTCGCTGGCCACAGAGGAGACTCAGGATCCCTGAAGCCCTCAGGGATCCATCCCGGGAATGACCCTTCCCTACTTCTGTGTCCCGACAAGTTGGCAGTGTGTCCCCTGCTCCCCTACCCAGATGGGGCTTCCCACGAGGAGATGCTGAGGCTCAGGAGAAGGAAGAGCCCAGGGTCCTCTCTGGTCCCACCCTAGACAGGCCAGCTTACAAGGTGTTGCCTCCTCCAACATACACACACACACACACACACACACACACACACACTCATATACATGCTTAGGAAAGTGCACATTTTCCCTGCAGATGGACACCAACTGCCCAACAGTCTGAAAGATCCGACCGCCATGAGAGAAAGGAGGCAAATGTGGGGCAAAGGAAAGAGGAGAAAGGAAGAGTCACAAATCAGAGTGCTCCCGGGAGAAAACAGGCTGGGCAGGGAAGGGGAACCTGGGTGGCCAAGCTCAGACCAACACAGGCAGTCACACCATGGAAAACTGGCCCCAGGACTAGAAAGAACGCCTTGGATATTGACACGATATTACACGGACGTTTACAGGCACGCTGTTAAAGCATGGCAGAGAACTGACCCCACACTGTCCGAAGTGTCCCGCGGAGCCCAGGTTACTGGGACTCCTACATCAAAGGCTTCTCTATCATAGACTGTTTCTTGATGGGTTTTTTTCCCTTTACTATTTGGGGGAAAACAGTAGGGCTGGGGAAACAGTGAAAGGAAAATAAAAGAAGGATGGGTAAAAGGGAAAGAGACAGAGAAGATGAAAGGTCGGTGGTGGAAATAACAAAGAAAATGAACTGAAAACAAGTTCCTGCGGAAGTAAGAGGCAACCAGTCTCCCACGCTCAGCGAGAGCAGGGGGAGGCTGGGGGCGGGGCCTAGAGCCGGGGGCGGGGCCAGGCGCTCACCTTCACAGGACACTCGGTCAGCCCGGAGCCGGAAGCCAGGTCGGCAGGTGCACAGGAAGCTGCCCACGGTGTTGTGGCAGGAATGGTGACAGACTCTCCTCTCCAGGGGCCTCCGACACTCGTTTACATCTGCGGGAGAGCCTCGCTACCGACGGCTGCCTTGTCGGGGCTACAAGTTATCCTTCCTCCACCTCTTAGCCCAAAAGACCGGGGAAGTCTCCCTGCCCCAGGGCGATGACGTGACTCAGATGTCTGGGAATGGGGCTGAAGTCTAGTGCTGGTCCCCTTGGAAGGTCTGTACATCCAGTAGGCATTTAATGGATGCACCAGTGACTCACACTCCAGCACTGTGCAGCAGCGATTAAGTGCTGGCTGGTGGGGATGGGCCCCCATTGGGAATCTCGGCTCCAAACCCTCCACCATCCCAGTGCTGGGCATCGGGTGCTGTGGGCCCTTCTGAAAAAAGAGTCTCAAAAAAATCACTGCACTGCTCAGGGCAGGCTTCAGGACAAACACCCAACTCTGCTAGAACAAGGTCTTTTTTCAGGCCCATGGGACCCCACCTTCAACCCATGAGCCAAGCTCAAGCCAAACATGCCAATCCCTTTCTGGAAATTTCTGCTAATGGGCTGAGAAAACAGGGGTCTCCTTCTAAACCAGAGAAACCAAGACATAACGTGCTTTATTTACCAAGGGGAGCAAAGGCAGCCAAGAAAATGGGTGAGCAGAGAGGAATCCTTGGGGTGTATCTAGGAGAGGGTGGAAGAGGAACATAACAGGATGAAAGTGGCATGTGGCCAGGAAAAGTCCAAGACAGGGTCTTCCATCAGGAGCCACGCCAACCCCAGGGCAAGGCAGGCTCTCAGCAAAGGCTCAAGCGCTTTCAGGCTCCAGGGAACCAAGGAGGTCCAGACTGTTGACCTTTCCCTGTCCCTGGGCTCACCCTGTCAGTCTTCCTGATTGGCAACCTAAATATGAAGACAACAGGGTTCCTGGCCTTACCTACACAGGAGTGCCGGTTGCCATGGAGATGGAAGCCAGTTCTACAGGAACACCTGTAGCTGCCAATGCTGTTTTTACATCTCTGCTGGCAGGGGGTCCCAAGGCATTCATCAGTGTCTGGAAGGGAACAGGACATGGCTGGAGCTCATTTCCCTGCGGGGTTTTGGAAACATACAGTCCTCTCTACCTACCTCTCTCAACACCATCTCCTACCAGACTCTTAACCCCTCTCCTTCTCAAAACCCACATCCAGTCTATCAACTCCTAAGTTCTCTGTGGACCAGCCCACTTCTCTCCATCCTCACTGCCATATCCTAGCCCAGGGCACCTTTGTCTCTGATCTGGAGGATAACAACAGAGTTGTGTGTCTCTCTGCCTCTCTCTGTGCTCCTCCCAAGCTACCCTCTACACAGCCTCCAGGAAGTTCTGACAGAGTACCTCTGATCAGGCTACTTTCTGCTTAAATTCTCTCCAAGGCTCCCACAAGTACTAATGCTACACCATAGCTCACGAGCCCAGGGCTGCCTTTCCAAGCTCCCTCCTTCCCCCTCACCTTTACTTTGGCCTAAATTCTGGCCATTTTCCAAATGCACCATGCTCTTGTGGCCCTCCTCCTTTACACATGTTCTCCTATCTGCTTGGAATGTTTTCTCATCTTGTCTGGCTGGAAAACTCCTACTCATACCTCAAAACCCAGCTTCTATACCACCTCCTCTGTCAAAGTCTCCCCAAGCCTCCCCTTCAATTTTGTTTGAAATTAGGAAAAAACTGAAAATAATCTGTATATTCATCAATAAGAGAAGAATTAGTAAACTATGAGATATTTGCACTGCAGAGCACTAGGCAGCAGTTGACAAGAATAAAGCAAATCTGTTGACCCTGATGTGGAAATATCTTCACGATGGACTGTTGAGGGGGAAAAAGCTGATGGAGGAATCACTGGGTTCAGATCTCAACTCTAATATGATCTTGACCAAATTAATTTCTTTAAACCTCACTATTTCTACCAGGAAAATGGAAATAAAACAGTACCAACTCCATAGGACAATTCTGAGGATGAATTGAGAAAATGTGTGTTAAGTACTTAGCGTGGTGCCTGGAACACAGGAGTTGAATAACTATTAACTCCCTGCATCTCTTATCCTTCCATCTCTATAAGGGTACATGTGTGTCTGTTCACGTACTGGAGAGAGGCAAGCAGGGCACTCATCAGATTGATGACCAAGTGCTATTCAACTGTATTCTCTCCAAATACATGCATGGAAGCCGTAACCCTCAATGTGATGGTATTAGGAGGTGGGGTGTTTGGGGGGTAGATGAGGTCTTGAGGGTGGGGCCCTCAGGATGGGATTAGTGCCCTTAGAAGAAGAGTCATGAGGACCTCACTGAAGAACCTCACTGTTCTTCCCCTTCCATCGGGTGGGGTACTGGAGGGCAGGATGCTTTCTACGGGCTGTGTGTCTCCAGAGCCTGACCCAGCACAGGGGCAGGTGGTGACTGTCACAGCGTGGCCTTGCACATGACATACCCCCGTGTGTCACAGCCCCATCCCCTCAGCCCTCCCCGTCTCAGTGGCCTCCTCGCTCTGATTAGTCTGCTCCACCTGCCCCTGGCCCTTCCCTCTGCCTCTCCCTCCCATACCCGCAACCCTGCAACGATGGCAGCAGCAGTTTCTACTGAGTCGTGGTCCAGAGCAAAGGCCTTAGTGTCAGACATGCAACCTGACTCCCCCTCCTCGTGCTGTTGGAATGGCTTGGGCAAGCCTCATCCATAAAGTGAGGACGAGAGCACCATCTCCTGGAACTTCCCTGTCAGTCCAGTGGTTAAGACTTTGCGTTCCCTGCTCGGGGAACTAAAGTCCCACA
This sequence comes from Oryx dammah, assembly GCF_014754425.2. Classification (NCBI taxonomy): domain Eukaryota; kingdom Metazoa; phylum Chordata; class Mammalia; order Artiodactyla; family Bovidae; genus Oryx; species Oryx dammah. Next base: position 38,358,289 of record NW_024070199.1, read on the forward strand.
TGCAAAGAGATGCAGGCAAAAAAAAAAAAAACAGAGAGAGAGAGCAGTATCTCGCTTAGAGGACCGTGGTGAAGGTGACATGCAGTCATGCCTGGAGAGCACAGGCTGGGCCTGGCAGGGCCTCGAGGTCCACATCAGAGCCTAAAAGCGGTGGCGAAAGCATGCAGTCTCACTACCCCTCCAGAGCCGCTCACCTTGGCAGCTGTGGCGGTCCGCAGACAGCTGCATGCCCGGCCCACACTCGCACACAAACCCGCCTTCCGTGTTCACGCAGTGGCCCTCGCAAGAGGAGCTTAAACATTCATCAATGTCTGGGGAGAGAGGAAACACTCTTGCATAGCTCACTCTGAACGTGTTTTGTTTGTGGGGAGGGACTGCATCCCACAAAGACCCTGAGCCCACATGGGGCGTGCCCCACTGCCACCCCAGGAAGAAAGAAGGCACTAGGTAAATCTTCTGGTTTTAGGGGCTCTCAGTCCAAGAAAGAAGAGGCCACGGGGCCAGGCCTCTTCTGACCCACACAGAACAGATGACAGGAGAGACTGGTTGAAATAGAACCATTTCCAACAGTTCCACCTGCAAGACAACCCCAAAAAGGCCAGGGGAATGGGCAGGAAGGTTGATTAAATTCCCTTCAGTTCTTGTGGAGCACCGCTGGCATGCAGTGGACCTGGAAGGGATCGTCGAGGACACAAATGTGACTAAGACACAGTGCTGGCTCTCCAGACGGTTGCAGCCTGAGAACACAGGAGTCATGACGCACACCCACGAGAGGCCAGTGTGGGGCAGGGGTTATGTATGTGCCCCGCCGGGGGCCGCCCCCCATAGCAGGTATGTGATGGAGGAGACATGGGCTGAGAGGACCAGGTGGCATCAAGAAGGGGGCTGTCAAGTGGAGCTTCCAGGAAGCACTGGGAACAAAGTGGAGGAGTGGGGTGGGGGGAGCAGTCTGGTGGGAGGCTGATTTGGAGAGGTGGTGGGTTAAGGTTCAGCTGTGGGGCACAAAGGAGCCCCCAGGCTTCTGTCCAGGGGGAGCCAATAGTGCTTTAGGGAAGTTCAAGCCTGGCAGGGGAGGGGGCTGAGAGACAGAACCACCACCACCCCCCTACCCAGCTTCAAAGCATCCCTTCCTAACTCAGAACCATGAAGACCTACGAGGTCAGCTCCTCCCACTCCAATCTACTCTGCCCACCTGAGTCTCCCTTCCACCCCTGGTCCCCATGCCTACTGGTCCCCTCCATTCTCCTTTCTTGCTCTTCCCGCAGCAGGCACCTTTGGGACTATGCCCACTTCCTCTAAGACATCCCCCCGACTCACCCTATCCCACCCCCGTGACTCCCCTGCCCTGCACTTGTTTTGACATTGGTCTCTGGCTTTTCCTTAGTCCAGTTTGCCTCTGCAAGGAGAAATGTGTCTGGAAAGTACTTCAACCTTCCAAAAAAGGCAGGGAAGGGGGTAGGGGAGGAATAAGCACCAAAACTCCTTCATGGGACCTTTGACCCAATAGTCTTCCTTCTGGAAATAATCAGAGAGGCAGACTAGAAGCCACTTTACTGCAGCAGTATTCATAGCAGCCAAACATTGCAGACAAGCTAAGGATGGATAGCACAGAAGCAGGTACTTAGATTGCAGTAGCCACATCTGCAGCCATTAAAAGTGATGTTGTAAGGACTACTAATATTTCCTGCTCACAGAACAAAGTGAGAAAAACAACGAACGAAAGTGATAGATAAGGTATGATCCCAATTTTATAAAACAGACAGAGAGGCATGCCTGACACACAGTCCCACACACACAAGTACGCATACAGACCCAGGGGACGAGGGCAGGAAAAGAAAATAACTTCATTTTAGTAACAAATATCTCTGGGTAGGAACTTCTGGGACATGTTTATTTTCACCTTTATACCCTTCTTTTACTTTCCAAATGTTCCAAAGTAAGTTATTTTTTATTTTTATATTCAGGGGAAGAAATGTTTATTTTCACAAAATGTTAAAAAGGCACAAGGGTGGGGGTGGGGGTGGCCTGCAAGCTCTCTGGAAAGACAAGTAAGAAGCTGGTCACAGTAGCATCTATGGGGAAGGTAACAGACTTGGCCTGTAGGAAATTTTTTGAATCATGAACAAATAATACTTTGACAAAATAACTTTTGAGTTTATCTTGCCTCATCGTTCAAATGTCACATTCTCGAGAGTCTTTTCCAGCCCAGCCCACCTCCAGCCCCAGTTCCCTGTGCCCCGTGGGCCCTGGCACTGTGCACTTCTCCGTAACGGTCCCATTAGGTGGGACTGTCACTGTCCTTACTCATCTCCCTGCACTATATCTTGAAGCAACACATGAGCAGAGACGGCCCGCATAACCCCAACCGCAGGTCAGTGCCTGGTCCCTAAGCCACGTTTGATAGGTGTTTGCAGAAAAGCCAAAGGGGCAGATTCTTATGTTCAGCTGCCCACCTGCCCACTTGCAGACTTCAGAGCTGCTCCTAGCTCGGCTTCACTCCAGCGTATCCCAGGACACTGGCCTCGGAGGTCACGGAGGAGACCCCCTTCCCACCCGCCTCTCCCTGCTGCTCCCAGGCCTCTCACCAGTACACCTGATGCCAACCGCTGTCTCAGTCATGGAGAACCCCACGGGGCACACTCGGGCCACCTCCTGACAGCCGCCGTGGTTACAGGTGAGATCACAGCCGTACTCCCCGCAGGGCCCGTGGGCTTCTGAAACAGTCACCACACCTGTGAGCATGCGCCATGTGGCAGTCCCAGCCGCCCCCCCACCGCTCCCCCTCCACCCCGTTTCTCCTAAATTCTGTGGGGAAGGGGGCCCTGGAGGCAAACAGGACTGAGTTTAAATGCAGCTCTGCCACTTACTGGCCATGTAACCTTGGGCGAGCCACTAGCTTCTGCACCTCAGTTTTCTCATCTATAAAATGGGAATGAGAATGCCTACCTCATAGGGTTGTTTGAAAATGATGCGCTAGGGCACAACTGCCCAGTGCCCGGCACAGTCTCAGTGTAAACAGAGCTCTTCCCATCAGCCAGGGCCCGCGCCCCCAGTTACCTGGGCAGGTGGGCCCTTGCTCTCCGTCCTGGCAGGAGCAGACATTGGGAGCGATGCAGATGCCACCCCCACAGCCAAAGGAGCAGAGGGCTGAGAGGAGAAACACAGGTGAGGGGGTCGGGGCTGGAGCCCCCCAGTCTGCCCCTCAGGCCAGCCCAGGGAAGGCACACCCTGCTGTGGAGGACGTTTGGGGCACAGGGACAGGCACTTACGAAGGGTGCAGTGCCCACTGCCCATGGAGGGCGCCCAGCCAGGGCAGCAACCACTCCCGAATCCCGAGAGGCAGACGTGGGGGCCCAGCCGGCGTCTGCAAGAGAGGAGAGAGTACCTTCCATGTTCTGTCCTGGGGGTCGGGGGAGGATTCATCTCCTGGGCAGTGAAAGCCTCCCAGCCAGTCAGTAAGTCAGTCAACCAACACTTCTGGAAACCTCCACCTCCACCGGCAATGGACAATGAGAAGTTTCCAAAGAAAAATGACCTAGACGGTCTGTCCCTCCCGGAGGCAGGACAAAGACAAAGTTGTAAGAGAACAGACACTAGCTGCCTGTATATGCCTGTCATGTGGACACTTGCTCTGAGAGCAAGGGGGGCCCTCAGAGCTGAGAAGAGAAGACTGCAATGGATGAAGAACCCCAGGGACGGCAGCCTCAGGGCCTTTGCACTTGCAGTTTCCCCTATCAGGAGGGTTCTTCCCCAAACACACACACACACAGAGCACCCCTTTCCTGTAAAAGTCTCTCTGCTCAAGTCACCTTCTCAGAGAGGCCCTACTTGTGCACCCTTACCTCACTTTATTCTGCTTTATAACACTTACTTCCTGGGACAGTGAATTATTGGGTTGGACAAAAAGTTTGTTCCATAACATCTTAAACTTTTTTGCCAACCCAATACTCCCTAGTTTATTGACGTACTCATTCCCCGGCTCCCCTACCATACCCTGAGGACAGGGGCTTCATCTTTTTGCTCAACTCCACACCAACGGCAAGCATCTGGCACATAGTAGGTGCTTAATCAATGGCAGTTGAGGGCAAGGTTGAGAAGGGATAACAAAAGAAGAGGGGGGAGATGGTGAAATGTCATTCCCCAGGTGACATCTCTGGGAACGGGGAGAGGGCACTGGTGAGCTGCCCAAGGGAGTGAAGGGGAACCCAGTGTACCCAAGGCTGGGTGAGGCGAGGCAGTCCAGCCATGAACAAGCCATTTCCTCCACCTTCAAGAGGCAGACAAGGAACCATGTATAACAACAAGTGCCACAATGTTACAGGCTAGGAAGGCCCAGGGAGCACAGGAGTGGTTTCCTCCATTGAGGCTGGAGAGAGAATGGGGGCAGCCAGTGAGAGTGGAGGAATGTTCCAGGCAGGAGAGGCATGTGCATGGGCCTGGAAGGGGTCAGAGATGATGACAAGAACTGGTTCTGGGCTGGGCAGAGGATGATGAAGCCCAGCCTAGTTTGAACTTGGAATCCTAGTCCAACAGAACAGGGACAAGAAATCTCCCCCAACAGTGTTTTGCCCGAGACTGAAGACTGGTGGGAATATCCTGCCAGTCGGGCAGTCTGTGGGCTTCCCTGGTGGCTTGGGGAGAAAGAATCCACCTGCCAGGACAGGAGACGCGGGCTCGATCCCTGGGTCGGGAAGATTCCCTGGAGAAGGAAATGGCACTCCACTCCAGTATTCTTGCCTGGAAAATCCCATGGACAGAGGAGCCTGGAGGGTTCCTCTGGGGCCTTTGGGACCCCAAAGAGCTGAACGCGACTTAGGGACTAAACAACAGCAATAGGCAGTCTACAGAGCATCCATGATATGCAGCAGACACTGGGGACATGGATGGAAAGACAGTCAGTCTGGTCTCCTGGAGAATAATCTGTGTCAAAAGCGACAAGTATTCTGGAAAGGGAAACTCTGGGCACAGGGTAAAACAGAAACGTCTGCAGAAAACTGTCCCTGGAGCCTCCAAAAGCTTTTTCCCTCTCTGAAGTCATCGCACAGAAGGGGCCCTGGAAGGGGGTGGGGGGTGCGGCAGGGATGTCTCACCCGCTGCCCTCGCGGGAGCGATTATGGCAGCAGCCTGAGAAGGAGGCTCCTCAGATGGGGCTCTCAAAGGGACAGGGGGGCCACCAGAGCGGCGGATGGAAGGATGCCCGGGAGGCCACCGGAGCTTCATCCTCAGGTGGGCAGGGGCAGAGCGCCCCAAGGGGCCGAGGGCGGGCGGTGACGGGGAGACAGGTGGCAGGCAGCAGGGCTCTGACACGCCGGCGGAGCGGGGCGCATCTGAGCAGGAACTGGCGGTGGCTGCGGAACACACGTGCGAGTTGCGAGCCTGGCGGGGCCGCCCCCCCCCTGCGCGCCCCCCGCCCTCGAGGCCGTGGCCGCGGGCCAGGCCGCCCGCTGACACCGTGTTCCCTCGCTTTGAGCATCACGCACACACGCGCTCCGCCCGCGGCGACCCGGCCCTCCCAGGAGGAGACACGAGGGGAGGGAGACATCAATCGGGAAAGAGCAAAGGGACAAACACCCCACCCCCGCCCGCGTCCACACACTGGCAGAAACCGAAACATAACCTAGAGAGACCCCGGCGGTTCCAAGGTCCACGGCGGGCACGGAGCCTGGACACAGGCAAAGTCCCCCGTCGCGGAGCGGCCAGCGCAGCGGGGCAGGCCAGGCACTGCCTAGGCAGAGCCACGGGTACGTTTGGGAGCGAAAAGCGCGCCAGTCCGAAGACCAGCTGGTATGTCCCCGGCCCCCTAGCCAGGGATCTGCGCTCCACGGTACTCAGAAGATCTCACCTAGCGTCAGGGTCTCCGGTCTCCCCGCCAGATCCCAGTCAGGACAGCCCCGGTCAGGGGCGCAGGACGACCACCCGCCCGGACCACAAGCTGCTGTCCCTTTGTCCCGACCTCCCAGGCTCGCCCGCGCCGACAGTGCCACGGGCGGGTACCCGGACCCGCGGCTCCGGGACGCCCCTCCGAGCCTCCGGGATCCGCGCCGGTAGCGCTCCGGCGAAGGCGCAGAGGAAGGGTGCGGGGCGCTTACCTCTCGGCCCCGAAGTGCCCCGGCGTCTTCCTCCCGGTGTAGCCGCGGGCCGGGGTGCCCGGCAGCAGGAGCGCGACGCAGGCGGCCCGGAGGAGCAGTCCGGCCCACATGACCGGCGGCGGCGGGTCCCCCCGGCTCGGCTGGGCTCCGGCGCCGCGCGCGGGGGAGGGGGCTGCGGGCCCTCGCCCCTCCTCCTGGCGCCGCGGGGAGCGAACCAGCGAGCCCCGAGCTGGCACGCGGAGCCGAGCAGGGGGGCTGGGGACGCCGAGAGGAGGCGCCGGGGGCCGCGAGGGGACGCAGCGAACGGCTGGGGGTCTCTCGCACCTCGAAACGAAACACACAAAAGGCAGCGGCGCCCGCCGGCCCGCCGGTGGCCTCCCGGGGAGGCGCGGAGCCCGGGGCGGGGGCAAAGATCAGGGACCCCTGGGGGCGGGGTTTCGTCCTCGGCCCACACCCCCTGCCCGGGTTTGGGAGTCGGCTTCCTGCGAAGGGCTGTGGGCGTGAGACGGAGGCCCGGGAAGGAAAGAGACTCCGGGAACAAGGCTAGAGGCTGCGCGCCCCAGGAATTGCTGGTCGCGATGGAGCCCGAGATACCTGTGTTGTTCGAGAAGGTGGGAAGCTGGGCCCTTTCGCTGCTGGGCACTTCTAGGCTAGCCCCCAGCCTACCAGCAGGTTTGCACCCTAACCCTCCCTGGGTGCGCCGGTCAGTGGGCTCCCTTGCTCCCTGACTGGGGGCTCTAGCGGCTCTTGAACCCACAGACTCCCCTTGTCCCCTTCAGCAGCTGCCCCAGGCCAGTCGAGAGATGGTAGGCAGGAGGGTGGTGAGCAGATGATGGACGTAAGTCAGAATCATCCAGCTGAGAGAAAGCTGAAAGGCTGACTAAATTCTACCTTCAGCTTTGGGCAGGAACCTCCCCTCACCACCCAGACCCAATCGGTCCAGCTTTTACTTAAACACTTGCGGGGATGAAGGTCTCACTACCTATCAGAGGGCAGCCCAGTCCAATTTTGAGTAACTCTCATTTGTTGGGAAGTGTTTTACCTTCCCAGCTAAATAACTCCCGTGCCTTTGGTTCTGCCTGTGCAGTAGCCCTTCCACTGGCGACCTCAGCCTGTCACTAAGGTCCTTAACATTGGTGGCCACAAATGAACACGGTGCCAACAGTGGTCTGGATTCTTGCCTCCTCCCTTCCAGATGCCATACTTCTATAAACACAGCCTGATATTACTTGGCCTTTTCGACAACCCAATGAAGCTGTCAGTTCCTTACTTAAGATTTACAGTAAAGGGAAGCCTCTGGTGCTCTTTGTTGTCATCTTTTTGTTGTTATTGAACACAAACTGCAAAGCCGATCTCCTTACCTGAACCTGTGTGGCTGAGTTTTTGCAGATGTTCGATTCAGGGTGGTTACCTCACCCTGCTGGAGAAGGAAATGGCAACCCAGTCCAGTATTCCTACCTGGGAAATCCTGTGGACAGAGGAGCCAGGCTACAGTCCATGGAGTCGCAGAAGAGTTGGACATGACTTAGTGACTAAATAAGCTCATCCTGTTAGTTTGACCCATCTAAGCAACACGTTTTCAGCTAATAGGTTGCCAAAATACTCTGTATTGGAAATGAATGCTACTTCCATATTTATGTCCATTCTGAGTCCTGAGGACCCTCAGAGTCTTAGGGCATCTTTCCTTTATGTTAAACATCCAAAGGTGCACTTCCCCCTCTGCCGTTCAGACTGCACCCCTCACTACCACTCACAAAGTGCTTTGATGCTCACTGTCAGTGGGCACATAGTCAGAAATCTAGCCCTGATATCATTCTTGAAAAAATATTTATTTGGCTGCGCTGTGTCCTAGTTGTGGAGTGTGGGATCTAGTTCCCTGACCAGGGATGGAACCTGGGCTCCCTACTTTGGGGATATGGAGTCTTAGCCACTGGACCACCAGGGGAATCCCATAGCCCTGAATTATTAAATAGGGATAAACAGAAAACTCTTCCTTCATTTGAGCCTGCAAAATCTATCACACCACCATCCTTATCATTCCTATCTAGACCACCATCAGTGTCAAATAGGTGCTCTGTGTTCCTGGATCTAAAAGCTACCCACAGATTCTCAACACATTTGCACAGGACAGTTTTTTCTTTACACACCTGTCACCCTCCATGCCATCTTCTGCCATGCTCCAGCACACCTCAACTACCTCCTTTCTGAACTTGACTACTTTATAGAGTTCCAGCCCCTCCATCTCACCCTGTAAGTCTGGCAGACTTGGGTCAGTGGGCAGCCGCAATGACCGAGATATAACTTTGTGTATAAAGAAAATCCTTACCTACCCTCAACAGGAGAAGCCCAGGATATTTAAATCTGTAAATTCCTACCGGTGAATTTTGAAAGAGACGACTTTTTAAATAGCCCCTGACATTTCTTTCATTTCCTGTTTCTTTGACCTGATGGCATTCACCTTGCTCGTCATACCAAGTTCACCTCTTCAGTTTGGTTTTCACTATTTTCTGTTTGTGTTTTGGTTTGTGTGACCTCGAGGTTTCTCAAACTTTGGACCCGGAGAGCTGCTCACTTAAAATCATTCATCCTCAAGGACGAGTTTGGGCCCATATGGTTCCTCAATATTTCTTCCCTAGTTCTGTGGCCTGTGGCTGCTCAGTAACAAAAGGGACCCTCCACCGAGGGTGGAGAATTCAAGTTGTTGTTGGCTGTAGAAAGGAGGCCTCTGGCTTGTGACCCTTCCAAATGGTCATGTGATGAGTCAGTGTTTCTATTATTCTCCCAAAGGTCCGTTCGTGCAGAGGCCGGGAGTGAGGCGAGCTCATCAGCGCCTACATGGAGAGGAGCCATTCCAGCTGGCTGCAGCAAAGCTCCAAAGGCAACCTTTCACCCCGGGAGAGGTGATTAATGGTTTTAAGAGGGGATGTGGGAGTGTGGCAGCAGGATGTCAGTTTCTAAAGGACTGCTGGAATTCAATCCAGAGTGAATATACCCAAGACTGTAGGAAACAAAAAGCTGCGCGCACTCTGGTTTCCAAGGTGAAGACTGAAGCCACCAGTAAGTAATAACCTTCTCCTGAACATGGCAGGTCTCCGCAGCTGCAGGTCAAACCACTGAGAAGCACCAGAATAATAACCCTGCCACATTTTGTTTTTCTCCCATCTAGGATTAAATTTTTTAAATAATCACAATCTGGAGGCCTTTGCTTGCCTGCCTCATTAAAGCTGGTCTCTGGCATGGGGGCAGGCCTTTTCAATTCAAACCATGACTTGAAGAATTCAAATCACAGTGTTGAGTTTCAAGTTCAAACTGTGGTTTTTGAGAGATGATTATTTTTTCCCTTAAGACCCTTATCCTCCACCCTCAGAAACCCAGGAGAGTAAGGGGAAAAGAACAGTAATGAAACTCAAGGAATGCCTCCAGGGAAGGAAACTTAATCCCAAAGACCCCCAAAGCAGAGATGCTTCCTTGCTCTTTTCCTTTTAAGCTAGAATCTCCCCAAACCACAGTTTGAACTTGAAACCACAATTTTCCTGACACTGTATCAAAGGCTGGTCTTAAAGGAGCCAGCCAATATGCCTGGGATCAACCTCGCTCCACTGCTGGGACAGAGCAGCCTTTATTCCCACTGGATCACTGGTGGAAACGTGGGCCCGGACACTCTGACCCACTGAGCTGAAAGAAGACCGGCTCTGTTTGCTGAACAGAAGGGTGAACCCCAAATGTGCCCTACTCCTGTATTTTCAAACCTAAGGCACCAAAGGTTTACTCAATGAAACCAGAGGAAATAAAATCTGAATCCAAAGGGCATGTGGCAACAGGAAGCTGGGAGGAGTGTGAGGAGCAGTGCCTAGGGGGCTAGTTGGCTGAATGCTGCACATACAGCTGGCTGTAAAATGACGTCAGGAGAGGCAGCCCAAGCAGCATTACTAACAGAGGCCACTGGGAATAGAAGGATGACTGGAGTAAAAGGCAACCCAAGACAGCTGAATTTCAGAAACCTGACTCCCTTCATCCCTGGGATCCCACCAACAGCGATCATATGACAAAGGAGAGGTACAGAGGACACTTCTCTACCTGAAAGGAATGTTCCAGCAGCCAGGACAAGGGGCTGCTGCAGTGGCTGTGAAGGAGAGAATGGCGCCTGCAGTCCCCTGAGCACAGAGTGTCTGGGATGCTGCAGAGCCAAGCAGGAAAAGAAGAGCAGAAACGAATGACTCTTTCTTCTTAGACTCTACTTTATTTGGTAAAACTCAGAAACTAACCACCAGTTCACGCCCCCCCACCTCCTTCCCTCTGAAGAAGGCAGTTCCCCAGAGACAAAAAGGCTGTGGCTTGGAAATCATCCACCATCTGCAGGTCTTACCCTCAGGCAGCCCATGGCCTGGTGGTCAGCCCTCCAGACCCAAAGCCCTCAGAGGCAACAGAAGAAAGCGAAGGAAGCTCTCACCTCAAAGACAACGAACCCCTCCCACCCCACCTCCCCCCTACCCACAACCCTCCCCAACCCCAAACCTAAATAAAAAGATAGTGAGGACAATGCATGAGTGTGGGAGACACACACACACACACATACACACACACACACACACACACACACACACAGAGCTTCCTTTCAGCCAAAGAGCTGCAAAACTGCTCCCTGGAAGGAGGACAATTGGCTGCACCAATCCAGGCTTGGTGGCCCAAGGTGATGGCTGGAATCATGTGAGACTGGTAAAAATCCAGGGAGAAAATATTTCACCATCAGCCCTTGCCCAGGTCTCCAGTGAACTGGTTTTCGTTCTACGAAATCCCCATTTCCACGCAGGTAGGCTGTGGCTTCTGGGGCTTAGGGACAGGCTTCCCATGGCCGAGAGACAGTGGCAGGGAGGAGGAGAGCAGGAGGGCAAAGCCTTCAGAGAGGGTCTGGGAAGGGATCCCTGCCCTTGGCTAATGGATCCGAGTTAACTCCTCCACCACCTTGATCAGGTCATCCGCAGTGGCCTCTCGCTTCATCCCGCTGCCATCGTCATACTGCAACGAGGAGAGGAGAGGAGGGGAGGCCGTGAGGGCTGAGAGCGGGCTCTCCCTCCCTGGGGAAGGGGACGCCCACAACGGTACCCTGCGCCACACTGCCATGGCAGGAGCGAGGACCCATCACCAGAAGCCCGTGCTTCTCCTTGGGGGTCCAGGTGAGCAGGGTCTGCTGACAGCAAAGCTGCCCAGAGGCTGCCACCCAGTATATACATCCACCTCCATCTGGCTGTTTGCCAGAGGCAGCACCTCCAGTGGGCAATACCCCAAACTCCAGCACCATGGAAACTCCTCTTCCCTGTAGGATCCTGGCCCTGCCCGTTCCCTAAGGATGTGCCAGGGATCCCAGACGTGCCCGAAGATGCCCTCGTTGCTAAAGTTACAGTGCTTGGTGCCTGGTGGGGGAACCCACGAGCCTCAGCCTTATCTCCTTGCCCTTGGACACTACCTTTCCATGTGGGTAGAAGAAAACTTTAAAAAGGGCTCTTGGCACGTGGGAACCAAGGGAGAGGAGGCCTCCTGGTGTGCCTGGCCCTGCAACGGATTTAAGTCACTGGCCCCGGGGCTGCACCCTGCACAGTGGCGCAGCTCACCTGTAGGTTTGCCACAACTTCCTGCATCTTGGGCCGGCTGATATCCAGGAAACTCTCAATCAAGTCACCATCGATGAAGCCGGTGGCTGGTTCTGTCTTTCGTTCAGTATGAAAGGATCTCCAAGTGGACAGATGAGTTAAGGAATGTGCTGATCATTTGGAAGTAATAAATACCCTCTCCCAAGTTATCCCTACCTCTGTGCACAAGACCATAGTCTGAAGCAATTATCAGGAGGAGAACAGAAAACAACAGGTTCAACTAAATATCACAGCTATTTGGACAGTTTTGCAATTTCAAAGACCTATAAACCGTTACCTAATCCAATGATCCTCTCAACTGGAATAATTGTCAAAATAACATTTTAAAAATTACCCCTGCAGCCCAGTGGTTAAGAGTCAGGGCTTTCAATGCCGAGGGCATGGGTTTGTTTAATCCCTGGTCAGGGAACTAAGATGCTGCAAGCCATACAGCAAGACCGAAAACAATTAAAAAATTAAAAATTTAAAAACAGATAGAATACACGACTCTTAGTTCAGAGCATGGGCATGTATAGATTTTTTTTTTTAACAAGTGCTCCACGCGAACTGGATGCTTGCCTAGGAAGAACCGCTCTTTAAGCCTAGCCTTCACAGATTAATTACCTGAGGCTCAGTGAAACAAGAGATGTGCCTAAAGTCCTGCGGGTTAGCAAAACACCAACAAGTCAGCCTACCTCCTCCCTCCTTGGCGAGAGCTGGTTCATCCTGCCTTACAACAGACTTAGCAGAATCCCCTCCAGAGCCCGAGGGCTCCTCGTCCCTCTCCCATAATAAACAAACTTCCAATAGTACTTGGATCCTCATTGTCCAAGGGGCTGACCCCTGGGCTTCTGGAATTTACAGCTTCTTTGCTTTTCCCCTCCTTTTCCATTTAGCCTCTCTAGCGAGGGTCCTCAAACACTGCTGCCCCAACAAGATCTCTGAAAGGATGTTCTAAGTTGTGACCTAAACTTAGGTCTGACATGCAACGCCAGAAGGGTCAGAAGCAGACACAGTGCATGAACATCAACGTACATTTTCAAGATGAACCAATGAAACTGGGAGGTAAGTGCATGCGGGTTCATTATACTCATACAATTCTCTCCACTCTCGTGTGCTTGAAATTTTCCATGAGAAGTTTTTACGTAGCCTGTTCCCCATTGGAATCTAGTCAAGACATTTTCTAGAGCGACAAACTTCCAGAGGCTGCTCACAGTAATGTGCCCTCTGCCTGGGCCAGGCCATGTTTTTGAGCAAGGGGGCACCTCTGGGAAGGATATAAGGAGTGCTCAATCTTGCCCACACTTTTGATGACTTTATTGAGTCGATTCTGCATGTCCAACAAGAGGTTGTACCAGCTCTCTGACAATGAGGTCACCAGGCCTAAGGAAGCAAAGGGAATCGAAAGCTACAGGGTGCTCCAGAGCCCACAGCGAGCACTGCCTGCCAAGGGGAGCCCAGGGAGGAGGACGGATGAGCCGGCCACTGACTCTCAAAAACCCTGGGAAGGAGGGCCGCGTGGGAGCACCCCCCATGGGGCCACCCTTACCAATCATGCCATTGACCGTGCCGAAGAGCACCGAGCCCTGCGTGGGCGTGGAAGTCTCGCCCAGGTTCTGCATAACCAGAGAGCCGTGGCAAAAGACATTGACGAACTCGCCCAAGTGGAAGAGCCCAACCTCCTGGAGGTGTTGCCGCTCCTCGTCCGTGGTGGCAGCGCTGCAAGGGGTGCAAGACACTCATGACCCAGGCCTCCTGTCCCCCCAGACGGGGCCCCAAGGACTGTGTGCAGTGATGGACAGACTCCCTGGTGGGCCCACCCACTCCACAGAGGAGCTGGCCTGAAGAGGCTCATCCGTCTCTGCAGCCTGATTCTCTCACAGATACCGTTTACCCCTGTGAAGAGGCACATGCGAGCCTGTGAGGGCCCTGTGTCCTCACCTACCACAAGCCACTCCCACAGCTGGCCACTCACCTATCCTTCTGACACACAAACAAGTTAAAGGCATTTTCAGCCCCCAGGAAATTGTCATCATCCAAGATTTCCACAGCACTCATCCAGTTGGGGTTAAAGTCTCGTGCAATCTTCAAAAAGACAAAATACAAGAGGGGAAATACAATCAGCAGTTTGCATGCAAGCCAGTGCTGGGACTCGGCCAAGTGCCTGCCCTGCCTGTGTTTAACAACCGCCCCTCTAGAGAGAGTCTCCCCTTTGCCTGGCCAACACGGTCCTGAAACAGGGCCTACTCAGAGTTCAAGTTGGGGGTCTCTAAGAAGACTGAACGGATGCACCATGTGTGCTCCAGGGATGAGGTTTCCGCCCATGCTGGGCTTCGTCACCCCTCACCACCAGCTTAAGCAAGCCGACTGCCCCCACCCCCCTACCTCCTCGAAGTTGCCCTCCATGGGCTTGTAGGCCAGCAGCAGCACCGAGCGCATGAGGTCGCCCACCAGGATGAAGTCGCCCTTGGTCTTCAGGTAGAGCGCCATGATGTTGTTGTAGTGGTTGCACTCGGTGCGCAGCTCCTTCTCGGTCGTCCACTCATAAAGCCGCACCTGGGGGCAGGGTGTGAGGGCGGGCAGCGCGTCTCTCTCAGCCCCGGGGCCTGCCATCCGCTGCACCACTTCCCCAAGTGCAGCGGGGGCTGTGAAATGCTTTGCTGTGGAACTTGCGTGAGCGTTTGTAATTATATATTCATGAAAGATGAAAACAGAGTGAGCACATGAACCAATACTACAGAGCCTTCCTTTATATTAGAAAAAAAAAAGTCAGGATAAAGAAAAATACTAAGTAAATAGTAATGCAAGGAACACTATAGAAATGACAAGAGATGGTTTTGTGACTTAAGTCTGGTAACTGTCTACAGAAATATCTCTAGAAAGAGAAGATCCATTTCCAATTTCCTGATCAGAAAGAAGATCACCTCCCACCAAACTGCCCTTTCTGAACCCTTCTCAAAACACATACATCCCTGGCACCTTTTGATGTACATCCAATGAGCAAAGAAAATAGAACAGAAAAGTCCAACAGAAACTTACTCTAAAGAACTGGAGCCTCTGGCCACCCCTCTACCCAAAGGGGAAAAAAATACCCCTTTTCTCTTCACTGCAGTGTTTCTTCAGTTATAACCATATCTCCAAAAGAACGAAGATGCTTTACGATCAACAGACAGATGAACAGATACTCAGCACAGCCCAGTCCCAGCAGATCCTTCAGGGTCTAGGCAGCCCCACCCAAACCTCTGCACATACAGACACTCCTGGGAAGAATATATTAAGCCATGATTTCTCAAGATGTGTCCAAAGAACCCTAGCTCCACAGGTGTGCACTCCAAGGCTCACTCGTAATAATCACAATGGCTACCACACCTCCTGTTCTGGGTCAAGTGAGCCCAGAACACCACAGATTAGGATAAGCCCAGTTGGACTGGGCTTCCAGACTTCCAAGAGTGTGGTGAAGAAGCGGCAAATGCAAGTAAACATTCTGAGTCTCATGAGCCCTTCCAGCAAATTATGAAACCTAATTGTGGGAACCCCTAACTGAGAAGCAAGTCAGACAGAAGTGTGAGGAACACTACTTGGGCTGGGGTTTGCATAAAGACAGTCTTGTGGGACCGAGCCCTTGAATCTACGACAGCTGACTCCAACTCTGGGCAGCTAAAGTCAGAATTCAAGTAAATTACAGGACCCCCAGTTGGAAAACTGATTGTCGTAGAGATAAAAACTCCTCACACATGGTGTCAGAAGTAGTGTGAGCAAAGATACAATTTTCCCTTACTCTCCAAACCTGCCCCACTCAGAGAAACACCATCTCTGTTACTCAGGCCAAAATTCTTGACCCTTTATTCCCTTCTCACGACTCATCTTCAAGCCCTCAATACTAACATCTGCGGAATCTGACTACCATTCAGCTCCTCAGTCAGCACACACTCCCAGCACCGTCCACTGCTCCCTGGGTCATCACCAGGGCCTCTGAGCTGACTTCACTGCTCCTACCCCTGGTCTTCTACCACCCTCTCCAAGATGTGCAGTGAGCTTTTCAAAATGTAACTGCAGGGACTTCGCTGGCAGTCCAGTGGTTAAGAACCCACTTTCCATATAGCAGAAACCAACACAATATTGTAAAGCAATTATCCTTCAATTAAAAATAAATAAATTTAAAAAGGAAAAGAATCCACCTTCCAATGCAGGGGACATGAGTTCGATCCCTGGTTGGGGAACTGAGATCCCACATGCCGTAGGGCAACGAAACCCCCCCACACCACAACTAGAAAGCCTGCACCTACAACAAAAATCCTGTGTGCCACAACTAAGACTGGACGCTGCCTAATAAGTAAACCAGCATCTTTTATATATATATATATTATACATACTTATATAAAAAAATTACAGTCATGTCGTGCATTTGCTCAGACCCTCTAGAGCTTCCCATCCCCTCAGAGTAAAACCCGAAGTCCTGACAAACCCAAAGCACACAGCCTATCTGGTTCCGCACGTGCTGCCTCCCGGCTGCCTCTCCGACTTATCTCCCAGCACCCAGCACTGCCTTCCCACACTGGGTGCAGGCCGGCCATGGACTCCTGTCACTTGTCTTCTTCCAGATCAATGCATGGCTGGCTCTCTCCTTTCCCTCAGACATATGCCCAAAAGCCATTGTGCAAACTCTCCTGAGCATATGACAAAACAGCGCCACCTCCCTGCTCGTACTGGAACCCTGTCAGCTTCTTGTCCCGTTTATTTTTCACAAGGTACTTCTCATCGTACATACACACATATATTCTATTTGCTCACAGGCCCCAGGAGGCTAGCTCTTTGTCCAGTTCATCTACTGCTACATCCCAACTACCAGAACAGTGCTTAGTATACTTCAAGTGCTCAGTTAGTACTTCTTGAATGAAAGTCAAGTTAAAGTACTTAAGGGGACGTCCCTGCTGGTCTAGTGGTTAAGGCTCTGTGCTTTCACTGCAGAGGGTGCAGGTTAGATACCTGGTCTAGGAATTAAGATCCCACGTGCCGCGCAAAGCACAGCCAAAAAATAAATAAAGCTGCTTTTTCTTTGGAAAAAAGAAAAAGAAGTATTTAAGCAATGCTTTTCCACTCTTGATCTTCTCAGAATCTTTCATATGCTACAATGCACTGAGAAGCTTCTAAGCGGAAGATACAGGATACAGCAAGTCCCAAATTTGTTTGACCGTGTATAGTGTATAACTTTTGGGTTTTTTTTGGCAAGGGAGGAGGTGAAGTCATGCCAGAAGAAAAGTGGAGAATTTCACAGGCCTAGTAAATTTCAGGGGTTTACTCAGGATGAATGCAGTTTGGCCCATTCTATCCCACACAGATGAAATATTCTCATGCCATGACACATTCTGAGTGCAGGGACTACAGTTCTTACCCTCTTGTCAATTCCCACAGAACAATATGTACAGGGCTTCACAGAACCAAATCTGGTGTCTGGTCCAACCCCAGCTCTCCATATTCCCAGCTCCATCCTCCATACTCGCTACTCTGTTACCCTTAAAATCATGACACACATGCAGTTCAGAAAATGCAAGGAAACCAGGCTCTCTGGACAGAGGTGTGAGGCCTGAGGCCGAGGCCAGAGGGAGAAAATGCATGGGAACCAGGCTCTGTGGACGAGGCCTGAGCCTGAGGCCAGAGGGAGGGCTCACCGTGCTGTTGATGCTGGCTAACAGCTTCCCGTTAAACTCTACCATGGAGTACACGGCCCCCTTCACCTCCTTTTCAGCCACAGTCTGTAATTTTCCTGGGGGAAAAAAAGATACCCTTCAGTCTCCTTCATAAGCCCACACTTTAATCAGAAGAATCTTGTGCTTCCCTCCCACCCACCCCCGGCTCTAATTCCCACCCCTCCAAACCCCTCATTTCAAAGCAGAGAATATAGAATCCATATATACTGGGGTTAACCACCTCTAGAAGTGTGGGCCCCCACATAACATGCAGCGATTCCAGACAGCGCTCAGGTTCTGCTTCCCACCTGGGACTCCAGATCTCCCCTCAAGATGGAGACCAGACTCCACCTCAGCCATCTAACCTGAGGTTTGGGGGCTGACAGCTAGTCTTCAGAGCCATCATGGGTAGGGAGCCAAGTGCTGATGCTGGGAAGAGGGCCTAAGAGGCTGAGTAGCCGAGTGGAGTACACTCCACGGAGTCCTACCAGAACTCCTAACTCTCATTCTGGTCGCCCCTCCCTTTCTCTTCCTTTCAAAGAGTGAAAAAGGAAGAAAAAAGGGCAGATTTTATTTGTGCCGCTGCTCATATACTCCAAAATTCATTTAGACCATCAAGAGCTTAAGAGAGAAACATCTTGAATCTTGTGTCACTGCAATTAACCCAAGTTCTTCTGCATAACTAAGGCTGAAACCTAAAACTGTCTGTCTGCTTCCTTTCCCAGTTTTTAAATTTCTCAAAAGCCAGAGACTGTGTCCACTTACCATCTGAATACTGAAAGACCACAATACGACCCTGCTTGGGCTCTGCCTCTTCTGGGTACACCATGGCCGTGCCCACAATGAAGTATGTGTTGGGGTCTTTGCCCAACTTGCAGGAGACCAGGCTGAGGGCATACTCATTCTGCAGAAACTGGTGGGCATGAAGCACTAGAAGAAGAATAGTAGAGAGGTGACTGACTGACGACCCCCACGCACGTGTGCTTCTGCACTTCTGTGAGGTCCACAGCCCAGCCTGGAGCATAGTACAGAAGGCATCTGCCTCCTGCTGTTCCTTTCTCCTCGCCAGCCTATTCTGATGTGAGAAGGCCCAGTACTCTGAACTCACAGCCATCTCTGAGGCCCCACCCTTTCTTCTTCTCCTAGGATAATCTGCCAGTGTCTATCAAATTCTGGAATACAGCAGAGCCCAGAAGAGCCTAGCTTAGGGAGGACGTAGGTACACATGATAGAAAGAGCTCATTTGCACCTTCAAAGGTGTGCTGGTCAATGATAAGGAGGTTATGCACCTCCACCTCTTCTCCAAAGGAGGTCTCGTGAGGGGCTGTGCTGCTGGAGAACAGCTTGCTGGAGCTGACGCTGCTGGACAGGGCCTGGGAACAGAGAGAACACACATCACCCCTCTCAAAAGAACGGGTGCTGGGACAGCAGTGTGAGCATCAGACAGGATCAGAGAACAGAGGCAGAGTTTGAACGAGAAAAACTTGAGGCTGGCCACCCGCACAGAGCCCAAGTGCAAAGGGCTTCAGAGAGGACACAGGGACTGAGGCTAAGGATCCAAACTCCATATGGAATTGACACAGCAGTCCAAAACACCGCCAGAATCTAAGGGCATTTAAGAGCACTAAAACAGTGATGCTAAGTCAATCAAGAAAGCTAACAAGAAACCTAGGAGACCTAATAAAGTGACAGGCTTCCACCTCTCTCAATGGGAAGGGCAGGAAACCACTGCGAATAAAAATGAATACATAAAGACCTACTCTGGATTAAGGGAAGAAGTCAGACCACAGATGTCTGCAAGCAAGAAAGGCAAAGAATACATGGAATAAAACGACCAGCTAACATCTCCACTGGGTCTGTGATGTGCGGCTCTAGACGGTCCATTATCATTTCGCAGATGATAAAACTAAAGCTGCCCAAGGTGACAGTGAGCCACGAACCCTGGAGCCAGTTTTGTCAGACTCCAAGTCCCACGCTCTTACCTACTGCAAGACGCTGCTACCCATACCCGACACAAAGTATCCAAAATGATGATAAGAGGAGAGGAATTATTCATCAGGTAAGGGCACCAAGTAGCAGTATCACTGAAGCCACAGTTATTCAAAGTTCTTCTCAAGTCTCTACCGCCGCCAAATCCAGCTCCCTACCTATTTTTTTAAGATTTTACTGGAGCCCAGCTATGCCCACCTGTTGTCTACAGACACCTTTGTAAGGGCCGAGGCAAGTAGCTGTGACTGTGACCTGCAAAGTCTAAAGTATCTACTATCCGACCCTTTCCAAACAGTCTGCCGCTGCTCTCACACCACTGTTCTTTGTCCACTGCCCTCACCTGGGTGCTGGCGCTGGGCCTCAGAGCAGTTGTGCCCCCACTTGTGTCCTGGACTTCGATGCGGCTGGAAAGGACCCCGAAGCACTGGGACACCTCCTGATAGCAGATCTTCCTACACAACAAGCATGGAACAACAGGGCCCCTCAGGAAAAGGCTGAAGCGCTGCACGCCAACCCCAGGGCCCCCTCCCCCGCAGCTCCCCTGCCCTGCCCCTCACCTGGGAGATTCATATAGGGGAACCGTCCGAATGTGCAACTTCTGGATCTCATCGATGGTGCCAATCGTGAGGGTGCTGTTGTTGGCCAGTGCCAGGCTGGAAAGAAGGTTCTGGGTTTAGACTGAGTACACCCAAGGAAGAAAAGGATTCTATGAGGCAACTCCATAAGAGGAAGAAAAACAAGGCAGAATTACACTAGTTTACTACAGGGCAGTGATTCTCAACTACAGCTCTCTGTTAAAACACACCTGGAGATCAGCCCCACCTCTCAAGATTTTATTTAATTGGTCTGGTTGGGCCTAGGCTGAGATTTTTACAGCTGTCTGTTTAACACTAACATGTAGCATTCGGATATAGAACAGTGATTCTCGAACTATCAAACCACGCTGGCATCAAAATGACCTGGGGGGCTTGTGAAGCTAAGACTGCTGGCCCTGCCCCTGGAGTTAGATTTGGTGGGTCCATGGGCGAGGCGTGAGAATGTACATTTCTAACAGAGTTCCCATGTAGTGTCATGGCTGCAGTGAGAGAGCCACTTTGAGAATCCCTGCTCCAGGGGAACGCATAATGAATCTCTGCCACAGGGACTCTGAAACTTGACCAATCACTTGAATTGCCTAAGAGGTTTTCTAAAAATACAGATTCAGATCTGGGGTCCAACCCTAGATCTACCAAAGCAAACTCTAAGAAAGATTCAAAAACAATTCAGCACATTTAAAAGGCTTACGAGGTATTTCTACTGCAGGTCTGCAAATCTCTGTTCTACACATCCCATCTCAGCCAGTCACTGGCTTTGTCACTGGAGAAAGGCTGCAGGGGAAGGGTCATGATGCCTTCCATCCTGGCTCTCACTGAAGAAAGAAAAAGAGGCTCACCTGTCAGGATAGCCATCTGAATTGAGGGGACACATGTAGTTCACTTCCTTGAGGTTGACATTGGAGAAGACCAATTTGTGGTTGCTGCTGTAGATGACAGTGGGGCGGTCGGAGCAAGCAAAGACGTTGGTGGTTGAAAGAGAACGGAAAGTTCTCAATACCGTGGGCTGGGTGCCCAGAGTCACCTTCTTACGGTCGCTCAACAGGCCTACAGAAAGAACAGCATCAGGAGAACAGAAACAAAACAGGACAAACAGCTGGACTGTGAAGGTTCGAAAGCTGCACCCCGAAGCTAAGCACTCTGCCAACTCCAACACCCTGGATTCTCCAAAGCGCCCCTCACCTGATGCGCTAGTCTCACCTGTCTCGATGTTGAGCCCAAAGTAGAAGAGTGCTCCGTCTCCCAAGGCACAGAGTAGGTAGTGGCTGCTCTCAAAGGTGGTCATCAGGATGGAACGGGGAATGATCTCTGTGAGAAAGACGTACATTGAGCTCTTGTTCCAAATCCTGATTCTGATCCTAACTCAGGCCTTTAAAAGAAACACCCTCCTCCCCACCAAAAAAAGAAACACACCTCCACCCAGCATCTCTTTGTGCAGTAGCTCGAAAGAGGGCAGCTTCGCAATTCGGGCTGAGATGTCTGTCCAGAGGCCGATGGCACAAAGAGGGGACATTCCATTGCTGTCTCCTAGAGGGGTAATGTCCAAGCAGGCCACTTCGTGTTCCATCTCTGTGTGGCTAAACAGAAAAGAATATGGCAGAGAAAGGACTCCAGGGATCAAAGAAGTCCCAGAGAAGAGGGGAGGCAGAAAGAGCGGAGGCAGAAACACACACCTGATCTGCCGGAGCTCCTGAGGATGGATCTGCAGGTAGTAGAGGGCCCTCCCCACGGCGACTACTACCTGGCTGCTGTTGCAGGAGGCCACGCTGATATTCTTGCCCTGAGGCTCCTTCCACTCACTGACGAGTGCTTTGGGCTCTTGAGAGACCAGCCTCACAGATGCTGAAGTGATCTGGAGAAAAAAGAGCCATGTCTCCAAGCCCCTGCAGGGATCTGCACAGAGGTGAGAAGGTGGTAAATGCTGCCCTCACGGAACCCTAAGAATAAGGTAGGAAGTCCTCCTCTGCTATATAGTTAGATTTTTCCAAGTTCTGCAATGACTGATTACATGAAGATGTCATTTTAAACTGAAGCCTTGAAGAAGACTGGCTTCAAGCAGCTTACAGCTCATATACCTACAGCCCGAAAAAGAGAAGGCATGTCCTGTTTCACTCTGATTAAGGCTTGGGTATCACAAATGGCACCCTATGGAAAGGTATCGATGGAGTTTTTCTCAACCCCAAAATCAGATCTCTAAAATATCCAATTTCTGGGAATTCCCTGGTGGTCCAGTGGTTAGGAGTCTGCATTTTCACTGCCGAGGGCGCAGGTTCAATCCCTGGTCAAGGAACTAAGATCCTGCAAGCTGTGTAGCACGGCCAAAAGAATTTAAAATATCCAAGTTCTTTACTATGCATGAACCATTAAAATCACATAAAATTCTTCAGTAAATATCAATATATCTTATTTATCAAAATTGAGTTTCTACTTAAAGACCTTTAGAACTATAAACACTATGGGAGATGCAGAAAAATACCACAAGCTATTACTGATACTAATGAACTACAGTGGGATTACATAATACTTCCTAGAGTTATTAGTCTTTCCATTTGGTAAAGAAGCCCATCATTAGTAATAAGTAAGCTGGCATAAAATAGGAAATCAGCTTTTGAAGGGTCTGGTCCAGCCCAAATTACAAAACCCATGCAGCAGCGTAATTTTGAAAATTTAAAAAAAAAAAAAAAAAGAGGAAGGTCCTTGAATAACAAGATATGTGAGCTGGGGCCTGAATTCAGGTCCCAGTTAGAAAACACTGACAAAGCACCAAGTCAGGATCTGGGCACTTCCCGCACTTGTTCAACAAAGTGACAGACCTTCCCTCTGGTTTTTAACTAAACCCAGCTCTGCCTGTTGGCTAAAAGGAAGACCAAGAGAATAAAACGATGGAGACAGTTCAGTAATCCTTAGGCCCTCAAGTGCTACAGCCACGACAGGCAAATACTGCCTCTGCTCAGTGTGGAGAGCAGCTCCCGAGGTGAGGAGGGTGTGCAAAAACCAAGAGCATCACGGTCACTCCCAACTTAAGCCTGCCAGGTCCTGAGAGGTGCACAGAAATCAGGCTCTCATGGCTAACAAGTACAAAGGGCTATATGATCCTCATTATCACAAAAAAAGTTAAAATAAGTATCTGAACAGAGTTAGAACTCTAGTTATAAGTAATACACTGGAAGTGCTATCAAAAGTCACATAGGGATGGTAACATATGACTAATCTTTTTCTTCTTTGTGCTTCTCAGTATTTTCCAAATAAATATATATTACTATTAAAATGAGTGGGAAAATGTGTCTCAGATGACAGGATATAATTAGTGCTAAAACAATATCACCCTGCCCCCCCACCAAAAAATATATATTATACACAATGATCCCATCCATAATAGAAAATGTAAATAAATACAACATACAGCCATCCCTCAGTACCTGCAGGGGACTGGTTCCAGAATCTCCAGTCAATATCAAATGCATAGATGTTCAAGTCCCTCATATAAAATGGAACAGTATTTGCTTATAATCTACTCACATCCTTAAGTGCACTTTAAATCATCTCTAGATTATCTGTAATACCTAATACAATGTAGTGTTAGTCGCTCAGTCGTGCCCGACTCTTTGTGACCCCACGGACTGCAGCCCACCAGGCCCTTCTGTCCATGAGATTTTCCAGGCAAGGATACTGGAGTGGGTTGCCATTTCCTTCTCCAGGGGCTCTTCCCAACCCAGGGATCGAATCCAGGTCTCCTGCACTGCAGGCAGATTCTTTACTGACTGAGCTACAAGGGAAGCTACAATACAATATACAATGTAAATACTATATAAATAACTGAATACATTGTAAATGATATGTAAACAGTGGCTGGTGCAAAGCAAATTCAAGTTTTGCTTTTTGAACTTTCTGATGCTTTTTTCCCCCAATTTTTAATTTTTTTGGCTGCACCGAGTGGCTTGCAGGATCTTAGTCCGCTGACCAGGAATTGAAGTCCAAGTATCGAGTCCTAGCCGCTGGACCTCCAGGGAATTCTCACCCCAAATACTTCTCATCGTGGTTGGTTGAGTCCATGTATGCAAAACCCACAGATAAAAAGGGCCGACTGTACATACATTTGCAAAAGAAAACTAAAACTAAAAGGAGTAACTCCAAACTTAAAAAAAAAGTTACATTGCTCTTAGTAATGGGTGATTGCTGCTGCCGCTGCCAAGTCACTTCAGTCATGTCTGACTCTGTGTGACCCCATAGACGGCAGCCCACCAGGCTCCCCCGTCCTTGGGATTCTCTAGGTAATTTCAATTTTTTTCCAGGCCTTTTTACATTACTTTTAGAGCCATAAAAATTGACTTTTAAAATTCAATGGTGTTCTGTACTGCACTCCAGGTCAAACTGATGCATAAATGGGGCCTGCTCTTTCCTCAGTTACTACCTGGATAAGTTGTTGATGAGCCACGTTGCCACAGAAGAAAGTCTGCTGATCATCCACAAAACCCATCAGTTCGGTTTCTTCCACTTCTTCTCCATTTAACATGAGAACTCTGCAGCAGAAGGAAAGGCTGGGGTTAGCCGGACCAGCTGCCCCACCTTGCAATCTTTACATGGATGCTTGGAGCTGACTCGTCTTACCTTGTCTGGCCCACAAAAGAGAGCACCAAAGTGTCATCGGTCTCCCGGTTGGGATCAGACCTCAGTGGCCACAGGCCTGGAACACAGATCAAAGATTAAGAGGCACAGCACGGACCAACACTTGGCCATGGTCTAAGGAAGGAGCAGCCTAACCCCACAGAAAGAGCAAGAAACTCGGAGTCAGTCCTAAGATGAAATACCCACTCTGTTCCTCCCTGGCTTCAAGACACTGAAGAAGTTTGGTATTTTTTAAACTGTTTGAGCTTAATATTTCAAAGCTTTTCATTTGGGGGCTAGGTTAGAAGGAGAGGTATGGGGTGAGACTATATTGATTTTGGATGGGATAATTCATTTCTACGACTCAAAGTCAAAATTTATTTTTTAAATATTTAATACAGAAGTCTCACTCCTATACTTCTACTAGCCCCCAAATTAAGTAAACAATAATAATTTATCCCTCCAATTCTTTTCAATAGATAAACGCTGTATTGCAAGCCAACACAGTAGCCCCTCACAAAGCGTCTACACATTTTTTTTCGTCTAATATATGTCTGAGTCCTTATCAGAACCAAACAGTTCCTTGTTTTTGATCTCTGCACAGTATTTAATTTTATGGACGTACTAGTTTACTAGCAAGTTCCCACCGATGGATGCTTTTCCAGTATTCTGCCATAATATACAATACCACAATGAATAATCTTGTATTTATGTCATCTTATACATATGAAAGTCTATGGGTCATATGCCCAGAACTGGGCTTGAAGGGTAAATCAGCTATAATTTCAATAGACACTGCCAATGAGCATGCCCATTCCTCACAGCCTCACCAACACAGACATTGTCACACTTGGATTTTGGCATCTGGTGAAGAATAGTATCACTATTTTGTTTTGATTTGCACTTCTTATTATAAGTTAGGCTTGTTATCTGTCCATTCATGTACTCTGTCAATTTGGGGGCAGGAAGTTTGGTGGTCTTTCTAGAAATTCTTTATCAATTAGACAGATTAGGACTTTGTGTATAAGATGAACTACAAATGTTTTCATCTAATTTACCATTTCTTCTAACTTAGCTTATAGCGTTGTTTCTGCCAAGCAGAGTATTTTATGTTTATGTTGTTGAATTTATCAGTCTCCTTTTGGCTTCTGTACTGTTGACTCAGAGTCTGAAAGACTTTCCCCACTGCAAAATTAGAAAGGAAATCACCAACTTTTTCTTCTAGCTTTTGCATGGCTTCATTTTCTCACATTAAGTCTTTGATCTATTTAGATTCTACACATTGTGCAGTGTGGACCCAAACTTATCTTTTCTCAAATGACTCCAGTTATCCCAATACTGTTCATTCAAAAGAATCATCCTTAGCGTACTGAGCTGAGATACCGCCCCTATCCTACACTAAAGCCCCATATACAATTGTGTCTATTTCTGGACATTTGAGTTTGCTCATGGGACTCCTGCCTATTTGTGCACCAAAACCACACTTTTAATTTTTAAGGTTTAACAGTCCTTTTTAATATCTGGTAGGACTAGACCCACCTCATTGTTCTTTTTTAAGTTTTTCCTACCTTTCCTTGCATCTTCTGCTTCACATTTGGACTTTGACTTGTCCAGGTCAAAGAAAAAAAAAAAAAAACCTGATACTTTTTATTGAAATATATTTTAATATAAATATCAAAGAGAGAAAAAGCTTTATAATATTAATTTATAAGACCTTACCATGTCTTTTTTATTTGATCAATCTATCCTTTCAATCCTTTAAGAGTATTTCCAAGTTTTCCTTAAATAAATTTTGCACAATTCTTGTTAAACTTATTCCGTGGTATTTTATCTTTTTATTGCTATTGTAAATTGCCTCTTTCCCTCTACTACACCTTCTACCTGACTGTGTTTTTACATGAAAGCTATTGATTTCAGTACATTAATTTTATATCCTACCTTAATGAGTTCTTACTGTCTCTAGCTATTCAATTAATTCTCTTGAGTTTTGTAGTTTTATGATCTCTTCCTAATTCATATATCTTTTTTTAATCTGTTCTCATCTTATTTTTTATATTCTATTTTTTTAAGTTGTGTTGTATATACTACTTTGAATTAATTTTTGCCTTATGAGCCAATCTGATCATCCACTTTTTATAATAGGTGATTTCAGCCTGTTTACATTTACTGATAGTAGATATCTGATATATCAGTTACTCATACAGATGTTTGACATTGAGTTCTATCATATTATTTTAGGTTATGTCTACTGTTTGTATATTAAAAAAGTCTTTCACTATGTAGTCTGTCTTTGATCTTTTTGATCATTAGAGTTCTCCTGGAATTTAGGAAGATTTGTACTTCTGTTCTAGAAGTTACCTTTGATATATACCTCGTTCTATGACATTCTCAGTCTCCTCTTTCTTTAGGGATTCTATCAGTTCCCTTATATAAACAACATTAAATTTTCCACTAAATTGCCCATTCCTCTACTCCATTATTCAATTTTGGTCAATATCTTTTTTTTTTAAGTTTACTTTGAAATCTTTAAATACATTTAACCTTCCACCGCTTATCTGGCATTAAAACTTTTTTTTTCTCTTCATTTGATTTGCATTCCTCTAGCTCCCAAGCGTCTTCATGACATGTAATGAGGCCAAAGTCACTCAAATAAGATCTGCATCGTATGTCCACCGAAAGGCTACCTTTGATGCCTGGCAAGTCAATGCTGGCATGCTCGTGGATTCCAATTCCATTCCGGATGATTCGCAAGGAACCTTCCTTGAATGCCCCAGAGCAAGTGACCAGCTGCAAGTAGAGAAAAGGTTTCTAAATAACCCCCTCCAGAGATGTGGCAACTAGACTGATGCTCAGAAAGTAAACAAGGTGTACCTAAATCCAAGCACCCTGTGCTGGGGAGCTAGGTTTGAGGATGCAGAATTAGCAGAGGGTAACCTCTGCTAATTGCTATTGTAAATTGCAATTGCAATTTAAATTGCTATTGTAAATTGCAAAGTGTCTCAAATTTATCAAGCAGATAGGGCGCCCCAGTCCAAGAAGCAAAAGAGTCCTACCACTGCTCCCAGCAAACTTGTTTCCTTCCTGGGATCCTAGTTTACTAGAAAGTACACAGGATCTGGGGGCAGACACACTTGCCCTTTAGTAGTTACGTGACATTGGACAAGTTGTTTAAT
This sequence comes from Oryx dammah, assembly GCF_014754425.2. Lineage (NCBI taxonomy): Eukaryota > Metazoa > Chordata > Mammalia > Artiodactyla > Bovidae > Oryx > Oryx dammah. Next base: position 38,386,052 of record NW_024070199.1, read on the forward strand.
CCTTCACAGCCTTAAGTTTCCTCACTTCTGAAATAGCCAAGAATCCATATCTAAAAGGGTGCTGGGGTGATCAGAGATAATGTATGTAAAGTGCCTGGCAGACCAAGATAGGCACTCAATAAATGGCAGTAATTTTTGCATTTTTGGAATTAGTGAGTAAGGCTCTCAAAACTTATCTGGAGTGCACATTCCCCATTCAAGCTAAGCAGACCCAGGACACAGTTTGAGTGGCCATACCAACTATCCCTTTCCAGGATGACCCCTTACCTGTCCCTGCCCCTGCCTCTCCAGGTCCACAACACACATGTCCACAATGGGTCCTAAATTGGTAAAGGTTTCCATGGCCACTACGTAGGAGCCTTGTTCATTGCTGTCAACATTGAGCTAAAAAAGAAAGAACAACTTTAGTCTTAGAACGCTCCAGATGCACCCTAGAGAGATAGTTATCATCCAAAAGAAACTCAGCCCTACTAGGTCTGCCTTTCCTGTGCTCTACTGGATGCTTCCAGAAGGGAAATGCTGACTAAGGGACATGGGTATCCTACCGGTGACCCACTAACCAGCCAGGAATTTCTAATCTGGCATCCCATGGATGGATTTCAGAAGAATAGTTTGGAAATTAATGTAAAATGTTTGCATGCATTTTCTACAGAGAAGGCTCAAATTCTCATATCCTAGAGGGGATAAAGTATATTAGACTATGATCTATTTGAAGGCAGAAGCTGGGTCTTGTTCACCATTGTATCCACAAAACCTAACACACTGCTGAATGAACATTTAGGACAAAAAGCTCATCAAGGTAGGATGCTACATCAATCAAGCAAAATGGTGTATAACAGGGATATGGATGAACTGAAGAAACTCTGAGTGGCAACAAACACAGGGGGAAAACTTGATGAAAAAGCAGTGAAGACTGCAAAATAGAAGCCAGAAAGAAGAAAATGTCTTCTCACCTTCACAAGCTGGGAATCACCAAGGCGAGAACCGACAAACACAACACCATTGTCAAGGTACGTCAAGCACTCGGCAATAGAGGTCTAAAAGAAAATCAGTAGCATGAAAGACACCAGGAAGTACTTCACAAGGGATCCAGACACCATCCTATCCATCTCTCAGACCTGTGCCTAGAGAAACAACAACTGCACCCATGGTCCCCAAAACAAGTCTCCATTTCAAATCCCCAGGTAACACTCAATGCATTAACGTTTCTAAATCCCTGAAGTTTGTGACTCTTCCTTTATTGCATCCCTATAGTCAGAAACATATGTAATTTGTCTTGCAGGTGCCTGATCTAAATGATCATTTTAATCCCAACAGCTCCGAATAGCTAGAGACCTCTAAAATTCACTGAGTTGTTCTTAACAGTGCTATTTTGGAATGTCCTCCCATAAATGAGTATCAGCCCTAGATTAACCTTTAATTCTATAGTGTATCTTTCTGTTTCTCTTTTTAATACTTGAGCTAGCACCCCGCTGCTTGTGAGATTCTCTAGAATCTACTCATTCCAAAACTAACTCCCACAGCAGGACTGAGCATTTGTTGTTCGGTGTCAACTCATGTAATTCCCAGTTGCAGTTTGGGACCACACATCTGGGGTCACCAGGCACCTAGCAGAATGTAAAAGAGTAGGGACAAGGCCCACCTCCCCAAGGAGTTCCACACGGAGATCCTTGAGGGTGACGGTGCCATCCATCTGTTCCTCCTTCTCCAAAAGCAGCATGAAGAGCCGTCCTTCCATGTCTCCCAGCAGATAGCGAGAGCCATTGGGGTCCACTCGATTGTGACACACAATTGTGCTTTGCTGCCAAGAGGGAAGACACAGTCATTAGATATAAAGCATCTTCCACATCAGACAGTAAACTTTAGCAGACCATTCCCTTTACCAAATCCAGTCACTTCATGAGCAAGGAATCCACTCAAGTCACAAAGGTGACCACAAACGGGGACGTTTGATTCTGAGGACAATGTTCCAAGGAGCTCAATATACTTTAACTGTTTACTCACATATTATTCTACTGGAAAACAAATATATAGAAGAGGAAACAGCTGTAAGTATTCCCTGGACTATGCTACCACAGATTTTGTTATTTAGCCTCAAAAGATAAAAAAGCATGTAAGGCTTCATTTTTATGACTCAATATTTTAAGGTGAATTTTTTTATGACTAATGGTTTAAGTCTATATGTATTTTTCACTTTATTATTTTACATGCTTTGTGCTCTGAAGACTTTAACATTCAATAAAATTACCCGAATTTCTCCTTTCTTCAGATTACACCAGTGAATAGAAAGGATAATCTGAACTTTATTCTCTCTCCCTTAGTTAGCAAGCAAGCTCTTTGTTAGCAAAACCAAGCCACTCTCTCTCTGTACTCCCAGTGACTGACACAGTCTCATATACACAGTGAATAACGTGACAGTTATGAATCCCCTTCTGACCAGTGAGGGGGGAAGGAGGAAGAGACAAACAGAAGGAAAAAAAGGAAAGGAATGCTGCTCACCTTAATGATGGGAGGGGCAATCGCCAGGTATTTGTCACCATTGTGATACGTGATGGACTCCTGTCCAATGATGATGGCGCCTCCGAAGGGCTCAGGGACTGCAGGAGAGAGGGCAGCATTAGAATGCTGAGCACCCAGAACCTGCCAAACCCTGAGGCAACTTAGGCACTGAGCCAGTTATCTCTGAGGCGAACTGGAAGATAATCATTATTTTAGACATCAAAGTCCAGGGAACACGATAACCTTTTTCTGAGATTCCTGTCTTAGAAATTGTAAGCTGCCCACTCTGTACTCCTGACAAATATTTTTACTGCCACTCTTTTGAAGTTCACATGGTCTGAAGGGTGGGGAGTCTTCCCAGTGTTCTTCCATATGCATTCTGCCCCTTTCTCTTCTAAACGTCTGATCCAAAAGTTTTTACTTTTTCCCCTTGTTCCTTAGTTTAAACTTGCCCCATTATCAGGGTTGCCATACAGAAGAACCAATTTGCACTTAAGACTTAAAATTTCTCTACTGGGTAAAACACACAACAATGTTGAGGAAGGATATAGGATAAACAGCAAAGAGACCTGGACTTCAGCCCAGGCTTTGCCAGTGAGGTACAGGCACAGGCAAGTCCCTCAGCCCTGTTTCCTCATCTGGGAAATAAAGGAACCAGATAAGATAAGCATTATTGCCTCTTTTGGATTTTAAAAATGTTTGCCAACAATAAAATGAGACTATTTTCCACGTGCCACTTGGCAAATCAATCTCATTGTCTTAGTTAAACCCACCACTGCAAAGAAAGGAAAACTATACTTTGAGGGGAAAGAGTGAAAAACAAGACAATCTTGAAGATGGAAATGCAAAAAGCAAAGAGAAGCACATTTACAGAGAGGAGACATAAGGGAGGGGTGAACAGTGCGTGTGCTCAACAGCACTGGAGCACGGAAATAAAGGGGCAGAGAAGGTGGGGAAGGAACAACAGAGAACTGGGGCAGAGCCTATTTCCTATGTCCCCCAACAAACCTGCAATCACCATGGAAGCTTCAGCTTCTACGTTTTCCTGTTTCCAAGGGCCCTTATTGAACTCCTTCTCTCGGAGAGACACCTCATAGGTTTTTACATGCCGCCCCTGAGGGTCCTAGGTGGGGAAAGGTAGAATCGTTAGTCCCTAGGAAGGGTGAACCCTGGGCTGGAGAAGGGTCCTGAAAGGGACAGCCCTGGATGCTCCTGTCACACCAGCCTCCCCATCCTTATCCATGAGCATGCTGACAGCCACCAGCTGGGCTTGGGACAGTCTGGGGAGACTGCAACTGAGGCCAACTGTTTCTAACAACGAAACCAACAAAGAGATTTAAAAAGTAAAAAAACGAACATGTCACACTGTATTAACCGCTACAGAAATATAATGTGCATATATGTACATGTGTGTGTATTTGTGTGTGTGTATTTCCTCTATTCCTTACCTTCAAGGAACTTACAAAATAGCTAAAGAGGAAAAACAAACACACTGAGAAGTAAAATGCATTTAACAAATTTTAAAACTTTGTTTGACACACTCTCAGACGCAGACTGATGGGGCGGCAGCAGAAAACAGACAGAGCAAGCAGCCCCTCTAACGTTGGTCACAGCTTCCGACCCTGTGTCACCAACACCACCGTCCCCTCCTTTTTCTGAGCCATGACTCACTTGAGACCTGGAACCATCGAAGTCACCTTTAAGAGACTAAAGGAGCTGGCCTGGGGCCAGGGGAGAGCAGCCGCATCAAAGGCCAGCGCAGGCTCTGGGAAGTTATGGGAGGAATCCGACAGTGTGTTTCAAGGCAGGGACCATATCTCAATCACGGTTATAGCTCCTGACGCACTGTGCATGACTACCTTTCACATGGTATTTTCCTTTTTCTGTTATCTTTTTAATTTTGGCCATGCCGCGGGGCTTGAAGGATCTCAGTTCCCAGACCAGGGACTGAAACCAGGCCAGGACAGTCAAAGTGCTAAATCCTAACCACTGGACCACCAGGGAACTCCCTCACGTGGTAGTTTTCAAACTAACTTTTGAGCACAAAACAGGAGAAAAAAATAATTTATAGCTGATGAGGATTTTCCCAGCAATGATTAGGAGTAAGACTCAACGTCACCATATGTTCAAGATGGGGTTTGGATTTGGGTCTCCATTTCCCACATATGGAAATGAAGCTCATTCACAACTGGCAGCCCTGAGCCTGCCCAGAGTCAGTCCTGAATAACCAACATCAATGTCTTAATGACTGGATATTTACAAAACTGAAGAAGGGAGAGAAATCCTAAATTTTTATTTCAGCTCTGATATTTAATGTATTATAAACAAGATTAAACAAAATCTCCAAAGCTGGTTTCAACCTATTCAAATGAACTATATATCAACCAGAATCAAAGCTGTAGCGCTCAGGAGACACTAAGAAATATACAAAAATACATCAGTATTTCCAATACTTAACACAGCTTTCAAAGTGTTTACATGCCCACACACAGTTCTTAAGATTTGGACTAAGCTTCCTTCCAACATTTATTCAAGCACATGCTACTGAAATAACCTCATGCTGTATGGCCCTTTGTTAAAAGGCTGAGATTTTTACCAAGATACAAGCATGTTAGTCTGGTGCTCCGCCACCCTGCCCCCACCCCCACCCCCTCAAGAGATCTGGCCCAGAGAACAGCTGCCCAGGATCAGCTCTACAAAAGTTTTAGGCACAGACTAAAATAGAAGTCCAGAGCCAGCAGTCATCAGAAAGTTGCATGCTGATCAAAGTGTACTTCTTCTTGGAAGACACATAAAGCATCCCCAAGACATTTTCTCACTGTGTGTAAAGGCAATTTCCAGATCATTTCTCTACAGCTAAACTTTAATAATCCCCTAGCATGCCAGTAAGTGACAAAGTATAAACTGGGTCACCCTACACAATCTCCAAGGCGCACAACCAGAGTGTAATCTCAGGATTAAAGCCTGCTACAAGCCCCTGACTGTTTCCTGCCCTCACAATAAGTACTACTGTTCTCAAGGTGCAACCAAAACCTAACACACACTAATTGCATCATTCAAAACATTTCAGGACAAATACATTAAACACTTCTGCCCATTCTACCATGAAATCCAGACACTCTGATGAACAAAAATGAACCTGCCACTGTGGCAAACCACACTGCTGCTCCCTCTCCTCCTGCTCCAGTACCTGGTAGACAAAGCAGATGGTAGGTGCTTGGCAACCATATAAGAACTTGACGTCGATAACATGCAACTCCTCCAGGCGGATGTTAAAGGCCTTGAGCTCTTTATTGTCCCGGTCTAGTGGAATAACCTTGAACAGGCCATCATAGAGTCGCAGGCCAATCATTCGGCACTCAGGGTCAATGATGCCAATAATGCCCGTCTCTGAGGGGCGGCCAATTCGGTCCTGAGAAATAAAACTGGGGTTAGGGAAGAACCTCAACACCGAGGGTAACAGAGAACACTGGGTACCACCTTCCCAGGATGACTTTAGTAGGAGTGGTAGTAAAACGAGTGCCATCTTTTTGACATGCCAAGCAGCCCAAATGTCAGTGTGGGGTTTTTTGCAATACACTGAATCTCAGTGAAGTATTATTACCTACCTTATCCCTTGGTTTCTGAGTAAAAAAAAAGTGTTTTCTCCTTGTTTCTCTAACCACACAGAGAGAGCTGCCCCAGCACTTCAATTTCCTTCACTGAATCATGACAACCCTACCTGGAAAACTCTCATCAGCCTGCAGCAGCCACCTCACCTGCACATTGCCATGAGCTCGAGTTATGATGTCAATGCTCTCGCCACTCTGCTTATACTCCAAGATGCAGGCATTGTACTTAGCTGTCAGGATAAACAGTAGGTCCTTGTTCTCCCCCTGGAAACCAACATCATACTATCAAAATAGATTTCTTTTGAAAACAGGAATATCTATCTAGGCTTTCATCATTCCCTAAGCATATGAAATTCTTCAAGAATTTTCTTTTCTCCCTGAAAAAAATCCACGGTGCGTATGTATGTTAATAAACAACATGAGTTACACACACCCTAAGGGTGTGTACAAAAGGTCAAAACTGAAGCTGGTAAACATTTAGTCCACTTTCAAGATTCTGTATCTCTGCTCTACAAGCAATGTATTCATCTAGTTCCATGTCAGCTAATCTCAGTTATTCCACTCAAATTCTGAAAGATGAATGTAACGTCTCCTCTAATCCCTCCCAAGTAATTGGAAAAAAGAAAAGAACTGTGAACAAGGGAAGCTCAAATGCATCTACCAAGTCTTTCTTACTTATTAATACAGGCCCCAACAAAGTGAGTTTTTGTTCAAAGGGTTAGAATTTAAATTTTGAACCCACTGCTTTCTTATCAGATTCAACAAGCACATAATGAAGCAACATGGTGGCTATTTTGAAGAAAGCACTCGGGTTATAATAACGATAATAATTCGATGGTAAGTGACAACAGTGAATGCTCATATGTGCTAGGTGCTACTCATCTTCACAATAACCCAGAAGACTGGGTACTGTTATCCCCAGTTTGCAGATGCAGAGATAAGGCTCTGAAAGGTTAGGTGACACCCAAAGTTAGATTTAATAAGGAATAAAGTGTACTGCCCTAACTCCAGAGCCTACTCTCTGAACCACTATGATAGCCCACAGGATGGTGACCCACATTTCAAACTGCTTTCATATCCTCTCCTAAACAAGTCAACTTGACAAAATAAATTTCTTCCCCAGTGAATTTCTCCTCCTATCTCTTGAAACTTATTAAATAATATAAACTGAAATCTGCCATTCAAAAAGAGAAAAGTTTCTCTCCTAGGCCTTATTGCTCCCATCCTAAACGAGCAATGACATAAAACAACATAAACTCAACTACAACCAACAGTTCTCCCCTTGTTGCTGGGCCCAACCAACCCAGAGCACTTACCTTGGGCCTGAAAAGCTCCATGACAGCAATCTTCCCATACATGCCCACCTCTTTGACGGGCCGAAGCCCCTCAGCAGTGACCACATAGATCTCTAATCTCGTATTTTTGGCAATCAACAGGTTCAAGTCTTCCGCTGAAGTAAAGTGTCCTGCAAGAACAGATCCTCTAATTTTTGAAGCCAAAGCACTAAGTAATCCTATCACTTCTACCTAAAACCTCCTGAATTCTCATTTACTTCACATATTTCTCTGGCTCCTTCCATTCTCTCCCTTCTCAACAAATCCTCAAAGGGTCTCACTCCATACGTTCAAGAAAGCTACTTTCTTCATCAGACTAAAAAAAACTAGCCTGGGCCTAAGAGCAGCATGTCTTTCAACTGACAATGACTGTGAAAACCCTTCAGATGGCTCTGTGCCCTCAAATTTCACTTTTCCCATTGGAACGGCCGACTCATCCTCTAATTAACAAGAGATGCTGGAGAAAGTGTTCCTCTCTAGTCAGTTCCTTAGTTGGATTTTCGCAAAACCTTTACCAAACAGACCAGATCAAACAAAGAGAATTCTCAGAGCTTCACCTTAAAATATTGCTTTGTTTGTCCCGCCTGCCCTCCCAGCAATCTACCAAAACCCCATCCACACTCCTTAACCGCCTCCAACTCTCCAAACAGTAGTTTTCTTTTGGAATCATGACTAGAATTTACATAAAAATACAAGCTTGAGAGCTTCCTATTGTTGAAAATTTGGTTCGAGATGATTACTCCGGGGTTCTGGACATCTGTGTCCTTAACAATTCTTGCACAAACAAACAAGGCAAGCCCAGCACTGGGCTGGGCCATTCTAAATCCTCTTCCCCAGCAGCTTCTTCTTGTAAACAACAGCCTCAGGCAAAGCGGACTCCTCTCTTTCGCCTAAGTGCGGACACTCTTCACATCCCTGCACCTCCCAGGCTCTCCCACTTGAAAATTCGTGCCCCCAAATCGCCATCACCACCGCCCTTTCGCGAGGCCAATCTCGCGGCTCAAGCAACACGCACAATCAACTCATACCCCACTCTCTGTCCCACTGGGCCCGTCCCTGTCCTCGAGGCCAAGTGACCTCCGAGAACGAAAGTGGACCCTCAAAAGCAGCTTTGACTCCCCTAAAGGCGCTTACTCCCCTAAAAGGAGTGTGTTTAGGCAGCTTCTTTGAAGTCGGGGACTGCGGGAGGTCCTTCCGCAGCCAGCGCCTTTCATTCCCCGGGCCCGGTCCTGGCCGCGGGCTTGGTGGCCACCCGGGGGCCGCGGGCTTCCCTAGGCCTCGGTTGCCCCCAGCTCCCTCCCTCGCAGGGGTCTCCTGCCCTGGCAGCCTCACCGGTCACGCAGCCGTTCACGGCGGTGGGCTTCTGTGCCGTTACCACGTAGTTGTACGACATGTCGAGGCCTGGGGCAGCCCACTGGGACTCAAGCGCAACGATAGAGGGATGGACACGAGCGAAAAGACTGGGATCCCCCACCCGCGCGGCGAACTCCACTGCCGCTGTCTCCGCCCCAGAGACACGTCGCAGGCCAGAGCGACCGGGGCGCGGGGCATCACGGGACGGCCTCACCTGGCCTCTTGGAGGACTCAAGGCGCCAGAGGCGGCCAACCAAGGGAGGCCCCGCCTCCTGAGGCCCCGCCCATTCTCTACGCTCGGAGCTTGGAGTACCCGGATGAGGGCGCCCCGTCGCGAGTCTTTCCGTACGGGTGGTGGTTCCTGGAAAGGCTGACCCGGACGAGCGCGGGTCGCAGAGGTTCGCCGACTCCTCCTTTTTCCCTGGAGCTGACCCGCAGACCTCATCCGTAGTCCGCTCCCCTCGCCCTTCCCCAGACCCGGTCCACACCCCCTGCTTAGCTCCAGGAGCCCTCGAGGCTGTTCCCTATTTTGGAACCAGAAGATACTACAGCGGCCCAGAGAGGGGAGGAAGGTGACATCAATTTGTGCACCTCCCAGACTAGAACCGAGGTTCGTACCTCCCTCTCCCTAGCCTTCCCAGTATCTCTAAACCCAGCCCTGCCTGATCCTAGAATGACTAGTCACTCCATCTCACCTGGCGGACGTCTGGGGGAGGCACTTAGACTGTCCCTTCTCTCCTTTGAACTTGTTTGTGTTTGAAACTTTGTGTTTCAAGGTCCCACCAGACCACTTCTCCAGCAGAGTTGGTGCCCCCATGGTCTGTGCAAACTCAGACCTCAAACACGAAACCAGAATTTCCCTGGTGAGAACCTTAGTGACCCAGGAAAGCAGTCAGTTAGCCCTGCAGCTTGCAAGCCACTCCACATCAGACAGGCTCTGCAAGGAGTAGAAGGAGAACCACGTGGCTTGGAGCACCTGCCAGAAGGCTGTAGAGGAAGCTGCCCCCATTTTACAAATGAGGAAGCTAAGGCTCAGGCAAATTGGTTTACCCAGAATCCCCTAGGAAATCAGAGGCAGAGCTAGGTGCTGAGGCTGGTGGGGATTCTTTCCATTGCAGAAAGGTGCCTTGAGCTCAAGACACCTCTGAACCTGGCTGAACCAAAAGGAGCTAAAAGGTCTTTGTGATTTACATATGTGATTTCCCACACCCAGGACTTTCAGCCTTGACTTTGGAGGCACTGAATTTATCAGTGGAAAGAACACAGGTTTTGTAGAGAAGCTGAACATAGGTTTGAATCCTGGCTGTTGTTGGAATGGCCTTGGACACATCACAGAGCTTGCTGGGTCGGTTTCCCAGAAGGAAAATAGAGCCATAGACTCAGCCATCTCCTTCCTGGTGAGGTGCCAACACTGACAAGAGCAAGTCTGTGAAGATCTTTAGGAACATATTCACTGCCTGTGTGCGCGTGTAATAGATGAAGTTACTCTGTGGGTAACTTTGCTCCTTGGTGATAAGGTGGGCACCACTCCTGAGCATAAGGCAGACGTGCCCAGCATGGATCTCTCAGTGTTCTGGCAGCCAGGCGCAGAATGTGAACCTTGGTCAGTCCCAAACTCTTCTCCATCCCCAGCTCACATTCTCGAGTTTGGACTTAGATCAAAGTCTGGGGAAGCTCCCTAATTACCAGGGTGCTGGAAGCATGACTGTGCCAGTAGGCTGCAAGTGTCTTCAGCAGTTCATGTTGTTACCCACCTCTTGCAGATTCTGCTTGCCATCTTCACTGTGCTCAGACCTGATTGCACCCACAGGATTGCCCATCTGCCAGAAGCTCAGTGAGACTGTGTGAGGCAAACTTCCTTCAGAGCCTCCCCATCATGGTGAGTCCTGTGAGGGCCAGGGCAGAGGAAGGGCACTGTGGGCTTGGGGCAGTAGGTGTGTCAGCCCTGGGCATGTTGCAGTTCCTCACTCCCTGACCAAGAGATGTTGCTGCCTCCTGAGCTTAACAGAGAGAGTTATCCTGTCTCAAGGCCTGACTTCCCTTCATTTCCCAGCTAGGCCCAGCCCAGTCTGTGGCTGCAGCCTCTGAGTCCCTCCAAGGCCCACATGGCCCTGGTCTGGGTCATGCGTTTAGAACGTTAACAGCTACCTACTCTGTAACAGACACTACCAGACACAGGAGTCTAAAAGAAGGACCTGTTGTGTCTTCCTGAGCCTTGGGCATGTGTGGGCTTGTGGGATCTACAGTGCAGGAGGCTCAATATGCCCCTCGGCATGCCGCAACCTCATTCTAGAACTGATCTGAAGCAAAACAGCCCTGGGCAGTTGTTGTGAAATCTCTTAGTCGTGTCCAACTCTTTGTGACCCCACAAACTGCAACATACCAGGCTTCCCTGCCCTTCACTGTGTCACAGATTGTGCTCAAACTCATGCCTGGGCAGACCTGGGTTCAAGTTTCAGCCTACTACTAACCAGCTGTGTGACATTTTACCGAAACATGACCTCTCTGAGCCTTTTTCCTCATCTGCAGATTAGTTGATGGGGTGTTGACCAGACCAGGGTCCAGGGGCCTCCCACATTTGCCTGTGGGAGGCAACTTTCCTTTCTTCTTCCATCCCCTCAGGCCACTGGGAGCCACAGATGGCACTGGCCCCTGACCTCTCCACTGGCTCTGGTTTGGGAATGGTTGCAAATCCCAGGCAGGGCGGACTGTCAGGGATGGCAAGGGGATCCATTCTCAGAGGGTGGTGGCGTTGGAGCTTGGGCTTGGAATTCAGACCCACCCTCAACTTCATTGCACATATTCTAGTCCCTGGCAGGCTCTGGGAGCCACAAGCCCATGCCTTCACTCGGGCAGAACGTCTGCCACTCTTAGCCTCCCTTCAGCCCCTGGGGAAAGCAGCATGATAAAGCCAAAATGGAACTAGCTTTGGAGCCAAGCTGACCTGGACACTTGCTGGCTTTGTGACCTTGGGCAAAGTCATATAATTCTGCCTGTTTCCTCACTGGGCTAATTTTACTCCATAGGGTTGTTGGAAGGTTGAATGAGATGTGCTTGAAAACGCTTAGACTCAGATCTAGAATGAGGTCTGGCTCACTGCCCTGGACCACCCCCGACCCAGAAAAGGCCAGAGTTTGCATGAAAGAACCAAGTTCCGCTGGACTTGGGAGAAGGCTCCGCTGCAGGCTGCCCTCAGGCCACCAGGGGGCGCTGGGAGCCCGGCCCTCTCCGATTCTAATTGGGCACCAGTTTCACTGTTTGGGACAAAGGCATGAGCCTCATGCAGCCCTTTCAGCCAGCTCTGGCTTTTCAGAGCTGGCAGTAGAAGGGACTAGCTCCCTTTTATTCAGTTTTTACTGTATAGGGGGCATATCCTGTAGTTCATTAAATCCCTGTTTTGCTGAGGAAGCAGATGGGTGTGGGACCTGTCTGGCCCCCACCCCTGGGACAGGAGCCCCAACTGTTGAGCCCGTTATTTTTTTGTACTGAGGACTCCAGTGCCCCCATTTTCTCTGTATCAAAGCCGTTTTTCAGGATAAATTTAAGCCACAGGTTAGGCACTGAAGAAAGAGGCACAAATTACTAAGTCATAGAAACATCCACCAGATAAAATGATGCCTAATTCAAGGAACCACTGTTCCCTGGAGTTCCTGGGCAGGTGTGGGCTAGGGGTCTTGGTCACAGCAGTGTGGCTGGGTAGGACACGGGTGTGTCCCTGCCAGCTACACCCAGAACCTCCTCCTGCTTCTCTCCCACAGACCTCCAAGAAGCTAGTGAACTCAGTGGCAGGCTGTGCCGACGACGCTCTTGCCGGCCTGGTGGCCTGCAACCCCAGCCTACAGCTCCTGCAGGGCCACCGCGTGGCCCTCCGTTCTGACCTGGACAGTCTCAAGGGCCGCGTGGCCCTACTGTCAGGTGGGGGCTCCGGCCATGAGCCTGCCCATGCTGGTGAGCACCCTGAGCAGAGGTGGGGGGTGGGCACTGGGCAGAGTGGACGGGGGCTGCTGGGAGATCTTTGGTGCCATTAGGAGGTTCAGGATGGAGCCTGGCTGAGAGTTGGAAGCCTGGTGTTGGCTCTGGCTCCCCGCTTCCTTGAGCTGTGATCTGGAGCCGGGCCTGGCCTCGCTGTGCCTCAGTCTCTATGTCTGTAAAAGCACAAGGTTGGGCCAAATGATCTCTCAGGCCTTTCCAGCTCTGAGTGTCAGTGATTTCACAAATCCTCCCTGCCTGCCAGGCCCAGCTGACCTGCCGTCTCCTCCTCCACGAAGCCTTCCTGACTCTTCCAACCTAGAGCCATATCCCTCTTCTGAATTCCCAGCCTGAATTTTCACATTCAAAGTGGACTGTCCTGGCTTGTTTCCTGTTTAGTGCCAGGCATATGGACTTTCCCTGAGAGCTCAGGGATGGGGGTGAGGGATGAGGAGGAATAGGGACCAGGCTTTTGTATCCTCTGTATCTTTCCTGTCTCTCTAGCGAATTCATCCATCCATTCAGCAAACATTCCTGAGCACCTGTGCTTGGCACTGTCTGGCCACCAGGGTCGCAAAAGTGACCTAGACAGACGAGGTACCTGCCCTCATGGAGCTTCTGTTCTCCTCTGGGAAGACAGAAACCAGATAAACACACAAATGAAAGAGATCATTTCAGAGCTTCTAAGTGAGGTAGGGAGGGCAGGAGAGCAGGATAAAGGAGCAGCGAATAGCTAGGGATGGAGTGAGTGACTGTTCAGTTGGGAGATTGAGGAAGACCTCTCCAAGGAGATGAAAGATCTGTGGAGCGTGACCCAGGTGCTCTTCTGCAGCAGGCACACAATAGGACTCACCAGGGCATGAAGCCCTGAGCCCCAGGGCCTGCAGGCACAGGTCCCCACCCAGCATCCTCTCCCCACCTCTCTCCATCACAGGTTTCATAGGGAAGGGGATGCTGACGGGGGTCATCGCAGGAGCTGTGTTCACCTCCCCGGCAGTGGGCAGCATCCTGGCAGCTATCAGGGCCGTGGCCCAGGCGGGCACAGGTAAGCCTGGCCTGCAGGAGGGGCTGCTGTGGGGAGGGCAGGCTCTGATGGGGCCCTGCTGGCTGTTCCCGCAGTGGGGACCCTCCTCATCGTGAAGAACTACACTGGGGACCGGCTCAACTTCGGCCTGGCCCGGGAGCAGGCCCGGGCGGAGGGCATCCCTGTGGAGATGGTGGTCGTCGGGGATGACAGTGCCTTCACCGTCCTGAAGAAGGCGGGCCGGCGTGGGCTCTGTGGCACAGTGCTCATACACAAGGTGAGGGTCCCCTCCTGGGACCCTAGCCCTTGGTTCCCAGGCTGCACCCAGCGCCAGACTTTTCCAGCCATCTGTCCCGCCCCCCAGGAAGCCACTGCTTCCCCAGTGCTCCCTGATCCAGGAAGGCACCCCAATCCCCATAACTAGCGCAGCCCAGGTACAGGCTTTCATCCTCCCAGCCCCTTCCTTACCCTCCCCTTACCCGACCTTCCATCACCCCATCCTGTGGCCCTACTCCCCAGGGCCTCAAAACCTACCTCCTCCTCCAAGCCCTGCCCTTCCTGTCTTAGCCTTGCTTTGGTCTTGCCTGCTTGCACCCAGGTGGCTGCCGCTGCCTTCTCACCTGGCTCCTCTGCCTGCTTCCTGCCCGCCCCTGCCCCAGTCTCTTCCCCATACCACCCCAGAGGTGTCTTTTAACAATGTGTCTCTGACCAGGCTGTTCAGCTACAGAAAGCATACCCAGGGTTCCTAGGGTCAGCACAGGCTTTCCGGTCAAGTGCCCACCGCGCTCTTGCCCCTCCTACCTGGCTTTCAAGTTCCTCTCCCATCGTTCTGTGGTCTCCTCATCCTCTATGAACACCGGTGCCCTGTTCTACTGGGCTGTGGCTCACCTTTGGGGCTTTGCTGATGCTGAATCTTTGGCCTTGAAAATCCTTCCACTGTCCAACCCCCCTTTAGTCTGGCTAACTCCTGCTATTCTGTAGAGGCCCACACCTGCTGTCTGTCCTTCTCGGAGGCTTGCCCTCTCACCACGCCAAGCAGGCTAGGACCCCCTGCCTTCAGCGTTCCCATAACCACTATCGCGAACTCCATCATCAGATTCGTCACCTCACATGAAATGTTCAGTCTGTGCTGTCTGTTTCTCCAACCCCTCCCCAGACCGAGTTCCTCCAAGGTAGGGACTATGATTTAGACACCTTTGCCCCTTTTCAGCACATACTAGATGCTTGGCAAGAAGTGGGTGGGTGGCCAAAGTGAGCCACAATACATATGTCATGGAGAAAGGACTCTAGACCAAGAGTTGGGAAACTAGCCACCAACTGGCTGTGTGACATTGGACAAGCCACTTCCCCTCTCTGGGTCCGTTTCTCCATTTGTAAAGTTCCTCTGGCTCTGGGATTCTTAGAGTCCTGGCAGTTGCCCTAAATACGGCGGGCCAGGTTGATGCGGCAAGACGAAGAGGTTCCCTGTTTCCAGCTAGAAGCTCAGCCCCAGCCTGTCTTCTGCCCACAAGTGGTACAGTGAACCCTTCCCCATTGGGGGCCTGTCTCTGCGGGCACAGGTGGCAGGTGCTCTGGCCGAGGCAGGTGTGGGACTGGAGGAGATCACAGATCGGGTGAGCGTGGTCGCCAAGGCCATGGGTGAGTGCCAGCTCAGGGCTTGGGAAGGGCAGGGGAGGTCGAGGCCCACCTTGGACCGGGAGCAGGTTCCCCGAAGCAGCACAGGAGGCCTCCCAGGGGCTGTGGGAGGGTTTCCTGGGAACAGCAGCTTTGGGTGCCTGAGCAGGGCTTCTCTTCCATCACTGAGATGAAGAGACCGGCAGCCTGTATCAGTGAAGAGACTTCCAAGCTTGCTGCTGCCCAGCTGACGCCTGATGCGAGGAACAGAGCAGTCATCCCCTTCATACCTCATTTCTCGTAGGAACCCTGGGAGTGAGCTTGTCCTCCTGCAGCGTCCCTGGTTCCAAACCCACTTTTGAGCTTTCAGCTGATGAGGTGGAGCTGGGCCTGGGTAAGCTTGTGACCCCTTGGGCTCCCTGGGTTTTTCCAGCATTTTCTGCCCTGGGAGCCATCTACTGGGTCCTGTGTGCTCACATGGAGCCATCGCCTAGGGGCTCTGAAGTTTTTTAATTGGGCCCATGAGGCCGCTCTGGCCCAACCTACCTGATTTCTACCAGCCATTGCCCTCCGCACCCAGGGCTTCGTGTCCCATGCACCTCCTTGCCCGTGCTCCCACCGTTCTCTGGTACCCACGACCCTGCCAAGATGCAGCCCTTCTTTCAAGGGCAGTTCTGGGGCCACCCCAGCTACAGAACTTCCCCTCTTCCTCCCCTGTGCTTCCAGAGTTACCGGCAGAGGCCTCATGTGGACTCTGACTGCCTCTAATTAGGCTACTTCACTAGTTGGAAGTTAAGTAAAGCTCTGGCTCTCTCCACCACCAAGCTGTAGCTCCCAGAGAGCAGAGACTGTGTATGTTTCACTATTCTATGTCCCCCAACCCCACACTCCCCAGATACACATGCCTAGCCTAGTGTGGACCACTTAGAAAATGCTAGAGCAGAACAAGCTGAGCGAATCCCCAGGCTCCAAGCGGGTCAGCAGTGCTTGTGTCTGTCCACAGGGATCCATGGGGAGGCTGGCGTGCACCGGATAAAGGTAGGTGGCCTCCCCAGCGCAGGCTGCCCTGAGACCAGGGCCCCCGACACAGCTCACTCCCGGCTCCCCATGACAGATGGCGCCTGCCGAGGAGATCGTGGCGCTCATGCTGGACCACATGATGAGCTCCTCCAACGCGTCCCACGTGCCTGTGCAGCCCGGTGAGGGACTGTCACACTGTCTGCCCACCTTGCCTCCCCGCTGGAAATGGGGCCCAGAGTCACCTGGGTGTCGTGTCCACCCACAGGCTCCTCAGTAGTGCTGATGGTCAACAACCTGGGTGGCCTGTCATTTCTGGAACTGGGCATCATAGCCGACGCCGCCGTCCGCTCTCTGGGTGAGCCCCACACTGGAATCGGACCTCCTGACCCCCGAGCTTCCTCCTGCCAGCCCTTTGAAGCTGGATGTAAGAAAGGCACCTGAGATGGAGCCTTGCAATGATGGTCCGGAGCACGGGCTGTGCAATCAGTCAAGCCCGACTTAGATGGCTCTCTGCCACCTACTTGCCAGGAGCCTTGAGCCTGTTGCCTGGTCTGTAAAAAGAGGATGGTAATAGTAGCTGCCTTAAAGGTTGTCATGAGGATTGTTGTTGTTTAGTCGCTCAGTTTGTCCGACATTTTTGCAACCCCACGGCCTCCTCTGTCCATGGGATTTCCCAGGCAAGAATACTGGAGTGGATAGCCATATGAGATTTAACACACTTAGCAAGGACATGGGACCTGGTAAGAAGAACCCAGTAACTGAGACCTGTCGTTACTCATCTGCCCCCATAGAAGGGACGCCTCCAGGGCATGTGGTCATTCAGGGTATCTTTAAAGGAAGCCTCGAGGAAATCTGACCGGCTCCCTGCTGACCTCAGGGCCCCAGCTCCCAAAGTCCTTGTTTTTCTCTTACTCTGTTTCTTTCTCTTATGCTCTGGGGGAAACTGCCCAGAAGCACTTCCCTTCTTCCTCACACTCTCATGCTCTGGTACTGCAGAGGGCCGCGGGGTGAAGATCGCCCGTGCCCTAGTGGGCACCTTCATGTCAGCTCTGGAGATGCCTGGCATTTCTCTCACCCTCCTGCTGGTGGATGAGCCTCTCCTGAAACTGATAGGTGAGACCTGAAAGCTGGGGTCAGTCAAACCAGGGCTCCCTGGAGCTGGAAGGAGCCAACTCCATCAGGGCTGACCATGACAGTTAGGACCCTGTGGAGAGGCCCTTCCTGACTTCCCCAGCCTTCCCCAACTCTCACTTGGCTGTGGAGGAGTTGGAATTAGGCTCCTCCCCCAGGGGCCCTAATTTCCCATGTACACAGTCAGCACTCATTACCCACTTACTGCAGTGGAGGGAACCAGGCCACCAGGTGGGGAGTCCAGGCCCTACTTGATCCGTGGCCAGCCGACCCGTCTCTGAGAAGAGTCATCCTGCTGTCCCCAGATGCTGAAACCACTGCCTCAGCCTGGCCCAGCATGGCCAAGGTCTGGGTGACTGGGCGGAAGCGGAGCCGGGCCGCCCCCACGGAGCCCCTGGCAGCCCCTGACTCCACTACTGCAGCAGGTAGGGGCCATGCTCTTGGGGGAGGTGGCCCAGGCATTTGGCCTGAGGCCTAAAGGCTGCAGTGTGTGCAGAGGGGCGTGCAGGGGCCCTGGCGCCCACACCTGCACTCTGGTCACATTCAGTTGTGAGAAGAGCCTCTCTCCTGCTGTCTTCCCCTTGCAGGTGCAGCCTCGAAGCAGATGGTACTTGTGCTGGAGCGGGTGTGCACCACCCTCCTGGGCCTGGAGGAGCGTCTGAATGCCCTCGACCGCGCTGCCGGTGATGGGGACTGTGGCTCCACCCACAGCCGTGCAGCCAGAGGTTGGTGCCAGGACCCCCCTGGGGCAGGAGATGGGTGGTACGGCACAGTCACGTGGAGATGGCGGCATTTCATGAGTCAGAATGACTTCAAAAGCATTTGGAGTACTAACATGGGGCTGGCAACTGTTACTTTGCCAAAAGAGGTCGTCACAAACTTAGCATGCTTTTCACCTGTTTTCATAAAGAGATACTTCTAGCACTGCAAATCTTTCACAGTGAATAATAACTTTGAAAGTCACTCAGTCATGTCTGACTCTTTGCGACCCTATGGACTATATAGTCCATGGAATTCTCCGGTCCAGAATACTGCAGTGGGTAGGCTTTCCCTTTTCCAGGGGATCTTCCAGATCCAGAGATTGAACTGAGGTCTCCAACACTGCAGGTGGATTCTCTACCAGCTGAGCCAACCACAAGGGAAGCCCAAATAATAACTTTAGATTATCCTAAAGGGAAACTCATGCCCTTACTCTTTCTCAGCTTACCTAGATGAGGCAAAAGTTCTGAATTATCCAGCGATTATCTTGTTCAATCAAGAAAAATATACTTAGTGCTCACCATGGGTCAGGTGCTGCCCTCAACTCTATGGATACAATAGCTAGAAAAACATTAAAATCACTGCTCTTGTGGCTTATGTTCTGGTAGGAAAGAAAGACCATTAACAAGGTAAATCAGTAAAAGACGAAAAAGAGGGAAGCGAGGAAGCATCATTGCCTGCTCAGTGACCACCAAGGTCGCCATCGGTGACCTGTCCCCGCCCCTCTCCAGATGCAGCAGGACAGAGAGGGGGCCGGGGAGTCTCTTCATGTTGCTTCCCTCAGCCTCTCCTAGTGCCCATTCCTCCCGCCTGGCAGTGAGGCCTGGGTACTTGGTTGGGGTCCAGGCAGACAGGAGGGAAGGTCTCTGAATTCCTTGCCATCTCTATCTGCCTACAGCTATTCAGGGGTGGCTAAAGGAGGGCCCACCCCCGGCCAGCCCTGCCCAGCTACTCTCCAAATTGTCCTTCCTGCTACTGGAGAAGATGGGAGGCTCCTCAGGGGCGGTGAGTGCCAGCAGCCCCCAGGGGTGGAAGGCTGACACAGAGGGGTTCTGGGTTGGCCGAGGCCCCAGGCCAATACCGTGCTCAGCATCCTGGTCCTCCTCAGCTCTACGGCCTGTTCCTGACTGCAGCGGCCCAGCCACTCAAGGCCAAGACTGACCTCCCGGCCTGGTCTGCTGCCATGGATGCTGGCCTGGAGGCCATGCAGAAGTGAGCCAGGGCCCAGGGCCCCAGACCGGGAGTGGGCTGGGGGTGGTGGTTGATGTCACCCACCCCCAGAGTGGTGATTGCCTGCAGTGAGCCTCACTAGTTCTCTTCCCTGCCAGGTACGGAAAGGCTGCCCCAGGTGACAGGACTATGGTGTGTATCTGGCCCAGGCCTTCCCCCTTTTGAGCGTAGAAGCCCTGAATGCCAGTCTTAGTGGCAGGGCCTATCCTCAGCCCCTCTCTCTCCTCCCCCTGTCCAGCTGGATTCTCTGTGGGCAGCAGGACAGGAGCTCCAAGCCTGGAGGAGCCCAGGGGCCAATCTGCTCCAGATTCTGACCAAGGCTGTCAAGGTGAGTGAGGCTGGGCCCAGCCACCCAGGGAGACAGACTCAGAACCACCAGGCTCCCATCTCCGTGCTACCTTGAACAAGTTCATATCCTTTCTGTATTTTGCTTTCCTCCTCTGACAATGGAGAATACCCATCTCAGAGGGTGGCTGGGGACTAGAGAGATACATAGGGTCCCAGCACTAGGTCTGGGACATAGCAGGCCCTCAGCAAATGGTGTCCCCTTGTCCCTGCTAGTGGTGGGTGGGCAGTGACCTCTCCACCCTGGTGACTGTGCAGAGGGTCCTGGCAAAGCTGGGACCCCAGGGTCCATGGCAGGAAGGAAGCCTGACGGCTCCTCTTTGAACCTGCTCCCACACCCCCACCCCTCAGAGTGCAGAAGCCGCAGCCGAGGCCACCAAGAACATGGAAGCTGGAGCTGGAAGAGCCAGTTACATCAGCTCCGCACGCCTGGATCAGCCAGACCCCGGGGCAGTGGCAGCCGCGGCCATTCTGCGTGCCATCTTGGAGGTCTTGGAGAGTCAGGGTGTGTGAAGGCCTCCATGGGCCTCAGGGCCTCTCTCACTGCTTTCCCCAGCAGCCACTGTCACTCCTGCCTTCTGCCATCCTCCCCTCCCTCTGGCTCTCAAGACCTGTCCTCTGCATTCAGCAGGGTCTCCTCAGCCAGCCTACAGATCCTCCACTGCAGAAACTGCAGGCCCAGGGTGGGTGTCAGTGCGTTCTCCCTCCTTGGGGAGGGGGCAGTCCTAGGGTCACCGGGCTCGGCCTCCAGTTAACTCTGAGCTTTAATAAGACTTTTCCCTGGGTGGCAACACAGCCTTTAACTGGTGATGCTAATTTGGTTTTGAGACTCCCCGTGAAAGGTCTCCTGCACACGAACTGAGCCAGTGTGGAAAAGCCAGCCAATAAACCACACTGAAGCAGAAAAGCTGTGCTTCCTCTGAAGGACCTTCATCCAAGCGTGTGAACAAGTGGGCCCACTGATGCCCTGAGGCTCCGAGCTCAGCCCCCATCTCCTCCCACCTGAGGCCCAAAGGCAGGTTCTGTGCAGGTGGGCCAACTCCACTGGGACCCGCAGTCTGTCCTTCCGGTGCACACACCACCCCAGACGGGTGTGCTTTTCTCAGCACTAGACTAAAAGAACTCACAGATTCTTCAGAAATCAAATGGGCAGGTGTGTCACCAAAAGGAAGACAAATCACCATACTCTCTTAAGGATCAGCAGAATAGAAACAAACCATGGTTAGGTTGGCCCCCCGTCTCCAGAGCCATCACAGACAGCCCCAGGGGGGGCAGCAGGAGGGGCTGTGGGGTCAGCATGGTGCCTGGTGGAGACATACAGTGCACCCCTGACCCCTGCTTGGCACGGGGGCACAGTTAAAGCCATTGGTGTGACTTACTTTAGACACTGACATGACCTTGAATCCTGGTCCTGTTTCAAACTAGCTACACAAACTCAGGCCTATTTAGCCTCTTAGAATCTAAAACCAAGAATGGTGCCCACCTCATAGGCACGTGTGCTGAGTCACTTCGTGTCCAACCTCTTGCAACCCCACGGACTATAGCCCACCAGGCTCCTCTGTCCATGGGATTTTCCAGGCAACAGTACTGGAGTGGGTTGCCATGCTCTCCTCCGGGAGTATCTCCCCAACCCAGGGATCGAACCTGTGTCTCCTGATCTGCAGGCGGATTCTTTCTGCTGAACCACCAGGAAGCCCCATAGGCACACAAAGGATTCAAAGGAACCAGTAAAGATAAAGGGCCGGAGACCATCTAGATGCTCACTCACTGGGGGTTGCTAGCATCCCATGTCCGCATCCAGCTCCTTCCAAGTCCTCTGCTCCACCACTAGATGGTCTCAGCTCGTCACACTGGGACCACTTATTTTGCCCAAACTTGATTGCAGGCTTCCTCAACACCTTGGCTTCCCCTTCTCTGCCCAGGGTCCCCCACCCATCAGACACACCACGGGTCGCCAGTCATAGGCACAGTGATCGGTGGGCACAGGTACACACGCCCAGCAGCTGGGAAGGAAACTCTGGCCTCAGACACCTGGCCTGTGGATCCCAACTCTGCCATTGCCTGGCTGGGTGACCTCAGGCAAATCATTTAAGCCTTTTTGAGTCTTGTGTTCCAGAAAATGAAAGAGGAAACAGCTCCTTCCTGGTAAGATAACCAAATCCTCAAAGGCTGTTTACTTTTAAGGACAAGTTCAGGAACCCAGAATCACATGCAATTGCAGGAAGAGAGTCATGTGGACCTTTGGTGCCTTTGGGTTTGTCCCTCCCCAAGTCTGAGGGTCAGAACTAGCCCATGGCTTCTGCAAATGGCCCAAGCTCACGTCACAGTGTCATTTCAGCACAGAAGCCTTTGATTCTTAAAAACATTTAATGAAAATCAAGCCTCATAAGTCAAATGCCTACCCACGTGGAGAAAAGGAGGAGCTGGTCTTGTGACCAGCGTGCCTGGCGGTCATCCCAGTGCCTTTGGAGGGTCTCAGGCGCTTGGGAGGTTCAGTCACAGCCCTCTTGCCAGCATCTGGCCACTTGAGGTGGGGCAGACAGTCAGCCTTGTTGCCTCCTGCCAGAAGTCAGGACACCAGGTATCCTGCTGCTTGTCACCTAAGCACAGCAGCATGGAGCCTGGGACCTGGCAGGGTGTGTGCAGAGGGCAGTGCCAACACTTAGGAGCAAGCCCTGCCACCCCAGTCTCACTGGGAGAAAAGCAACACCTCACACTTGCGTCACACCAGAGACTTGTCTGCTAGGCAAGCAGCCATGGGGGGGGTGGGAGGGGCAACTGAGGCACCTGGATGCTCAGCTAGGGTTGCCCCTGGGGGTGGCAATGGCTCCCAGGGCTCTGCTGGGTACAGTGCACCGCAACATTGGCACGTTTGATGGTGAGCAGCAGAATGAAGATGGCTGGGCAAGGGCCCTGGTGAGCGCAAGGTTGATCCCACCTGGGGACAGGCAGGCGAGCTTGGACCCAGTAAGGGAAAGGGAAGAGGTCTGCTACTCCGAGGGACAGCTGGACAGGCTCTTCTCAGAAGAGCAGGTTACGCAGGGCTGTGCAGCAGTGACGGGCATGTCAGTCACAGGGAAGAGCCAGGATCCAGGCCCCAGTCGCAGCAGCAGCTAGCAGAGCACGTAGAACACGTAGACACAGAAGGCAGCGACAGGAAATGAGTAGCAAGCAGCCGGCCCTCAGCTTCTCTTCTGCAGAAGCGGCTCTGCCAGTCCCCGCTCTCCTTCCAGCATCACCTCTGGCGTTCCCACCCGGCCTCGTGTCCTGGTGGGCTGGATGGGAGGTTACAAGAGCAGATGCAGCCTGGCCAGGGCAGCAGCCTAAACTTCGGGGGAAAGCCAATGGAAGCCCTGGCTCCTCCACTCTTCACAATGTGGATGGCACTCAATTCCCAGCTTATCTGAGTCCTCAGCATTCCCTACCACATCCTTAGGGGTATGAGCGGAAGCGAACTTGACTTCATAGAAGCAGCAACAGCATGAGCAGCCAGGGCAAGAAGGCCAGGGGCAAATGGATGACCTGAGAAGTCAATGCCAAGAAGGGGCAGAGCAGCCAAAGCCCTCAAGGAAAGCACATGGGCAGGCTGTGGGGGAGCAGGCCCACCCAGAGGCAAGGGGAGCCTGGGGCCCGCAACCAGCGAGAGCAGAACTTCAGGGAGGAGTTTAGACTGCACACCGACTGCTCCTGGGAGCCCCTTCCTGCTTCACTCCCCGCCACGCAACAGGGCCTGGAAAGACAAGCAGCTGTCAAAATGGCCCGTGACCTGTAAGAGTCCCACCAGGCCTGAGCTGCTCAGACAGACCCCAACCTGCAGGGTGAGCCCCAAGTCCAGCCACCACACTGTTCAAGGAATCCCCAGAGTCCCTCAACCAACACACCCCATCCCTCAGGTGCCTACATGGCCCAAGCCCTCAACCGGTCACCACACCCCCACGAGGAAATCTCCCATCCCACTAGATGAGCTCTGAAGCTGGAGAAGCAGAAATCAGCACACCTCCTCCTCGTCACACTACAGCCCTTCCTTGGGGAAGGTAAGGCCACACCTCCCTGTGAGACCACAGCCATCTGGGGAGGGGAGGAACCCCCTGCCCCCCCCAGCAGACAGGCCCCTAGGAGCAGCTGCACTCGCCACGACAGGAAGTGCTGGGTTCACTCTGGTGCTCCCCGTCAGCCAGCAGAACCCCACCTTCAAGCGACTTGGTTTCCCACCATGTTACTGGGTTTGTCTTCCTGGCAAAGCCCAAGCCTTTAGTGGGTGACCCCTCCCTAGACCCGGCCCTACCCCAACCTGAAACAGGAGACCAAGACCCCATACCTCTCTCTCGGCCTGCATCCCTGGCTCTGGGCGTTTCCAAGATGAAGCCAGTAGGATATAGAGCACCAGCAGCCCGAAGACCACCACCAGCATCCCAGCACAGTTGGCAAAGACAGCCTCACTGGGCAAGTTGGAGTATGACTTGGTGCCATTTTTCCTGAGGATGACAAAACAATGCAGGCCCTTGATAAACTTCTACCTGTTTTTGCCCAATGCAGGACCCAATGCCACTAACAGAGGATGAGAAAGACTTCCCAGGGCCCACTGCAACCTGGAATATTAACATACTTTCTAAGTCTCTGCCATGACTAGTGTCTGCAGAATGCTATCTACCCTTGAGGACGCTGAAGCTCCCAGACATGACATGAACTCGTCCTGAGTTACACAACTAGGAATGGCAGAGCCAAGATCTATACCCAGGTCTGACCTCAAATCTTGTCTGCTCTTCACTGCACCCCCACTGCCTCCCCAAAACGGTAGTGGTTAGGTGTATGAACTCTAGTCCTCTAACTCAGAGCTCTGCCACTTACTGGCACATTGCTAAACCTCTCTGTGCCTCTGTTCCCTAATTTATACGTGGCAGTGACAACATTACCAATGCTGTAGGGCACTTGGAGGATTAAATTTGAGACATTTAGAATAGTTTCTGCCACAGAGTAGGTTCTGAATCACTTTGATACTGAGTAAGTATTTGGTGACCAGTTTACCAATCTCAGCCTGAAGAAAGATGAGTCCATTACCTTCCAGATCAGGAACGAGCTCAACCCCAAAGGCTTCCCTCCCTCAGACGGGTCCTATGACCCATCTTCTGAAGACCCTGTTCCTGCCCCTCACCTTACAGTTGGGGGTCCCACGCACCCCCCACACTCACAAACTGAAGAAAAGCTTCTCGTTAATGCCAGAAACAACAGATGCAATGGCGAGAGAGAGAATGGAGGCTCCAAAGAAGACATGGATGGGTTTCAGGAGGCTGCGCAGCCACATGGATGCCCAGGGCAGCAGGAAGACCGAGAAGCCCAGGAACCACTGTGGACACGGGAAATACCTGACTGTACCGCGTGGGACCAGAGGCAAGCCGGGTCACACCACCCGTCAGCACCTCTGCTCGTCAATGAGCCCTGGCCCACCTCTCGAAGCTCAACCCTCCTGCCAGGCACTGCAGCCTCCTCCCTGTGGTCTGACACAAACAGGAACGTCACCTACATGAAGAGCCTGGCTACACCCCCACCCTCCCGCAGATCCAGCCCTCCTTGTTTGTCTCTGCCTCCTTCCTATCCTGGCTCACAAAACTCCCAACTCGTACATGGCTACAATCAGCATATGGATACTACTGCTGGAATTGCTTCTGGTTCACAGAAAAGCAGAGTGGAAAAGGTGACTTAGAGTCAGCCTGGTACATCCTGTGATCGAGTTAGCTCAGAGCGCTCCAGGACCACAGTGGATGGTGTGAGGGGTGAGAGTGGAACAGGGTGAATGGGAGAACCACCAGCCTCCCAGAGCCCCTCCCACTGCCGATCTAACAGCATGCGCCCTGCCACACTGTCTCCAGGCACTGAGCAGAAGGAAGACTTGGTGCTGATGCCAGGGAAGCCCCAGCCGGAGTGGGCAGCCAGTGGGAACCCAAGGAGGTCAGAGAGTACCCACCTGGCAGGCGAAGAGGAAGACGGTGGTGATGCCCAGCCAGCTGTGCAGAGAGTAGAGATGGGGGATCTTTGTGTGGTTGTGAAATTCAAAGACCGCGTGCAGCCCCAGCACAGTCAGGAGGAAGGCCAGCAGATGCATGGCTGCGTGGCCGGATTTCCAGGGCAGCCTGGGCCCTACCCATGACTGGGGCAGGCGGTAGACCAGCGATGCTGTCAGAGAGAGCAGTCTCAGGGCTCGGCCTCTTCCCCTCATGCTCACCCAAGCATCAGGGGAATCAGCCTGCCGTGATTCCAAACAGCTTCCCAACAGGGAGGAGGAAGTGCTAGGACACCAGTATCAACTCTCCAGCATCTTCCATCCTCCATCACTTCTGGTGCAGCCATCAGCCATGAAGAGGGAGAAGGGACCATGATAAAGGGGAGGAGCGGGGGCAGGGATAAACTAGGAGTTTGGGATTAGCAGATACAAATTACTACATATAAAATAGATAAATAGTAAGATCCTAGTGTGTAACACGGAACTATATTCACTATCTTGTAATAAACTATCATGGAAAAGAATATATGTGTGTGTGTGTATATAAAACTGAATCAGTGTATATTGGAAACTAACATAACATTGTAAATCAACTATACTTCAATTTTTTGGACTTCCCAGGTGGCTCAGCGGTAAAGAATCCTCCCACCAGTGCAGGAGACATGGTCTGATCCCTGGGTCAGGATGATCCCATGGAGAAGGAAATGGCAACCCGCTCCAGTATTCTTGCCTGGGAAATCTCATGGACAGAAGAGCAGGGCAGGCTACAGTCCATAAGTTAGTGGCTAAACAACAATATTTCAATTTAGGAAATTCCCTGGTGGTCTGGACAGGGAAGCCTGGCATGCTGCAGTCCCCGGGGTCACCAAGAGTTGGACACGACTGAGCGACTGAGCTGAACTGGTGGTACAATATATGCCACGTGTATGCATTTTTATATACAGGCTGAAAGCGGTGTCACATTCATTATTTCATCTAACTGGAAGAACTCTCATAACTGAAGCGAGCTGTCAAGGACACAAGTTTTACGGTTAGATAACCAAGGTCCAAATCCCAGCTCCACCTCTCAGCTATCTGGCATCTTCTTTCTAAATCTCAGTTTCCTCATCTATGAAATGGAGACAATGGAACCCACCTCACAGTTTGCCTCACACACATCATGAAATGATGACCACAGTAAGTTTAGTGAACCCCCATCTTCTCATACAGATTCAGAATTAAATAGAAAAAATTTTTTTCTTGTGATGACAACTCTGTGGACTTACTATCTGAACAACTTTCATATATAACACACAGCAGTATTAAAAACGATATTGATCATGTTGTACATTAATACTTATTTATCTTAAAACTGGAAGTCTGTGCCTTTTGACAACCTTTGTTCAATTCCCCCTCCCCTTCACCCCTCAATTCTGCTGCTGCTGCTGCTGCTACTAAGTCGCTTCAGCTGTGTCCGACTCTGTGCGACCCCATAGACGGCTGCCCACCAGGCTCCCCCGTCCCTGGGATTCTCCAGGCAAGAACACTGGAGTCAGTTGCCATTTGCTTCTCCAATGCATGAAAGTGAAAAGTGAAAGTGAAGTCGCTCAGTTGTGTCCAACTCTTCGCAACCCCATGGACTGCAGCCTACCAGGCTCCTCCTACCAGGCTCCTCCATCCATGGGATTTTCCAGGCAAGAGTACTGGAGTGGGGGTGCCATAGCCTTCTCTGGACCCCTCACTCCACAAATCTGATCTCTTTTACTATAAGCTTGTTTGTTTTTGAAGTATAATTGACCTACACAGCACTATGTTACTTCCTGTTACATAACACAGTGATTTGATACTTCTGTACATTTCAAAATGATCACTGTGACGCTGCCCCGCAGGGGCCTGGGCCACACCACGTGTCCGCTGCCAACCCGTACTCACCAGCACTGTAGAGCACCACCATGCTTGTCACCATGAGCACCGGGTGCCAGTTGAACATAAGCATGCTGCCATCCCAGGCGAAGCCACCATGCCAGTACCGCATCCAATAGATGGTGGAGAGGATGCATATCGAGCCCAGGGAGCACAGTGCCAGGACAGACAGGTAAAACCATCCCACAGCCATTCTGACCAGGCAGCCCTAGAGGAAGGGGGAATCACATACCCCTGCTGGCTCGGGTGCACCCCACACGCCAGCTAGAGGAGGTAACATTGACCTTGCTCTTGGCCGGAAGGGTGGTTCCCCTGCCATCAGCCTGGGCACTGTCCCATGAAGCCTTGACGGCAGGCTGGACCCCAGCTCTGGTTATGAACAATGAGTGAGAGTGAGGCGCTGCCCCACCATCTGGCGGTGTACAGTGCAGCCAGCTCAGCCCCAGGGCTGGCCCTAGAGAGAGGCCTCCTCTGCGGTGGCCGGATGCTAAGTCCAGAGCCCTAGGATGGGTCTCCCCTCACAGGACCAGAGGTAAAGAACTATACTTCCAGTCCTCACAAAAAGAAAGGGCAGAAATCAAAATCCAGGCTAGATAACACAAATGCCCAAGCCTTCCGTTCTAACATAGGGAGGCAAACTTCACAGTCTCCACTATTAATCAGGCCACCTGGGAGAAAAGTGTTATAGGATCCCACTTCCACAACAGAGTTCTTCCCCAGACAGTGACCTCTACCCATGGGAAGGTAAGATAGGGTCTTTGCTCCAGTCCCCATACTCCACATCTTAAAAGCCTGCAGCTGGTCCCAGACCTGCAACTTCTGCTTTCTCTTCTCTAGGGAAAGTCCAGAGGAGAAAAGAGGAAGCAAGAACTCACGATCTAGAAAGCAAGGAGTTTATTTTGAGGTTTCCACGTATATCTGATAACTCAGAAACCAACTCTGGTTTCAGGCATGATGAATGCCTAGCCCCCTAAGCAGCTGCTCTTAAAAACCAGGCAAGTGGGCATGAGGGTTGGCAGGCAGTCTGCAAAGCCACAGGATGTCCCTGCTTTCAGCATGAAAACAACTCTCAAGGCAGGCACACCGTCCCCAACGAGTCAGGCCAAGTAAGTGACACATGGCTTCTGGAACTTGAGGTTCCTCAACTGGAACCAGCTAACACGAGAAGAGGCCCCTAAAATCGCCAAGAACTCCCAAGGAAATAAAACATTTGACCCTCACCTTTATACCCAGGAACAAGCTGACAGAGTAGTGGCCTGGACTCCAATTCTTAGGCTCTGAGGCTCCTTGAGCAAATCACTTAACATCTGAAGGACTGTCTTCTCATCTGAAAGAAAACCATGGCAACAGGATATAACTTACTGAAAGGCAGCTATGAACAGACATCACACCAGAACCTTAAGACACATGATTGATCCCATGTTCTCCTCTTGACAATCCTGTGAGGGGTTATTTCCATTTCAAAACCCCATGTTTTTCACTTGATCACAGGTTGCCAGAGGATCAAGTGAGAAAATATGTAAGGACATTGTAAATTATTAAAATTTTCTTAAGAGTATTACAGCATTTCATCCTAACTACCAACGAAACCCTGAAGCCCATGGCCCCTATGGCTGCCCAAGCCTCTCGGTGGTCCTGATTCCATGTGCCAGCTCTCTCGATGCCAAGTGTCCACCTAACCAGAAACAGGTGTGGAGCTCTCACAAAGGGATCCAAGGTGGCAGAAGTCTGAGAAAGCAAGAATTGAGTGCTGGGGGGGAAAAGTATAAGCTTCCAGGAGGTTAGAGGGAGAAAATCATTCCACTTGCTTCCCGGAAGCTTTTGGACTCAGCTGCTAACTCAGCAATTTGCTACCCAGCCTGAGGTATCCCCTTCGTTCCTGTAAGAACAGCGGAAGTTTCAGGTCACCAGATGTTCAATCACCTCCTCTCCAGGGAAGTGTCAGCACAAAGGGGCTCCCCATCAGTAGGCTCCATCCACTGGCTAGTATCTACTTTTAAATTTGTTTCCCTTTGTAAGAGGAAAAAAGAAAATGTCCAAAAGGGACCATACCCACCCCCCAGAAGAGATTCTGGATTACTCCTCTGGGACAGACTTGGAATAGACAATGGGGACACTTTCCTGACAGACCGGCTGGAATGTTTTACTGCTCAGAGTACACAGACAAGCCCTCCCTCTGCTTGAAATGGAGAGCAAAAGGAAGAGAAAAAGAAAGCAGTGAAAATTGCAATCCAAATGCTAAGAATATCCTCTCATTTATTCCAAGAGAGTAGTATGTGCTAAGATTTCAGGGCGTGTGCAGGCTCCTAGTCTGCCCGCACTTGTAGAGCCACATTCGAAGACAAAAGTCCACAAAGTCCTGTAAAGTGTGAGAATAGTAAATATCTTGGACTTTGCAGGCCATACGGTTTGTCATAACTGTGCTATCAACTCTTGATATACTGCAAAAGTAGTCATAAACAATACTTTCACAAATGTACGGGCTGTGTTCAAAAAACTATGGACACTGAAATTTCAGTTTTTATATCATTTCCTCGTCACAAAATATCCTTCTTTTCAATCACTGAAAAATGTAAAACCCATTCAGGCCAGCCAGATTTGGCCTGTGGGTCATGTTTGTTGACCCTGATCTAAAGAGTTGTACTCTCCCAACCTAACACACTCTCAGTCCCTAAGCAAAAAGGATTCTCCCAAGCTGCACTAACACAGATCAAGCCCTGGGGCAGAAAATGGGTATATCCTACTCAGCCCTAGTATTAGGGAAACCCACAATTCCAAACTTTTTCACAAGCACTTAGAAGTGCAAATAGATCAAGGCATAGGAAGGGCTGTTGGCTCCTCCCACTTTTCAGATGAATGGTGGGGGGGCTTTAGGAATCTTGAGACCCAGCGTTAGAGCTCAAATCCTAAACTTTTATCTTACAGATTAAAAATACTGGGGCCCAAACTATGAAAGTGACTCGGCCAAGGTGAGTGGCAGAGCTGGTAAAAGACTCCAGGTTGACTCCCCCTCAGCTCCAAGGACGCCTCACTTCCAAACGGAGCTTCCTTAAAGTCAGGGACTCAGGAGTGAGAGGCCTTAAATACCAGGCAGGAGATAGATAAGCAAGGTCCTCCTGAGCGCCAGAGTGATTACAGGAACGCCCTTCGCACGGTGCTCTGGTCTGACCCAAGTGTCCAGAGACTGATCCTTGACTCGCCAGCCGCCAGGACCACCTTGGTCCCAGCTAACCTTGGCATCACCGACTCAATGGAGCTGGTGATGGGCAGGGAGGCTTGGCGTGCTGCAGTTCATGGGGTCGCAGAGTCGGACACGACTGAGCGACTGAACTCAACTGAACCTTGGGTGAAAAGGTAGGTTCCGCCTGCTGACTGCGACTTCCGAAAAGTTTTCGTGCGTTACAACCACCACCTGTGGAAGGAAGGGCATGGAGAATGGTGTCCATTTCCTAGGAGAGAAAACTTAGAGAGAGGGCTCGTGACAGCGCGAAACGAGATAGTAGCAAAGCTAGCACTCGAACCCAGATCCCTGAACTCCCAGCCAGGGCTGTTTCTCACCCCCGAACCACAGTGAGACGCAAGGGGACTGGGGTCTCCGAGCCCCGTCTCTTGCCAACCCGCGCCAGAGCCGCTGCTCCCTTGGCTCCTGAAAGATGGAGAGAGACTCTCAGCAACACTCCCGACCACCACGCACCTCTGCACTAGAGCCGAAAAGCTGGGGGGGGGGGGGGGTATTGTCCTCTTATAGGCGCGCATACTTCCGGTCGCGCGCGTGGCCACCTGGGAAATGAAGTCCGGGATCTCGGGGTCCCCAGCTCTCGGGCGCCAAGGCGCTGACCCCCAACTCCAGTTCGGCGGGCGTCTCTTCCCTAACC
The DNA here is from genome assembly GCF_014754425.2 of Oryx dammah. Classification (NCBI taxonomy): domain Eukaryota; kingdom Metazoa; phylum Chordata; class Mammalia; order Artiodactyla; family Bovidae; genus Oryx; species Oryx dammah. The sequence goes on from NW_024070199.1 coordinate 38,417,716, forward strand.
ACGAGGTACCGGGGAACAGGAACGCCGTCACGGGTCGGCCCTGTCCTCACCCTCAGCCCCACGATTCCGTTGAAGCGGAAATGTTTGTGCCAAGGCGAAGCCTCTGGCCAGGGGCTGGCCCTCCGCAAGGAGGCGCGCGGGGTGAACGGGAGGCCTTGGCCGGATCTAGGAGCCCTGGAACAGGCCGCGGCGACGCTGGGCAGGCCTGGAGAAACGCGAGCCCAGAAAAGCGGGGGCCCAAACATGGCGGCCGAGTCGGCCATACAGCGGGGTGAGAAAGCCTAGGACAAGCGTCTAGCACGGCGTAGGCTGAGCCCACGTCCGCCATCTACTTCCGGAATTTAAAGCCGGTTTCCGGAAGCCAGAGTGGTATCCCCATGACAACCGACGTTGGGCCTCTGAGGTGAGTTCTTGTTGAGTGTGTAAAGAGGCCAGAAGTCAGAATTGCGTTGTTAATTGCTTTGGTTTTGGTTTTTCGCTAAGGCAGTCCCATTTAAAAGTGGGTTGGGACGGGTGGGGAAAATTGCTCTGCTCTACCGAGGGAACGCGGCAGATAGCGGTGAGAAGACCGAATTGCTTCATTACCTTGTGAAATCACCGCTACGCTAACCCGAGGTGATGGTCATCCTTCCTTTAGTGATGGCGGTGAGCGGTTCTTTTTAACGGAGCCTCACAACAGCCTTCTGTGGCGGCCTGTGAAGTAGCGGTTAAGAGCATGGGCTTTCGTATCACACCTAGTTGTGAATCCTGGAGGAACGGCTTGAACTCTGACACTGTCCTTGCCTGTAGAATGCGGATAATTCTTTCCCATCTTGCAGAGTAGTTTCGAGGACTAAAGGAATTTATTTTGGTTGGCAAGTTTATCATGGTGCGGGTACATAGGTGATACTATCAATGTTATTTGATGAATAAGGAAACTCGGCTCAGAGAAAACCACAGTGTACATCCTCAGTGGGACTTCATTAGGTGAGGTGGACGAGGTTCTGCAACTTCTCAGAGCCTCTGTGTAAAGTGGGGCTATATGCTAGTTCTTAAAATGGATATAGGATTAAATAAGGAAGTAAATATGCAGTTTGTAAAGTAACATTTTACAGATGTTGATTTAATCATTCTGTAACACTTCAGAACATTTTGAAATTTGCTTATGGATTTGATCCAGCTGGAGAGGGTCATAGGACAACCCCAGAGCAGCTTCTTTGTCTTGGAATAAATGAAAATAAAGGCCCAGCCCCCCTTACCTGGTGCCATTGTGTCGCTACCATAATCTTTAACGTTAGAAGAGCACTATTTCCTCTCAGCTTTTTCTGCCTACACCATTAACCACTTCTCTGCCAATGTTTTTCCTGCCTGTGTGCATGCTCAGTTGTGTCTGACTCTTTGTGACCCCATGGACTGTAGCCACGAGGCTTTTCTGTCCACTGAATTTTCCAGGCAAGAATACTGGAGTGGGTTGCCATTTCCTCCTCTAGGGGATCTTCCCAACCCAGGGATCAAACCCATGTCTCCTGCATTGGCAGGTGGATTCTTTACCACTGAACCACCTGGGAAGCCCTTTCCTGCCTAGTTGCATGTAAACCTGTCAGTTTTGTAAGAGGCCGCTTTGAGCAGTAGTTAAGCACTCAGAGTCCAGACCCAGACTGCCTAGATCTGAATGCTAGCCCTGCCAATTACTAGCGATATGACGTTGGACAAATTATTTTACCTCCCTGGGCTTCAGTTGTCCCCTCTATAAAATGGAGAGAGTAATAGTGTGTCTTCCACCTCAAGGGTAATGGAGAGATTTAAATAATGTTCTGCTTAGAATTATAAGTGATATACAAAGATTGGCTTCTGCAATTGGAATTATTATCACTATATGACCAGACAGTCACTTTGTGTATTTTCCGTAGATTCCTTTGGACTCAAAACTGGTTAGAAAGAGCTCTACATTTAGAGGGTTCCAGGCATGGAGACAGGTTTGAGGGTGAGGGTCCCTGGAAGGAATGACTAGTTGGCATTTTTTGTTGTTGGTTTTGTCATCGATGTATCACAAGCATCTAGAATGGTGCCTGGCACATAGTAGGTCCTAAGTAAATATTTATTGTACTGTTGAATTTCTAACCTCTCTTTCTCTCTTTTCTTTTTTTTTTTTTTTTGGTTTTAACAGACCCTTGTCTTAGAGCAAGGGAAGCAGCTGCCATTCTGAAGAACTCAGTGCCTGGCGGAGGACCAGTAGTTGTTTTCTGAGGAACTGTGGAATGTGCCCTTGGGGACACAGGAGAGCAGGAGGAAGATGCTTCAGACCAGTAACTACAGCCTGGTGCTCTCCCTGCAGTTCCTGCTGCTGTCCTATGACCTCTTTGTCAATTCCTTCTCTGAGCTTCTCCGAACAGCTCCAGTCATACAGCTGGTGCTCTTCATGTGAGTGGGACTGCGCAGCTCAACCCAGTCATTTCAGAAAAGCATGATTTAGCATTTTAAAGTTATTAATAGAGAAATATCAGGGAAAATAAAATTGCAGTTTGTCTTGGGTACTCCATGGTCCATAGACATGTCACAGGATACACTGTTTTGATACTTCCGCTTTGATATACTTCTAACAAGGGTTTGGGACAGAGGAAGCAGTGCACGTAGAAAAAGAGGGTCAGATTGTTGACACTGTCATTATCTCCATCTGTGAGTAGAAAGTGTCTTACAGTGCCATGAAACAGGGTTGCAAAATGTCAGATAAAGGGGTTATCAGGGACTTCCTGGCTGTCCAGGGGTTAGGACTTGGCGCCTTCACTGCCCTCGCCCTGAGTAAAAATAGTCTTTTTTTGGTGGGGGGCTGTTCTGGGTTTTCGTTGCAGCACAGGCTCTCTAGTTGCCCTGTGGCATGTGGGATCTTAGTTCCCTGACCAGGATTAAACCTGCATCCCCTGCATTGGAAGGCAGATTCATAACCACTGAACCACCAGGAAATTTCCAGAATAACCATATTGATAACATATATGCATCCCAGAGGATGGAAGCTATTGTCATTTTTCGTCCACAGTGATTTTTAGTCTCCATGAGGCAAGTTCTAAACAGAAAACCACAATTTTAGACCCTGTCTTCACTCAGGAAATGTTCATCAGCCTACCAGACAGTGCTATAGTTGTAGTGGTAGACCTGACAAGTTCTGTTTGATGGAATTTCCATTCTAGTGGAGAGAGACAAATATTTTAATAACTTCAAATAGTAATAAATGTTATACAGTAGATATAAAGTATGTAGAATGGGGAGAAGAAGGTAGTGGCGTGAAAGAAAAGTTTCTGAAGAGGGGACATTTGAACCAACACTTGAATGGCACTAGGCACCAGGTTATTTGACAGGGCTGGCATTTTATGGATACAAGGAGGAAACTAGCTGCTTCTCACAGGTGCCTCAGAGGCTTGTTGAGTTGGGAGTGTCAGCAGGAAAGCCTTGTCCATAGACTGCAACTCAACTGATGGGACCAATAGGTAGCGGGTAGTTTTAATTTCATGTCATTTGGGGTCCAAAACCCACACTACCTCTGCGGGGCGGGGTTCAGAGGCAAGGAAAGACCTCATGGTGTCCCTTAGGATTCAGGGCCGACTCTTGGATGCTCTGCAGGCCTCGATTTGGCTGTCCTTTTGTTTTCCATGTTTGCAGCATCCAGGATATTGCAATCCTCTTCAACATCATCATCATTTTCCTCATGTTCTTCAACACCTTCGTCTTCCAGGCTGGCCTGGTCAACCTCCTCTTCCATAAGTTCAAAGGGACCATCATCCTGACAGCTGTGTACTTCGCCCTGAGCATCTCTCTTCATGTCTGGGTCATGGTAAGAAGGAGGCTCTGAGTCCTTAAAGGACTTGGAATGTCTTATCTGTGGGAACCCAGCAGCTCTGGATGTTTATCTCACAGAATCCTTTATAAGAAACAGGTGGAATGAATGTGGTCCAGCCTGGAGCTCGACACATGAGAATTTCATAAGGTACTTTTTCTCAACCTCATATGTTGAAGAACACCCTTATCCAGGAGTTGAGGGGCACTTGTGTGTGGAACGTTTGATTCTTTTTGCCCCAGAAGACCTGCAGGTTAAAACAGGAAATTGAATCTGTTCCATCATTAGCTGTTTGGGCAGGTGCGTGTTGATACAGGGTATTCTTAGGCATCAGTGTCCCATGGGAAATAGCCAGGCAGGAGTGCCACGAGCCCTCTGCTGTGTCCCCATCACTTACATTAGGAGAACGAGCGTCCAAGATGCCTCCCTCTGGTTCTAACATAGGCCTCAAGCAGATCCAGTTGTCGTGGTTTCAGATTTCTTTTTTTTTTTTTTTGCCGTACCTAGTGACTTAATGGGAGAAGGCAATGGCAACCCACTCCAGTACTCTTGCCTGGAAAATCCCATGGTGGAGGAGCCTGGTAGGCTGCAGTCCATGGGGTCACTAAGAGTCGGACACGACTGAGCGACTTCACTTTCACTTTTCACTTTCATGCATTGGAGAAGGAAATGGCAACCCACTCCAGTGTTCTTGCCTGGAGAATCCCAGGGACAGGGGAGCCTGGTGGGCAGCCGTCTGTGGGGTCACACAGAGTCGGACACAACTGAAGCGACTTAACAGCAACAGCAACAGTGACTTATGGGCTTTTAGTTCCCCGACCAGTGATCAAACCCATTCTCCCTGCATTGGAAGTGCGGAGTCCTAACCACTGGGCCACCAGGGAATTCCTTCAGATTTCTTCTCCACAAATTCTTCTCTGTGGGTATCTCATGTGTTTCTTTGTACTCATTTAATGGAACACATTAAAACCTCAGGGTTCTCTAGGCATTTCTTTACTAAAGGCACCTTCTCAGACTAAACCTCCCATTAGATTGCCCCTGCAATTCCACAGAGAGAACAAGAACTCACAGGGGAGACGCAGCACAGTGCCAAAGTCTCAAGGTGCTTCCCAGAGAGGATTGTCTCTGCTCAGGTTCCTAGAGCCAAAATAGTCCTGGCTTTGTACTGTGAAGCTGCTAATCTGATTAAACCCTGAGTGCACCAAGCCTTTATCTGACAGGAATCAAGCCTCAGATTTCCAAGGCAAGACAGTGACCATGCTGAACTCCTGAGATAATGTGTATCATTTCTCATTGGCTAAGGCAATGGGATGAAAGGAAATAAATGGCTTAGTTCAAACTTACTCCCTCGGGGTTAAAAGAATTACTTCCTCTGCAGCAAAACACAAGGGGACTTGCTGAAACTTATTTGAGAAACACTCCTTTGGCTTGTGGAAAGAAAGAAGGGGGTGAGATTAGCCTGATACTAAATCAAGCAGCATCTCTGCAGCTCACCAGGCTGGAGATGTCAGGGCCTCATCTGGCCATTCACTTTTCTCTGTTTACTCTTGTCTCCTTCAGAACTTACGCTGGAAAAACTCCAACCGCTTTGTCTGGACAGATGGACTTCAAACATTGTTTGTATTCCAGAGGCTAGGTAAGAACCACAGCAACCTCAGGCCTCACTTTGGCCCCACCTGTGGCTCTGGCAGCGAGGGCCTTGATCCTGGCTTCCCAGCCCACCACAACCGGCGTGAGATGAGTGGAACAGCCATGCCAAGACCAGGAGAGACCACTGCCCTCTGCCCTTTCTGGGAGTCACTGGGAAATCATGAGACAGGGCCCCTCAGCCTCATCTGGTCATGTTCTTCCCCGGAAACAAACACTCGGGTGCATCCCTGACTCTTCTTTCCTGTTTATTCTCCACAGCAGCGGTGTTGTACTGTTACTTTTACAAACGGACAGCTGTGAGGCTAGGCGACCCTCGCTTCTACCAGGACTCTTTATGGCTGCGCAAGGAGTTCATGCAAGTTCGAAGGTGACCATTTTCTGTCACATCGATGAACGCCTTTCCTTCCTGACAGAAGTCTCACTGGGGGCTCTGCAGAGGGGGCGGTCGCCCTGTGTGCTAGGAAGTAGCTTGACATTCTGAGGACAGGCCCCAGCCAGTCAGCGTGCAGCAGGTGAAGAGGCGGAGCCTCCCTCTAGCACATTAAAGTGTCCCCAGTGCAGACTCCTGAACATCATCCCTTTCCAGCCTCCTGCTGCAGCCCTGCCCCCTTTCCTTCCCGCTCTCTGCCCCACTTCCTCACCAAGGGCTCCACGGCTTTTTCCCAAGGGAACTTTCCACTGACCCTAGTACAGGAGGAGCTCCCAGCCCCGGCTCTGTTTGCACTGCACACTGATGATTGACGGATGCAAAGAGTGACTTTTCTGGGCTCCTGACTGAGCACACCTCAAACATTTAGATTTTATACCCAAGGTACTTTTTTTTACATTGTATAAATAGGAAATAAATTCTTTTCCATAAATGATGGAGTCTGCCTTGCTCAGTCCCTCTGTGGTTAAGAGGAATGCCAAGTCCTAGCCTAGCCTAGCCTTAGCATCTGCTTGGTCAGGTGGGCAGATTGAGCCACAGAGCAGATATGGGTATTCCTTGAATCCCATTGTGAGTACAAGATATTTTTGCAGAAAAGATGTGATCTGATGCCCCACCCCCATCTCTGGAGTTTTAGATTGCCATGTTTTATTCAGTCTTTCCCCTTGTCAGAGCCCAGCATTGTCCTCAGGAGAGTGAAATGTTGCCTAGCCTCTTTTGGCAAAAGAAATTTTAAACATTCGTGTGCCCGTAGTATCAGTTTTCTATTGCTGAAATAGTTGCGTGTAACAGACCCACCACTACACTTTGGTGGCATGACTCTTGAGTGTTGGGGCTCAGCTCATCTGACTGGGTTTGGGTAGTTTCTGCTGGGCTTACACACGTGTCTGTGGTCAGCTGTGGGTCAGCCAGGCAGCTGTCATGATCTTGAGATCATTGACTTCTGGCTAACCTAGGCTGACCTCTGCTACAATGACTCTGCTTCACATGACTGATTGTCCATCAGGCTTGCCTGGGTCGGTTGACTAGACAGTGGCAAAGAAGCAGGAAATCAAGCTATAGGGAGCAACCCCAGTTCAAGCCTCTACTGTGTCTCTTCAATTCCCATTGGTCAAAGCAAATCATGTGACTGAGCCCAGTGTTGGAATGGGAGAGCGCTAGGAGGTTTCTTGGCAAAAGACAAGGGTGCGGTCCGTCCACCCCACCAGAAAGCTGCCCCATGAAACTCATTATTCAGAAGTACTTTGGTCCAGGAGTTGGCAAACTTTTCCTGTTAAAGGTCAGATAGTAAATATTTTAGATCTTGAGGGCCATGTGGCCTCTGTTACGATTACTCAACTTTGACATCAAAGCAGAAAAGCAGCCAGAGATGAAACTCAGATGAATGACCCATGTCAGAAATATTTAGATTTTGTTTCAACCACATGAAAATGTAAATCTAATCTTAACTTGAGGGTCATACAAAACGGGCTAGATGTGCGCTCAGGCCATGGTATGCTGACCCCTAGTTTAGAAGCCTACAATGAAGTCCTTGGGAAAGAGAGGCTGTAGTTAATCAGCTGTGCTGTCAAGATTTATCAGATATTTTAAAAGAATGCTACAGAGTTCTAAGAAAATACCTAAGATCTCATCCCCTATAACTGGGAGACGTGATCTAAAAAGTCCTAACAAAACCACCATCTATGTGTACTGTACCTTCGTCTGTACAAAAAATGACAATAGCACAATTTTGAATCTTTTCATAAAAGCTTTTACAAGAATATTATCCCCTTTGCTCATCACAATCCCTGATAGATAGGAGATTTTTTGTGTCCCCAAATGAATCAGGGCTGGATTGTTCTCTGCAGTCTCTGCAACTAGTAAGTACAATCAAATGTCTGTTGTCCTCACTCCCAGTATAAATGGCACTTTGTAGTCCCAGGAGTCTCTTGGGTGTGTGTATGTGTGTGTGTGTGTGTTCCTTCCTTCCTTCCTCCCTTCCTTCCCACCTCCCTCCTTCCCTCCCTCCCTCTTTCTTCCTTTGTTTCTTTCTTTATCTTGATAGTTAATGCATTCATGTGATACAAAATTGAAGTTATATTTGTGCAATTAGTCTTCCCACTTCTGTATCTCAGTCACTGAGTTCCTTCTCCCTCCCCTCCTTGACAATCGACATTTACTTGCATAATTTGTTACAGACAGTGTAATATTTCAGAAACTTTTACAAAAGAAAAAATGGCATATCGTATCTTTGATGCTATGTATTTATATTTTATATACAGTTGTGATTATGGGGACTATGCCATAACATAGTTTGGTTTTCTTTTTTCACTTAGCAGTAGGAATATATTTTTAAGATGTGATGTAAATTGATGGCTTGGGGCAGTTAGTTTTCAGAGATCAAAGGAAGAAAATAAACACTTTTAAAAGTGCTGACTTTTAATAGGATGGAGTTGCTTCTAGCTGACCAGTGCTCTATTAGAGAACTAGAAAGACCAGACAAAATATGAAAGTTATCTAAAAAGATCTTAGAGAATTGCTAAAGGAAAGATGATGAAAGGGCCTAAAATTCTGAAGTAGAATCAGGGACGTGAGCTGACAGTTTGCAGCAGACTTCCCCCTGGGAGCATTTGCTGACTCTGGGTTTGAGCAAGAGGCTGAGGATCCAAGCATTGCCCAGGCAGAGGGGACCAGAGAAGCCAGTGGAGCTTAGTGCTCTCATAACACTGGAAGAACAAAACCGGGGACTGAAAGAGCCTTAAAGACGTAACACATTTCTTGTCTAAGATACTTACCAAACACTGAAGCCATATAGGGCCAGAGGCTATAAAAAGCTAAACCTCAAACTTCTGAAAAGCAGAATCAAATTTTTGGCAGGCTAATGGTGCTGATGATTAGAATTCAGGACCCACGATGGGGCAGGGATGGTGAACACATAGGTCTTTCAGTTCAAAGCTCAGGAGGGCTCCTTACTGGGAACAAGGTGAAACAGGCAGACTGAGGCTTATCAAAATCCCAACGCAACCTCAAACCATGTGGTCTCTGAGTGGATTAAGGTGATCAGCCCCCATTCTCTTGGTGTAACACAGAAAAGACTGGAAGAAAAAACATCTAGAGGTGCTATAATTTTTTTTGATATACAAGTTCTAAATCCAATAAGAATTACTAGCAAGTCAAGAGATAAGACCATATTATTTAAAACCAGAGCAAAAGTAGAAAATAGAAACAGGTGAGCCAAGTATTGTTGAGAAGATTGAAAAGGAGTTTAATATGTTCAAGAAATAGAGGAAAATATGGAAGAAATCGATTAAATATTTAGACTATACCTAAAGATATCTAACAATGACTGAGTACTATGCTTGAGAATGACCCCTCCAACAAGTAACTAAAACCTGAGCATGATATGAAAAACAGCTAGTTAAAGACTACTAGAGAATGAAGGGAGACAGTTTGATGGGGAGTTCACACTCAGGAGGAAATTGTGCGGAGAAAGTTTCCTATTTTTGCTGCTTGTAACTTGGCAGCTGACAAAGCAGTAGGTAGTTATGCTGGTGGACAATCACAGTGCTGTGCCGGGGCAACAGAAGCCACTGGAGGGGAAGACAGAGCCTCAGAGGAGAGAGGCAGCAGTCACCAAGTCTGCCTGCCCACGTCTCTGCCCCAGCTCTGGACCACAAGTGTGTTACTCAGATTCAAGCAACTCAGCTAAAGACAGAAAATCTAAGCTGAGATTGGAGCTGCAGCCCCATAGTGTGATCTGCACTGTATATCCACCCAAAATGGACTTCCCAGGTGACTCAGTGGTAAAGAATCTGCCTGCCAATGCAGGAGACCCAGGTTCAATCCCTGGGTCAGGAAGATCCCTTGGAGAAGGAAATGGCAACCCACTCTAGTATTCTTGCCTGGGAAATCCCACAGATAGAGGAGCCTGGAGGGCTACAGGCCATGGGGTCAAAAAAGAGCCAGAAAGGACTTAAGAACTAAACAACAACAACAACAATTCACCCAAGCTAACTGCCTGATAAAAGAACCATCACTCTTTGGAGACAAATAATACAAACCAGAGCCTCCACAATTTAACATTCAAAACTGACACCAATACTGAGGTGACCCGGATACTTGAGTTAACAGATGAGGATAATAAAGCAGCAGTGAAATTATGTTCTCAGTGAGTAAAAAGATAGGCAACCTCAGCAAAGAAACAAATGACTTTTGAAAAATAGAAACTCTGGAAATAAAAATTACAACAACTGAAACATTTTTAATCAAATAGATTTAACAGCAAAAAAGATTACAGAACTGGTCAATGAAATAGAAGGTAAACCGATAGAAACTCCCCATGCTGCAGAACAGAGACAAAAAGAGTTTTTTTTAAAGTCTCCCAGGCCAGTTAGATAATGTCAAACAGCCTGACAAATGTATGATTAGAATCCTAGAAGGAAAAGAGAAGGAAGAAAGCAGGAAAAAAAAAACAGCCAAAATTTTCCCAAATTTGATAAAATGTACAGATTTTAGATACTCCACAAAGCTACCTTAATTAACACAGAAAGGCCACATCTAGGAACATCATAGTCAAAAGCTAAAGATGAAGAGTAAATCTTGAAAGCAGCAAGAGAAAAACAAACCACATACAGAAGAACAACAATTAGCAACTGGCTACTCACCAGAAATCAGAGGCCAGCAGAGATTGTAACACCATCTCTAAAGTACTGCAAGAAAAAGAGGTCAACTCAGAAATCTAAATTTACCAAGAATATACTTCAGATATAAGATAAAACAGAGAATTTGTTGCCAGCAATCCTGCGCTATAAAGAAATGCTAAAGGAGTTATTTGGCTTGAAGGGGAATGATAACAGATGGAAATTCAGATCCTCTGAAAGGGATGGAGTACATCAGAAATAGTATCTGAGTAAATATAAAGACTATTTTAAAATGTTTTTCTTATTAAGTTATTTATAACACATATAAATAAAAAATGCAGTGTTTTCCATGTACACAGAGTAATGACCAGTGCAAGTCACATGCTGAACCATAAAACAATAATCAGTACATTTAAAAGGAGAAAGTATGTTTTTTTTTGACAATAATGGAATTGAGTTAGAAATCAGTAACAAGATAACTAGGTGGTCCAATCTAAGTCCAATCAGAAGACAGACACCACCTAGTAACTTAAACATGGCTGGTTTAATATAATCCTTAAATATAAGAGAGTGGAAAGAAAGTGGAGTCGCTCAGTCGTGTCCGGCTCTTTGTGACCCCATGTACTGTAGCCTACCAGGCTCCTCCGTCCGTGGGATTTTCCGGGCAGTAGTACTGGAGTGGGCTGCCATTTCCTTCTCCAGGGATCTTCCCAACCCAGGGATCCAACCTGGGTCTTCCGTGTTGTAGACAGATGCTTTACCGTCTGAGCCACGTGGGAGACCCAGGTTGCCATTTCCTCCTCTAGAGGGTCTTCCCGATCCAGGGATCGAACCTGCATCTCCTGTGTCTCCTGCGCTGGCGGGCAGATTTTTTTTTTACCACTGACCCACCTGGAAAGCCCTATAAAAATGTAAAGAGAATTCTAAAAGGGTACCTGAGGGCTGAGAACAAACTTTGTAGGGTCCCCCACCCCCAAATCTGGGGTTTAGACCTCACGGCAGCCCACTGGGTGGTGAACAAGTTCACTGGTTGGCCAAGGCAGAGCTGGTTCACAGTTGCCAGGCAAGAAACAACCCTCTAGGGTACAGATGAGCCAAGGCTGTTGGGCAGGTGCACACAGAATGCCCCAGGTGTGCAAGGCCTGCAGTGCATGATGTCCATGCCGGGCATGGAGGGCCACAGGAATCAACCCTCTGGGGAGAAGGGCCAAGGTCCATGAGCAGACGTGGAGTTGGGCCGCGCTGTGGATACACACTCTGTGCCTGAGGGCTTGGGGAAAAGTGATCCAGGGCAGAGAGAAACAAGGCTGAGGGGGCAAGTGCACAGAGTTAGGGAACTGCCGTGTGTGCCAAGGCCTGGAGCATGCGGTATCCTCGACAGGAGGGCCACAGCAAAGTGGTCACCAGGCATGGACCAGGTTCGTGAGGTTGCTGAGGGAGTGCCCGCTCTTGGTATGTGGTTGGAGAGGACCATCAGTTATCCTAGCTGTCCTCACACACATGCACCGCTGAGACCACAGTGCAGGAGCAGGAAGAGCAAACCTTCAATATCCCTCCAGCACCCTCTACAGACAGGGCTTACTATTGTGCTCACTGAAAGGGAGAAATGCCGAGTCCAGTCTAGAACCACAGGACAGGTTCTGAAGGTGAATGCAGAGCTCATGTCTGTCTTTTCAGCTACTCAGCTTTCATGCACCATTCTACACTTATTTGAACTTCCATGTTGCATTCCTACTGACAACATATATCTATTCTTAAAAGCGACATTCTTGGGACTTCCCTCGTAGTACACTGGACCCAATGCAGGAGGCCTGGGTTTGATTTCTGGTCAGGGAACTAGGGTTAGGATTAGGATTACCCCACAAATAAGATTTTGCAGCCTCATCTAACCTGCGTGTCACAACCAAGACCCAATGCAGTCAAATAGATAAAAGTATTTTTTTTTAAGTGATGTTCTCACTCTTCTCCTAAAATGAGAAGACATACAGTCCCAACGGTCACTGTATCCATAGCTGACTATATTAATTACTCCACAAATTTGTCATGGTCTCACTAAATATTCTATTACATAAAGATTAAATTATGAAGTTGACCTTCAACAAATAGTCAATAGAAAGATAAAAAGGAGAAAATGGTCAGTATATACAAATAAACACATGCATGCGTGTCAAGTCGCTTCCGTCGTGTGCGATTCTTTTTGACCTTACGGACTGTAGCCCGCCAGGCTTCTCTGTCCATGGGATTCTCCAGGCAAGAATATCTGAGTGGGTTGCCATGCCCTCCTCCAGGGATCTTCCCAACCCAGGGGATCGAACCTCTGTCGCCTGCAGCTCCTGCACTGCAGGTGGATTCCTTACCACTGAGCCACCAGGGAAGCCCCCAAAACACAGGCATGCAAGGAGCAAAGAAACACAAAAAACCACCAGAGCTCTCGTTCTTGTAATTGGTCACTTTTATAACTGGTCACAAAGTTGTAGTTGATAACCATGGCTTCCTTCTTCAGTTCCTATGTTGATAATTCCCTTTGCTTCAGCTCGAGCTTCTGCTACTGCTCTGGGTTCTTTACCTGTTGTTGTTCAATCACTAAGTTGTGTCCAACTCTTTTGATTATAGCCCACCAGGCTCCTCTGTCCATGGGATTTCTCAGGCAAGAATACTGGAGTGGGTTGTCATTTCCTTCTCCAGATCTTCCTGGACCAGGGGTTGAACCCATGTCTCCTGCACTGCAGGTAGATTCTTTACCACTGAGCCACCAGGGAAGCCTTCTTTACTGTTCAGTTCAGTTCAGTGGCTCAGTCGTGTCCGACTCTGCGACCCCATGAATCACAGCACGCCAGGCCTCCCTGTCCATCACCAACTCCTGGAGTTCACCCAGACTCATGTCCATCGAGTCGGTGATGCCATCCGGCCATCTCATCCTCTGTCGTCCCCTTCTCCTCCTGCCCCCAATCCCTCCCAGCATCAGGGTCTTTTCCAGTGAGTCAACTCTTCGCATGAGGTGGCCAAAGTATTGGAGTTTCAGCTTCAGCATCAGTCAGCTTCAGCATCAGTCCTTCCAATGAACACCCAGGACTGATCTCCTATAGGATGGACTGGTTGGATCTCCTTGCAGTCCAAGGGACTCTCAAGAGCCTTCTCCAACACCACAGTTCAAAAGCATCAATTCTTTGGTGCTCAGCTTTCTTCAAAGTCCAACTCTCACATCCATACATGACCACTAGAAGAACCGTAGCCTTGACTAGACGGACCTTTGTTGGCAAAGTAATGTCTCTGCTTTTGAATATGCTATCTAGGTTGGTCATAACTTTCCTTCCAAGGAGTAAGCGTCTTTTCATTTCATGGCTGCAATCACCATTTGCGGTGATTTTGGAGACCCCCAAAATAAAGTCTGACACTGTTTCCACTGTTTCTACTGTTTCCCCATCTATTTCCCATGAAGTGATGGGACCGGATGCCATGATCTTCGTTTTCTGAATGTTGAGCCTTAAGCCAACTTTTTCACGCTCCTTTTTTTTACTTTCATCAAGAGGCTCTTTAGTTCCTCTTCACTTTCTGCCATAAGGGTGGTGTCATCTGCATATCTGAGGTTATTGATATTTCTCCCGGCAATCTTGATTCCAGCTTGTGCTTCTTCCAGCCCAGTGTTTCTCATGATGTACTCTGCATATAAGTTAAATAAGCAGGGTGACAATATACAGCCTTGATATACTCCTTTTCCTATTTGGAACCAGTCTGTTGTTCCATGTCCAGTTCTAACTGTTGCTTCCTGACCTGCATATAGGTTTCTCAAGAGGTAGGTCAGGTGGTCTGGCATTCCCATCTCTTTCAGAATTTTCCACAGTTTATTGTGATCCACACAGTCAAAGGCTTTGGCATAGTCAATAAGGCAGAAATAGATGTTTTTTCTGGAACCCTTTACTGTTAGAGTAACCCAAATCCTCATTCCTAAAGGATCTGAGTTCTACTTTGGAGGGGGCATGAGTATATTAATAGGTGCCCCAGAGCATCCTTTGGGTTCCAGACATAGTTTTTCTTGTCTCCCTTGTGTAGCTGCAACCCAATTTTCCCTTGAGACTCAGGAGCAATCATTCTAGCCATTAGGTTGGATGCCCCCCTTCTTTTTGTTCTTTGATTTATTGGCATAAGGAGCCCAGATTGACCTGGGGGCAATATCATTTTCCAGTTCAGTAATACATTGTTCTGTCTCCTTGTGGAACATGACTCACTTGAGAACTAAGATCTCCAAATCAGCAGGCTCAAATTTTTCAATGTAAAAGGCAAAAAACTCTGGGGGTGGTTTATTAGCTGTAATAGTGAGAGAAGTCATTCCCACTCCTACCCGTTGAATTCTGGACCCATGTGTGCTGGCTGGGGGACAACAGTACCGTATAATGGTCTCCAATTCAAAGACATTCTTCATTCTGTGAATTAGAACCCCCATCCTTTCAGCATATTGTCTCCCTGATACTATAACTGAGTCTACCGTGAACCATTCTCCTTTTCAATTACACCACCTTCTTCCAGGTGACGAAGTATGTGTGGTTAAGACCGGTTATCTCCAAAGGCATAAGCCCATTGCCACACTTCCTTTGCTGTGAAATGAGTTTCTCGATCAGATGCAGTGTTGTGTAGGATGCCATAAGGGGCACATCGTGTCTCTGTTGGGAGGACCCAAGGAACCTTCACTTTTATGAAATGAGCCAAGGCTGGTGAGTGGGTGTGCAGAAGAATTGAGGCACTCCTGCAGGGGCAGAGTCTGGAGGGCATGGGGTCCACACGGGAAGAGCCCTAGGAAACAACCCTCTGGGGTGCAGGAAGTCAAGGCTGGTGGGCAGGGGGACACAGGGGATCAGGATGCTGCTGCAGGTGTGAGGCAGAGGCAAGGTGAAGATCACCAGGCCTGGGCTGGGGCTAAGAGACCAGTGAGCTCCCAATCCCCTGCAGGCACACAGCTGGGGCAGAGCACCGCTGGATGTCCTCGTGCATATGCACCTCTGACTGTGCAGCAGGAGCAAGAAAAACCAAAACATCGCAGGCTGGAACCAGGAAGTAAAGCTCCTTTCTTCCTGCAGTGTCCCTCCAGTGCCCTCTACTGATGGAGCCTAAGATGGTGCTCACTGAAAGGGAGACAGACTTTCAGTCTAGTCCATGACTGCAGAACAGGTACTGAAGTGTTTGTCTGAAGCTGAGGACCAATATGTTGATAACTGCCACACTGAGAAACCACTAAATATTTACAAGTTAAACATTATACTTGTAAATCATCATGGATCAGAGAAGAAACCGGGCTTCCCTGGCGGCTTGGACTGTAGAGAATCTGCCTGCAAAGCGGGAGACCTGGGTACGATCCCTGGGTTGGGAAGATCCCTGGGTTGGGAAAATCCCCTGGAGGAGGTCATGGCAATCCACTCCAGTATTCTGGCCTGGAGAATCCCCATGGACAGAGGAGCCTGGCGGGCTACAGCCCATGGGGTTACAAAGGGTTGGACATGACTGAGAAACTAAATACATATAGCACAGCACAAAGAAAAAACCATAAGAGAAATTAAGTGTACTTTACATCATAATGAAAACAAAACATTTAAAATCCATATCATGGGGACTTCCTTAGTAGTTCAGTGGTTAAGAATCCACCTTGCAATGCAGGTTTGATCCCCGGTTGGGGAGCTAAGATCCTACATGCTGCAGAACAACTAAGCCTGCTTGCCACAACTAGAGAGTCCATGTGCCACAATGAAAGATTCCCCATAATGCAACAGAGATCCCATGTGCCACAACAAAGACTTGACATAGCCAAGTAAATAAATATTTTTTTAAGAATGTATCTGAAACAGCTTCTGTCAGAAAAGAAGACCTAAAACCAACTGTCTAATTTTTCACCTTAAATCAGAAAAGGAGCAAATTAAGCCCAAATTAGGAAGAAAGAAGGCTAAATTAAGCATAAGACCAGAAATAAAAAAGAACATGGGTAAATAATGGGTAAAAAAAATATATGAAACTAAAGGTTAATTCTTTGAAAAGTTAGTTGATTAATCTTCATCTGGATTGTGGAGCTTATCCCAGGAATGTAAGGTTGGTTTGATATTTAAAACTCAATGGGTGAAACTCACCAAGTCAGCAGAATAAAGAGGGAAAAGCATTTCATCATTAATTAGTTGTATCTGTGACAAAATTCATAACATTCATTGGTGATTAAAAAAAAAAATCTACAAACTAAGAACAGCTCATTGTTGTTTAGTCGATAAGTCATGTCCAACTCTTGTCACTCCATGGACTGTAGCCTACCAGGCTCCTCTGTCCATGGGATTTCCCAGGCAAGAATACTGTATTGGGTTGCCATTTCCTTGCCCAGGAGGTCTTCCTGACCCAGGGGTCAAACTCAAGTCTCTTGCATCTCCTGCACTGGCAGGCGGGTTCTTTACCACTGAGCCACTAGGGAAGCCCTAAGAATTGCTAGCATGTATCAAAATTCCAGACTTCCAGAAGGAAGCAGGTGTTCAGCATAAACCACATAGTTTGCACAAACAATTGAGGCACAGTGAGACATTTTGGATTGATGGAAACCTTTCTGAAATACAAGTTCACAGACACCAGCCAAAGGCCAACCTTGCAAGTAGGACTTCCTAAGGATAGCAATCTCAGGCCTGCTATGTCAGCTCCTTTCTGCATAATATCACAAACAAACTGGTTTCCTTCCAGAAAGGCAAGGTTGGTTATACCTTTAAAAATCATGTAATTCATAACACTAGCAGAATAAAGGGAGGAAAACATATTGCCTCAACAGATGCAGAGACAGCATTCAGTAAAATGTATCACAAACATTTCAGCAAATTACAAAAAGAACTTTCTTAAACTGATAGAGAGTATCTACAGAAACATTTACCATTAGCATATTAATTGTGAAATATAATATTTTCCCCTGATGTTTGGTAAGAATATCCATTATCACCACTTCTATTTAACATTATAGTGGAGGTCTTAGTCAGTACAATAAGGTAATTTGAAAAACTGAAAGTACAGGGATTGAAAAGGAAGAAGTAGAACTATCTTTATTTTCTGATGATATGATATTATGTACATTAAAATCCAAAAGAATCTTTGTATTCTGTTGCTCAAGGAGATGTCTGTCTAGGTGCAAGTACTCCGTCAAAAGATTCCAAGCCCAAACCACACTGAAACATTACTTCCCACCTACTTGGATAGTGATGATAATAATTTTAAAAACTGAAAATAAAAGGTGTTGATAAGGTTGCAGAGAAATCGGGATCCTTGTACAGTGCTGGTGGAATGTAAAATGCTTACGGACACTGTGGAAAACAGTTTGATGGCTCCTTGAAAAATTAAACATGGCACTACGCACTGTTTCAAAATGCTGCTAAGGCCCTAGGGCCAGTGACTGATGCCCCCTCACCCGCAGGCTCAGCAGAAAGCAACTCCCGGAGTGGCCGTTAAGACTTACCAGCAGACTTCATGACACTTCACGGCCAAAATGACACCATTTTCCACCTCGGCCCAGTGTTCAACATCTGACAGTTGCTTGCAGGATCTCTCCAGAACAAACGAATCAGGTATGACCAAATCCACCACCTGTGAAGATTTTGTAAGCAGCAGGTGCACAAGCTGAAATGTTCACTGGTAAAGAGGTCCTGTATTATCTAGGCCAGTATACACTGGTGAGTTACGATCAGCAGGAGCAGCAATATGGTGTACTGTGGTGGAGATCTTTTGGGAGAACTCCTGGGCCATCGGACTTTTCTCTGTGAAAGATCAAGCCCTCTCTCTATGATGTGCTAAGGAAGAATCTTGTCACATTAGCTACTGCTACCACAGCATGAGTCATTTGCCCAAGATGAGATGCCGCTAATAAGAGAGCAGATTATCTGTGACTGTCCAGTCCCTGCTCTTTCTTTTGTGCCACACACTGACTTTCCTTAACCCCTACTTGTAACAGAATTTGCCCCAATTAATTTTTAACACATTTTTAAAAATCTGAACATTAAATCTTTAAAACATTTTTTAAAAGTCAAACATCGAATGACCATAAAATTCAGTAATTCCTTCCTAGATGTATATTTAAAGGAACTGAAAACAGATACTTCCACAGATACTTCTATGCCAATGTTCACTGCAGCATTTTTCTAGCCCAAAGGTGAAAACTCATGTCTACCTGTCAACAGATGGATAAACAAAATGTGGCATGCAATGCATGCGTGCACACGCACACACACACACACACACACACAAACACACAGGAATATTATCCAGCCATAAAAGGGAATGAAGTTCTGATATAAGCTATAACATGAATGAACCTTAAAAACATGCTGAATGGAATTATGCCAGACACAAAAGAAAAAGTATTGCATGATTCCACTTACTTAAAATATATAAGACTAGGCAAATTCATAGAAATAAAAAGTAGATCAAAGGTTAGCACTCCAGTACTCTTGCCTGGAAAATCCCATGGACAGAGGAGCCTGGTGGGCTGCAGTCCATGTGGTCGCGAAGAGTCATACACAACTGAGCAACTTCACTTTCACTTTTCACTTTCATGCATTGGAGAAGGAAATGGCAACCCACTCCAGTGTTCTTGCCTGGAGAATCCCAGGGACGAGGGAGCCTGGTGGGCTGCCGTCTCTGGGGTTGCACAGAGTCCGACACAACTGAAGTGACTTAGCAACAGCAGCAGCAGCAGGTGGGGGACGGGGAGAAAAGAGTTAGTGTTTAATGGTTACAGAGTTTCTCATTGCCATGATGAAAAAAGCTTTGAAAATGGTGGTGATGGTTACCCAACATTGTGAATATAATTAATGCCACTGAATTGTACACTTGAAAAAAAAAAGTCACTCTACTCAAATTACCTGGTTTGAGTGTGCCATGTTTTCTGTCCTATCCTGACAGTGGCTGACAGTCAAGTCAACCTGAGTCCAATCAAAACTCTTCTTTCTGTTTCCCTGTGGGTAACACATGCTAACTGCTCCAAACCATAATCAGGTTTCAAAGTCCAGTTCACCAGTCATCTCTTGAAAACTTCTCTCAGTTCCCACCTAGAGTACTTTGTCTTTCCAACTCCCATGCAAGTCAGGGGTCACGTGGTGATCATGTTTCATCTTCCCCGTCTTATTTATGCTCCTCGAGAGGATCCTCTGCCTGCCTGCTCAGTCGCTCAGTGAAGTCTCTTTGCAATCCCAGGGTTGTCTAGCCTGCCAGACTCCTCTGTCCATGAGATTTCCCAGGCAAGAACACTGGAGTGGGTTGCCAAAGGAGCCTCTAGTTCTGATTAATTCTGGTGTCTTCTAAGTACCTGTTTGATAAATCGGACGCACTAAATCCCCTATTACCCTCCCAGAAAAGACTGCTTGCTAGACAAAAGACCTCAAACACCAAACCGCATTTGCAAAGCACTTTTGTGCATTATCAGACCGTTGTTTGGGATTCCCTCGTGGCTCAGATGGTAAAGAGCCTGCCCTCAATGCCGGAGGCCTGAGTTCGATCCCTGGGTCCTGAAAATCCCCTGGAGAAGGAAATGGCAATCCACTCCAGTATTCTTGCCTGGAAAATCCCATGGACTGAGGAGCTTGGCGGCTATATGCAGTCGATAGGATCTCAAAGAGTCGGACACGACTGGGCGACTACACTTTCACTATTCTTTTTTCGTGTATTGTCAGACTGTTAGTAAAGAGAATCGTGGCGCTACGGCCTATTTGGCAATCCTGTGGTCACATTACCACTATTGGCTACTTCTGCCGATTCACTGTAAACTTTGGGTGGGGAAGCCCAACAGCTGCTCCCAGCCCTAGGGGCCTGCGGACTCCAGCTCGGGGGGTGGCCACTCTGCTGTCGAAGGTCGCCAGACAGAACCCCAGCGAAGGCCACTTGCGCGCACGGGAGGACGCAACAAGACGCCCTTCGCACCAGGCAACCATAGAGTGTGATGGGCGGGCAGAGAGGCCAGAGTCTCGGGCCGCTCTGTCCCCCGCTTCCGGCAACGCCTCGTTGCTCCAGGAGTAGAGGTAGCCGCGTATGCAGTTTCCATGGGGATTGGAGATGGCGCCGCGAGGTGAGATTATGGAGGTGTGTGAGTCGCTGGTCCTGATCGCTTCTATACTCCATTCCTTTCTCTCCCATTGCTCGACTTTTATAAACCCTCTATTCTCGGGTGTTATGGACATCACTTCTCGCTTGTCCAAAGCAGGGTCTAGCAGCCTCACCCTCCCTGAGTTCCTGAAGGTCTCGAGGTGCGGGTCTTAGATTCCCTCAAATTCTTGGCCAGGTCTGTTCTAGGCCAGCTCAGTTACAAATTTGCAGCGTGACTTCAAACAAGCCATTGCTGGCCTCTGCACCCCATTTTCCCTTCCCAAATAGTGACGAGGTTAGATCTTAAAGGGGCTTTGACTTTCGCGCCCGAAGCCCGGAGTCAAGTTTAGCGGACACTCTACACACAGAGAGAAACCCTACACACACAGACACCCTACACACACACACACACTCTCTCTCTCTCTTTTTCTCTCTCCTCATCAGCAATCAGAAGTGCCCCAAGTGGCCCTTTCCATTAGCTGCGACCTCATGTTTCCTTCAAGTTAGACACAAAACCATTGAAATAACAGGTTGAGCTGCCCTCCAGCCCATCTCTTTTTCTCTGTGCTCACATTTTCAGGTAAACGGTTGTCCTCCACGCCGCTGGAAATTCTGTTCTTTCTGAATGGGTGGTATTATGCTACCTATTTCCTGCTGGAACTCTTCATATTTCTGTATAAAGGTAAGGCCTGTGGATTGACTACCCTTGCCCACATCCCTTCCCCACTTCAGCGCAGAGCCAACTCCCACCAAAAACCTTCCTATTTTTCATTCTTTTCTGCCCTCTAGGGAACCTCTTCACTGTAAGGTAGAAGTCTCTTCATCAGCTGACTTCTTGAGAATGATTTAGTAGGAAGCTCCTGGGCAAGAGTTTCTTGAGTTTGGGAAATGTGGGATTCTTCATTCCAACTCTGCCCCATCACCTCTTGCTGAACTCCACTTTCAGCCTGTTGATGAGCCTCGGAAGCTATTCAGTGGTCTGTGTACCCGTGTACAGCTGATAATGGTGGAGGGTGGAGTCCTCATAGACTGTCCGAGTTAGGAGTAAAACCCCATAACAACATGCCTGCCTCTGACAGAGATGCAGCCACAACAAGGAGTTAACACATCCTGCATCAGGTTAACAGATGCTGCCCACACCTCACTAAGCAGCTCATGGACAGCGGATGAGACTCGCGCGTGTGGGGCTGTCCTGCGCACTGCTCTGTGTTGTTTTCAGACTCTGACTTCTCTGTTGCAGGTCTCCTGCTCCCGTACCCAACAGCCAATCTAGTCCTGGATGTGGCGATGCTCTTCCTATATCTCGGAATTGAAGTAATTCGACTATTTTTTGGTGAGTGTTTTGTTCAAAGAATACTTCCATTCTTTCTGAGATGAGCTGGTATCCGTAACCTGATCAACAAGGAAAAGTACATAACCTAGGCTCACCAATCAAGAGATTGGATCTGGTGGTATATCCCATTACCCCCTCTCTGAAGTTTCAAGCTGCTTCATATTTTGGGTCAAGATGTATCTGTCTGTTGCCCTGCAGGGCCAGAAATGGGCAGTGGCATGATATTAGACAATTCCTTCCCAGTTGTCTAACTGTTACAAGAGTGCCTTGTTCCTCTCACTGGTTTGCTTGGGAGAATAGATTCAGCTGTAACTCCATGTCCGGGGCAGGAGATGCCTGCACAGGTCAGCACTAAGATCTCCTTCATTTTTCTGAACAAGGAATTCTCTAGGACAAGTTTTGTATTCCCGGAAATATAGAGCAAGCCCTTATTAGTTAGAATATGTCATCCCTGAAAATGTTCTTTAAACACATTGAAGAAAAAAAAGAAAAAACTTTCAGCACATATCACAATGGATAAAGAAAGCTCACATAAAATGCTAAGAAAAAAAAAAAGCTGGTTTTAAAAATTAGCAAGGGAGGGAATTCCCTGGCTGTCCAGTGGTTAAGATTTCAAGCTTCCAACTCGGGGTAGGGGTTCGATCCATAGTTGGGGAACTAAGATTCTGCATGCTGCACAGCAAAAAAAAAAAAAAAATTAGCAAGGGACCCTAATGGGCAGTTCACATAAGAATAATTACAAAGGACCAGTAACCATGATAAAATGCTCAAACTCACTAACAAAAAGCAAACTGGAAAAACAAGGTAACGTTTTCACCCATCAGATTAAAAAGATTTCTAAATGCCCAGTATTCAAATAACTGCAAGAAACAGTATGTATGGTCTCACACTCATGTGAGTATTTATATTCCCACACCCCTAGGAATATAAATAAGTATAACCTTTTTTGCTAATGGTTTTACCAAGTAAAATTCATATTCTTAGACATTAACAATTTCCCTTCTAAAAGTGGTTGAAAAAAACACACTTCTACAGATACACAAATATATCTATATGAGGATGTTATTGCCATGTATTTTTTGACATCAAAACCTTAGAAACAACCTCATACCTATCAATACAGGATTAGTTAAATTATGATATTGGTTCAATGAATTGTTCATAGCCATTAAAAAAGGTAGTTATGTGTGGAAAGTTATGATAGAGTAAAAGGTAGTTAATGTGGAAAGACATCTAACTATGTTAAATGGTTAAATAAGTTGCCAAACGGTATGCAGAGTATGATTCTACTTTTATAATAATGAAAATAATAACACGTGACTATACACATAAAAAATGTCTGAAACAGTATACCTCATTCTGTAATAATGGCTTTCTCTAGAGGGTGAATCATGAGGTCTTTTAATTTCTGTATTTTCTAAAATGATTTTCTATATTTTTTTTCTTTTTTTTTGGCCATTCCATGGGGCACCTGGGTCCTTAGTTCCCTAACCAGGGATTGGACCCATGCTCCCTGCAGTGGAAGCACAGAGTCAACCACTGGACTGCCAGGGAAGTCCATATTTTCTATATTAATTGACAAAGTGTTCAATGATTATATATATATATTATTTTTATAATTAAAAAGATCTTTCCTCAAATAAAGATCCCATTGTTTCTTCACTGGGAGCAGGACCTTTCTGCGAATGACTCTAATCTCACAGCTGCTCCAAAGCCTCTTAACACAGTGGGACCCTGTTAATAAAGGTGCACATCCCCATTCAGGACCATTTGCCTCTGCTTGCCAGTCCATCCCATCCCACCCGCCTTTTCCTCTGAGGCCAAGGAAAGCAGACCACTTGGAGGTGACTCCATGGGCTGTGTCTGACAGGTACAAAGGGAAACCTCTGCCAGCGAAAGATGCCACTTGGTATTAGTGTGGCCTTGACCTTCCCGTCCACCATGATGGCCTCCTATTACCTGCTGCTGCAGACCTACGTGCTCCGCCTGGAAGCCATCATGAATGGCATCTTGCTCTTCTTCTGCGGCTCAGAGCTCCTGCTTGAGGTGCTCACCCTGACCGCTTTCTCCAGGTACTGCTGCTGAGGGGCCATTTCCCGTCACCTGAGGGTTGGGTTCCCATCCCAGGGAGGGATTCGTTGTTCTTCTAAAGCTTGAAGGGTCTGGACTCTAGAGGATGTTTAAGGGTGAGAAAGGTGTTTTCCCCACTGAGGGTAGAAAGGTGTCTTTCCCGAAGTTACACACTTAGGGAAGATGGGGCCAAGAGGCTTGGATTATAGAACAGTTCAGGCCAGCTGCTTTTGTTCACTGGCCTTTTAACATTTTCTTTCTTTCTTTCTGCCATCAGTATGGACAGGATGTGAAGTACAAAAACTTCAGCCAGCAGCCTTCACAGGCTGAGACTGTACATATCTCTGGTACTTCAGCCACACCAGTGAGAAATGGCAGGCCAAGTTGTCCTGAGAAAGGTTGCAGCTTTGCCTCGGCACAGACACCTGGGGAACAAACCCAGCGTAAGACCACTGGGCACCATCTTCTCAACCAGGACCATCAGCCAGGAGACTCTTCTACATTCCAGTATAGGGAGGGGCAAGGCTGGTGCCTTCCTGGCCTTTCTCGGAGCCAGCTCCCTTCTGACCTCAGGTTTTCCTCTTTGATCTTTGTGGCCAGAGCATCTTGTGTGGACCTTGCAGGCTCCCTGGGCTTCCAGAAGGACCTGAGCTACACGCTCACCGTGTGTGCTGCAGCACATGGTGCCTCAGGAGGGTGTGCTTCCAGAGTGATGCAAAAGCCGCTCATCCCATTTCTCAGAAACTGAGCTCCAGAAATTTTAAAGTAGCTCATAGTGTTATTTTTCTACTCTCATCATGAAACAAACATTATTTTATAATAAAGAAGTATTTTCTATTGTGGGGGGTTGGTTGTAGCCTTTTCCTTGTGGCACCTGTCCCTAGAATTTCATCCACTTCAAGAGAAAGTAGAGACTGTCCCCAAGGTTTGCCCTTGGCTGTGCTTAGTGACCCTGTGTGGACACAGAGGGAGCAATGAAAGTGTCCTGCTGAGTTTCTTCCCCTGCAGCTCTAGTCTCAATTAATCCCTAAAGGCCCTGCCAGCTGCTGTGTCTTCTTCAGACCTGTCATCCTGACCACTCACATTCTTCACCTCTGCCCCAAAGCCAGCATATTTTAAAAATTTATTTATTTTTGGTTGTGCTGGGTCTTCCTTTCTGCACTCGGGCTTCCTCTAGTTCTGGCGAGCGAGGGCTGCTCTTCGTGGTGGTGCACGGGCATCTCACTGCAGTGGCTTCTCCTGTTGCGGAGCACAGGCTCTAGACAGACAGGCTTCAGGAGCTGCAGCACGCAGGATCAGTAGTTGTACAGCCAGCATCTTGTCTCTCCTACTTACAGATAATCGTCCTCTTTCCAGGATGTAGTGTGGTTAATTGGAAGAAACATTCTAAACTTAACAATGTTTTTTGGTCGTTTGTTTTAAAATTTCAAGTGAACATAAAAGGAACATATACTTTTATTTTTTAAGCTGGAGAAATGTTGCCCTAAATGAGTGTATCTTCTCTTCTCCAAGTAACCATCTTAAAAACTGTTTCTCATCTTACATGATAGCGGCCATTTTTTTAGCTCCAAGAAGCCATAAGAGAAGCCACTTTAGGAAACCTTGAGCCATATGGCCCCTTTGCTATCAGGTGAATCCTAGACTATCTGCTCTTACTCAGAGTAAAAAGTAACTGGCCTTTAAGAATGTCATGCTGGTTTTTAACTGCTTATTTCCTGTGATCAGGCTCATTCTCATTCTACAAAGGTCTCCACTGTCCAAGCTTTCTCTTGTTTCCTTACCCTCTGTGTCCTTGCCTAAGAGCTGCCTTTGGGGTCTATCCAAAGACTGTATTTAGATAGGTCTAATTCAGCATGAAACAGTAACAAAAACTCCAATAGGAACTTCCCTGACATTTCAATAGCATATCCCATGAATACAATTTCTGCTGTTTCTCACACTGCCTTTTTGCTGCCTAGCCCTGCTTTGAAGAAATCACTGGTATCAAACTGGAGATTTTTGTGTCCTTGACCTCCCTATTTCATTTAGTTTCATTGGTTATGGTTAAAGAATCTGCCTGCAATGCAGGAGGCCTTAGTTCAATTCCTGGGTCAGGAAGACCGCCCCTCCCCACCCCGCCCAGAGAAGGAAATGGCAACCCACTCCAGTATTCTTGCCTAGAGAACTCCATGGACAGAGGAGCTTGGCAGGCTACAGTCCATTGGGTTGCCAAGAGTAGGATACAACTTAGCGACTAAACCACCACCACCCTCGCAGCAATGCAGAAAAATGAATGAGAGGTTCAGTTCTAAGAGGCAGCTTATAACTCACAGGGGCTTTAAAAAGCAATTCAATCTCACCCCCGACTTGGCAGGTTTAGAGATGAGGAAGTAACATAGCCAAGCATCAGCTGGTTACTAACTTGTTAGAAACTTTTGTCTTACTTGTCTTAGTGTGGATCAGCCCCAGTCCTCAATGGGTACCACATGAGGATGGGAATGAATGATTGAAAATGGGCACAGGATTAAAACAGGAAGTTGTCACATTTTCTCCTTGGGTACCTCGAAGCATTGGGTTTCCCATGCATGGCTCCATAACTGCGCCTCCTTTTTAGTTTATTTTTGGCCATGCCACACTACACACAGGCTCTTGGTTCCCTGACCACAGACCAAGCCTGCGCCCCCTGCAGTGGAAGCTAGGAGCCTTAACCACTCCACCAGGGAAGTCCCATAAATGTTCTATTCTTCTTGCTGCTTGTCAGAGCCAGCTGTGTGGATACAGCCAGTCATCAGAGAACATCATACAAGAGAAACTGAGGCAGTGGAGGATGGAATCAGCACTAGTCTTTCAGGGTTTAACGTGTCAGGCTGTATTCACCGTAGTGTCAAGGGAAACCACGATACACCATACACGCCTGAAGAACTAACCTTCTGGGACAATGGGAAAGGACGAAGGAGCAGGAGCCGGTCACCAGAGCTGACAGGTTGCTCAGATAGATATTCACACTCATGCCTGGAACTGCCAGGTGACTGCATGGCAGAGGTGATCCAAGGCTTTCCCCTTCCATACTCCAATGGTAGCCCCTAGGAGAAACTGCAGAATGTATTTGCTTCTCCGGTCTAACAGTCCTCACACTCTAGTCCCAACACACATAAGCCATCTGCAACATAAAAAGTAGAATTCTAGAGTTGATGCAGCACAGGAAGGCACTTTGGCAGGCATGGCATACATCTGAGATGCAGGTGACCGTGGAACTCAACTTGAGAACACTGGTTTAAGTTCTGAGAGGCACCATGATAATTTTTTTTTTGTCCTGTAAGTTTGGTAACATCGTAGACCCTCCGGAGATTTCCCTTCTACTACAGGTTACTTGTTTTTATACTGCTTTTGCCTTTACTGGTCTCGATAACACACTGTATGTCACCTGGTCATTCGTTCGTCTTTTTATTGTGTTAACTCTTCTTGTTCACTGGGCTTTTTAAAGTCAGCTTTCAAGGATAGCCCCTCAACACTCTGCTTTCTAACCTGTACTTCCTTATATTAGATAGCAATTCAGTCTACATAAAACGTTCCCATTTGTTATTGCTGATGCTTAAAACATCCCAGTGTGGAAGGCAGGACAGCCATCATTTTCATCCTGCAGATGAGAGCCTGAGGTCATGCTGCCTGTCCATCGTCATAGATTTAGCCAGTGGAGGAAGCACTAGCCAGCCCATCTGCTAATTCCTGGCAGAGGATTCTCCCCTTTATGAACCTGATGACAGCAGAACTCAACTGCACAAGGCAGGACATTGATTCTGGGAATGTATCTTAGGGATCTGGAAGGATAAAGGATGACCTAGAATTAGGCTGTTTAGATGGCCAAGGACAAAAAGCTAAACCTCAAGGGGCACCTCCAGAGCATTACACGAGGTCTCCTAGCTGTACCACATGCACTGCATCCCCACCGTCCAGTTCCAGCTGAGAACTCTGGGATTCACTCCCCACCCTCTACATCAGCCCACACCCATGTCCCAGACACCTCAACAAATCTATGCAATGCGGAATCCGTGAAACAGCGCACACCCCATTTATTATTTAAAAATATTTTGTTACAAAAGGAAAAAAAATACAATGCAGTATAAAAGATTGACAGTGTCATCAAGTTTATTACACAATTTTCAACCTATCAGAAAGACAAACAAATCACCAACAACAGGGGGACGGGGCCATGGCCTTTTTGAGGGTTGGGTTTCTTTCCTTTTGCTATCAGGAAATAAAACTAAAAATTGTGTCATTGAATAAAAACAAAACAAAATATAGGGAGAAAAAAAATTCTCCGGGTAAACGGCTTTTCTGGTATTCTATATATATTTTCTTCGCCGTAAACTGTCACCTTACTTGGTTTTCTCTACATTAAAAAGACACCCGGAGCTGCTCTTGAGGATAAGCACATCACTTAACACTTGGCTGGCTGGGCGGGGTGCCATATTCTGAAGTGGAGGCGGGGATGGGGTTGGGGGACAGGGGATAAAAAGCTACAACCAGTAGCCTCTGTCCCAAGGGAATGTGCCTCTCCAACCCTGGGGGGACTCCCTTAGTGACTGATTGAGGGCTGTGTCAGAAACGTGCAGGGAACAGAGGAAGGGTTCGGTCCAACTCAGCCTCTCCACTCTGAGCCAGAAGGGTCTCCAGTGACCCTACATCTCACATGCCACGTCTCCTGTTAGATGTTACATGCCCTTATAGATGCAAGTAGAAGTAGCATCCGTCGCCCCATGGGTATTGCAGGACCCTGTTGCTGCTGTTTCTGTCAGCAGCAACCACATCACAATTTGGATGTTATGGGAAAAGCAATTCCATTTGCCTGTGTAGAAAATGGCCCCCAGAGTGGTGGTCCTTAGAATTCTGAGCTGAGCTCATTCAAGTCAGGCTCCACTTCTTCCTTGCTCCTTATCAGAGGCAGCAAGTACCTCCAGGCAGAGCGAGGGGAGCTATTAAGTCAAAAGGTGAAAAAATACCAAATTTTTGTGACTTTACTTACTAGTGCCAGGTTATCCCACAATAAGTAAAAGTATGTACCTGGAGGATGCAAGCCCATGCTCACATCGAACCTGAAAAAAGAAAAGCCTATGGAAGTAGGCCATATCCTGCCCAACTTGCCTCCTTCCCCATTCCTAGTACTTCACGAGGGTTCTTCACTGCTGAGGTCCGACATCCCCAACTCCCAATGGCAGTACCTTCCTCTAAAACAAGGAAGCCGCCTTCTTGGGGGAAGGGCTCCACATGTGAAATGGAAAAGCCCCAGGGAAAGGGAACATCTAGTGGATGGAGCTGGTTATTGCAACAGGCAACCAAGCAAGAAGCAGTAGAGGGTGGTTAATGGGCTCCGCCAGACCCCCCAGCAGACAGCAACCTAATGGGCCTTCTCTGCTTAGGAGGGGCAGGTCCACTGAGGAGGCTGGGCAGCAGGGAGTTAGAAGGGTTTGAGCCCTCCGGGAGGTTAGGGAAACAAACCGTCAATATGTAAGAGGGAAAAGCAAGAACAGGAGCTTTCCAGGAAGTAGTTTCTGTTCCCATGGTCCCTCCTCAAAGGGCGGGGAAGGTAAAGGAGTTAAACAAAGAAGTGGTATGTTAGCAAGGGGTTTGGACCCTCTTGGCCCCATCAAACCTAGTGCTGAGGGCAGGACCCTGGGCATATTTGGCACACCCAGTCACTCTCCTAGATCCCACAGGGAGGATCCATTTTCTTTGGGAAGGATTCTTCCCATCAACCTCACCAGTGAACTGCTCCTGGAGAATCAGAAACTCAATGCGTTTCCTTGGACAAAGCACCATTCTCTATCGAGACCAGGGACCTGGACATAGTCTCTTCCTGTCTTCCACCCTCCCAACCACATGGAGTCTTTAGGTTCTTTACCCTGGCAGAAAGGAGTGGGACTGGGAGGGCTGCCAGGCAATCTTCAATCCTGTAGGGTAGAGGGTATTCCCTGGGTGTCTGGAGGGGTTAGGGGCTTGGAGAAAGGGGAAGGGGTGGAGCGGCCTCCGTCCTTTAGTCCTGATCAAGGTGAGGAGATGCAAGTCCATTAAAAAAACATTAGCTTCCAACCAGACTCCTGTAATGAGAACATCGGAAGGGAAGAAAGAAAGCACAAGTTAGAGGTTACTTTCTGATTAACAGGGGCTTATAATAAATTATAGTGGCATTTTCTAAAGTTAAAACGTATGAAGTAGGGGATGCAGACAGAATGCACACGGGGGAAAGTGAAAAACAGAACTGTCTGGGAATGTCTGGCACTGTGAGTAGTGAGGGCATGGCTGGAAGAGAATAGAGGAAAAAAGAGTACATCTTACTTTAAGGTTAGAGGGAAGAACACTGACAACGAAATGAGGAATCAAAGCAGTCTGACTGGAAAGGGGACTTTGGCAGGAAAAGTATGGAAACTGCTACATTTCAAGAAAAGTTGCTGTAAGGGAGCATGGTGAGTTTAAATACTATTTCAGAAAATCTATTCTGAGCAAGTCATAGCTTACCTTAAGGGAAAGGGGAAAAATCTGGAAATGGGAGGTACAGTGGTAAGAAAACAAGTGTGTACATAACCAAATCCATTAACCCCCAAATACCTAAAAGGCCTTAGCGGGGAGCATGCACTTACACAGGAAAAACTAAACTTTTCTCCTTTTAAAGAAGCATACATACATAGATATACACATACAGCCAGAGATGTTCTAAGTTGTACTAAAACTCAAGAGATTTTAAGTCTTCCCTCAGATGACAGCTGTGGGGGAGGGACCAAGGAGCACTCTAACACCAATCAGGAGTGATCTGGCCAGAACAGAAAGCCTCTAGAGCAGGGAAATCAAAGAAAACAATCAGTAGTCACCATCCAAGAAAACTAAAAGCACAGCTAAGAGCTGCTTAGCAGCAAGGCACTGCTGCACCCCTTGCACATCTTGACCAACCTTTAGGTCCCCAGTACACAGCCCCTGTTCCAATGCTGTAACACCAGACTGCAGGGGGTAGCCTGCCAATCTTACCATGTAAGATAGAACTGATGGTGAAAAGGAAAAGGGGGAATGAAATTTGGGCTGAAGATTTAAACTAGTGCCCAAGCTGGCAACATGGCCTATACATAAAGGCTCGACCTTAGTGCGTGCACTTACATAACATGGAGGAGCTAGCCAAAGAAAAAATACACTTGTAAGCTACCTGATCCTTCTACACTCTGAATGGCACTATTTCAGCCTGGGGTCCTCAGACTCTGTCATGGCCTCTGGCTTCTCTAAACATCTATGTATGCAGGCATCTTCCTCAATTTCTATACGAGAGAATGAAAGCCCTCAGTGTCCTCTCAATTTCTTATCATATGGATTTCCGAATCTTTGTTACTAGACCAAAACTGAAGAGAACGCTCAGTTTTCACTGGATCAGGAGGATAGCAATGAAGTGAGAATAAATATACATCAAACAGGATAATGTCTTAAAACAACTACAAAAAGTCAGCGCCACAGACTGCCTAAGAACATTCTCACACTCCAAAGCATACACACATATACCACAAAAGAGATGTGATGTGGGAACTGCTCCTACAAAACAAGACTCAGAGGACAACTAGTGCACCAGAAGTAAACTACAGTTGACCCTTGAAAAATACAGGTTTGAACTGCACTGGTCCACATATATGGAGAAATTTTTCAATAAATTCATACTACAGTACTATACAATGTGAGGTTGGTTGAAATCTGTGGATAAGAAACCGCAGAAATGGGAGGGCTGATTGTAAAGTTATACTTGAATTTTCAACTACACAGAGGTTGGCTCCCCTAAGCCCTACACTGCTCAAGGGTCAACTGAATAGCACCCACTTCTTAGAGGTTATGGCTCCATTTTGGTGGTAAAGTTTGAATAGATTGAGGCCAAAGGGGGTCAATCAGACTTTAAGCCTCAGAGGTTGAGGCCATCCTGAGGAAGGGTAGACAAAAAAAAGGCTGCTGTTTTTTGTTGCCACTAGATGGAACATACCCTTTGCTCTCAGGAACACCTGTCCATAAAGTATAAATACTATTTTTTTTTAATAACTAAAAGGTTTTGTACACAGAGCTTGGAAGTTCTTAATATAAATGAGACTAATTATCCAGATGGACTAACCAACATATCTAAAGGATGACTAGGAAAACTGGGGAACTAGAAAACCTATCTCAAGAGTTAATTTTCCTCATCTGTCATAGGCCTGCACCAGCCAAATGACTGTTTTCTGGGAACTGCTGGGTTACAGGATTTTTCAGATATCAAAATTGAACCAACCCATAATGGAAGAAAACTCCCATTTTATAGGTGGATAAAATGAAGCAAGACGACAGCTTTTAAAGTTTCAGGTTCAGATGTTCAACCCCCAAAATTCAAATCATCAGTGGATCTCACAATTTCTCTATCAAAGGCTGTCAGACGAGCAAAGCCACCAAGAACAGTGATGTGCAGTTACACATTCCAACTATGAAGCTGAGTGTGGTCCCATGCTCCGCACACACCAAGTAACACCTCCCTGGTCACTCTTATCCTAGCTAGCTGCAAAGGACACACGCGGGGGGCTGCAGGGATTGGGGAGGGGGGTGACTGACACTGAACCTCCAAGCAACACTGGCAACTGTGCTAGCTCCAGCAAGACAGTGAAGTGCCGCTGCTGCGACAGGAGGGAAGCGCTCAATCAAAGGACCGCTCAACCCAACCTCCTGCCCGCCCCGAGACAGAATTATAGGCCAAAGCTGTCTGTGGGCTCCACCTCTCTTGAAGCCTGCTTTTCTGGAAGATATATGGGCACGTCTCAAAACTCAACCTAGTGCAAAATCTAGAAAGAAGTTATCTAGAACCCACAGCCTAACTGCTGATTTTCTGAGGGGTACCTTAGATTTCCATTAATATCAAGTACTCCAAGACTTTGGAATAAACGAGAACAGAGAAGGGAGGCAGGTAAAAAATGTTGGTTAACTTCATTTCCCCATATATCTGCTCTCTACAGAAAAGACAAAAAGAATTCCCAACTACAACTCTGCTTAAGTTTTTTTTCTTTTTTTTTTAAACAAAACATTTATTTATTTGGTTGTGTTGAGTCTCAGTAGCAGCATGCAATTGAGGGATCCAGGTCCCTGACCAGGGATGAAACCTGGGACCCCTGCATTGGGAGCAGAGTCCCAGTCACTGGACGACCAGAGAAATCCCTCTGCTTAGGTTAATGGCAGACAATGTCCAACAACAAACTAGAGGGCAATAGCTGAATAGAATAAAACTCCTTTCTCAGTATTTTGGTAGGTTATCATTAGGCAATAGTTTGTAGTCTAGCCACTGCTTGTGAACGACAGGCACTCACAGAAGAGGAAGGGCTTCTTTCCCCTTCTTCATCCAGTCCCCCATGTATCCACCCCAAAAACACAAAACAGAACTACTCCAACTCTTCACCCTCCTCAATTACCATGACTTCAGAGCAACCAAACTGGTTAAAACCAAGAACATTTTCCTAATCTACTTGATGTGAAACCACAAAATTGACCAAGAGACCCCCGAGTTATCACCTGGTCCATGCAACAGCCTTCAGGAACCACAAACAGACCATCCCCACCGGAGTCTAGACTACTTTTAAAGATCTCCAAAGAAACAGAGGCAACAACTGCTCCTGCTTGCTTATGTACCAGAAACAATCTTTGTTGGAAGTTTGGTTTCAGTTGGGATTGCCAAGCTGGTGGGATGTAAACTGGAGCCTGTCTGAGAATGAAAATAATGAGCTAAGGTTCCTCGATCCAGCCAAGCCTACCTCAACTTTTCAGTTACTTGAGTTAACATATTTAGTTCCCTGCCCCCAACCCTCCTGGCTTTTGCTTTGATTTAAAAAAAAAAAAAAAATGCTGTCAATGAGTTTTTCCAAAACATATCCTGCCATTGAAGTATCCTCGACATGGTCTCTAAAGCTTTAAAGATATTTTTTTTTTCAGACCTGCTTTCTCCTTTCTAACTAAAGTATCCTGATTTTCAAAATCTTTTAAATAAGATATTAATTCTAAAAAATTATTAATGTTGCACCTTGAAAACTTACAAGTAGGCAATGGTCTTACTTTTCTTTTTTCTGTCTTGGCCAATTTCCCTGATTTTTTCATTTGAAAGTTTGGTGGGGTTAAAATAACAACAGTGAGGGACTTCCCTGGCGGTCCAGTGGTTAACACTGCACTGCCAATGCAGGGTGCACAGGTTCAAACTCTGGTCAGGGAACTAAGATCCCACACCTGGCATGGCAAAAAATAAAATATAACAGTAACAGTAGCAAAAGCTATCATTTATTGAGAACTTACTATGTGACAGATACTATGACAGCTAAACGCTCTATATGGAATTAGCTCACTGAATACTCAGCAATCCAATGAGACAGTTGCTTTTATTATTTTCACTCACAAATGAAGAACAGAAAGTAATATGGCTGGAGGAGATGGGATGTGTAACCTGCAGACACTATGTTCTTAGCCATTATACCATGTCAAGTGAAAGCAGTCAAAAAACAAACAAAAATAGCTTAATCTCAGGTCCATTTCAAGGTGAGACACCTCACAAACAAGCAGAAAATCTGCCTTCCTGAGTTTCTGGTTATGTAAATCGGAAATCCTCCCATCCCCTTTACCTGCTTTAAAAGGAGGGAGAGAAACCTTTACTATCAATACTTTCTCTTTCATAAGAAACCATCAGCACGCCAGCAGTGGGGCCCTGTCCCACCTCTCTCAGTGGTGCCGGTCCCGCTCTCTGTCCCGGTGTCGCTCATGCTCTCGGCTCCTTTCTTGGAAGTAGTCATCGTGCCGATCTTCATTATGAAGCAGGTCCCGGTGCCTCCTGCTGCTTTCCCGGGACCGGCTTGGTGACCTCTCTCGGGACCGATGTCTTTTCCTATTAGA
The DNA here is from genome assembly GCF_014754425.2 of Oryx dammah. Taxonomy (NCBI): domain Eukaryota; kingdom Metazoa; phylum Chordata; class Mammalia; order Artiodactyla; family Bovidae; genus Oryx; species Oryx dammah. The sequence goes on from NW_024070199.1 coordinate 38,452,587, forward strand.
AAGACTGGTTTCAGCCTCACTCAGAAAACTTATCCCATTCTTTCCAAGAACCCGGTGTTTTGGTGTCTCCTACTATTTATTAAACCACTCTTCTATTACTCTATCATGGGTCCACTGTCTGAGGATGTTAGTTCTTTAAGGACTAGTCTTTTAAAGAAAAGTAAGAACAAATTTGTTGAGACTTATTAATGTATCAGGCACAGTGCTAAGAGCTTCACATGCTTTATTTTACTTAATCTTTACAACAGATCTGTAAGATAAGTACTATCATTGTCCTCTTTCTAAAAATGAGAAAAATAAGGCCTCAAAAGTTGAATAACTTTCACACTCAAGGTCACACAGATAATTAGGAGCAGAATTCAAATCCAAGAATGTATGGCTCCAAAGCCCACGTTCTTAACTACATAGGTCTTTCTTCCTAAATAAGCCCACTGCCTCACCCAACACAGATTTCAGACATTACAACATTTATTAATGTAAATATTTGATCAATTTCTCCCCCTTAAAGGCATGAGGGCTAGGTCTGCTCTTTTAGCCAGGTCCTTGCCAGATACCTGTGTTCCTTTCCTCCCCCTGCCAACCCCTGGAAAAATGCTGCTCAAGGCTAGCCGCCACTGGAGCAATTATCAACTCACCTGGATGAGCTCCCGCTGGCACCCACACTGTAAGACTTGGCTTCAATGCCATGAAGACAGTCCTTAAGAGAGGAGATGAGGACACGGCAACGCTCATCATTGGCGACCCGGGACTGTTTGATAACAGCAATGGCTGTGAGCAGTGTCTCAATCGCGTCACTGTAATCCCCTGACAGGGGGTGGATGGAAAAGGCCAACGATAAGCAGAGGCAGGAAACTGATGAAAAGGAGAACTCAGGAGGACACAAGCCAAGAGTAACTAGCTGTCCCACAGAACCACAGTATAGTGGATGAGGCAGAAGCAGCAAGTACAAAACTGTATTGAAACGATATTCCAATGGTCTAGAATCAGACAGATGCTCTCAGATACTGCTCATGGATGTATAAACTGGCATGTCATTGTCTGCAGGCTATTTGACAACACCCATTATAATAAACAATGTGCACACTTTTTGACCTAGCAATTCTAAAAATTTTCAACTTCTGCTCACAAGTATATAATTTAAGCAATGTTTGTTTTAGCATCATTTGTTGTATTAAAGAATCAGAAACAACTTAAAAGTTCCTTCAATAGGGTCTGACTATATACATTAAGGAACATTGGTTCTACAGAATATTACATAGTTGTTAAAAAGCATAACGTCATCTGGATATAAACAAAGCAATCCATGTAAAGCACTTAAGCACAGTGCCAGACACACAGTAAGGGCTCAATAAATGTTAGGTATTAGCTGATATAATAGATGATCAGAATATTGTTGAAAAGCTGTGAAACAGTATTCCATATCCAAATTATATATATATGATGCTATATGCAAAACAAAAGTCTGAAGGACAGAAACTTCAAATGCATGGTCGTCTTACTGACAGTTCTTATACAGAAGTCTTCCTTTATTAACTGCATAGTTCTGTCTGAATTATTTGTAATCTATAACCAAACATGTATATGCACAGAAGTAACACAGAGTTAAAACATGTTATATTGTGTGCATACACACACAAACACACATTTTAAAATTATGCTGCCATGAAGAACTAGCTCCTTCACCATCTGAGCAATACTCAGACTCACTGATAGTGGTCGGGGTGGGTACCTGCACACCTCCTAACTGAAGCTTTCTTGCACTTCAAGAGCCTTAAGGACAAGATAATGCAAGGAAAGCATGACCAGGCAGGGGCCCAGTGACAGGACCAGCAGCTTTCTCGTGCAGGGTAGTACAGAACAAAACAGACTGTGGAGGAGCTGCAATTCTGTGGAGGCCAAGGAATGCTGGGACTTTGGCTCACCCAGGGGAGGGAATTTTTGCCTGTTTTGTAGGCAGTCAATAAATATTTGTGGAATCGCCAGTCCAGGTTCGATGCATGATACTGGATGCTTGTGGCTGGGGCACTGGGACGACCCAGAGGGATGGTATGGGGAGGGAGGAGGGAAGGGGGTTCAGGATGAGGAACATGTGTATACCTGTGGCGGATTCATGTTGATGTATGGCAAAACCAATACAATATTATAAAGTAATTAACCTCCAATTAAAATAAATTTATATTTAAAATAAATAAATATCTGTGGTTTGAATGACTGAAATGAGAACAAAACAAAGGGAGGAGACAGGTTCAGTTACTGATCATCTCAATGTGAAGGAATTGGTGGAGAACAATGACTGTTTTTCTTTACACTGTGTATCTGATTTGCTACAATGAGCATACGTAACTTTTTAACTAAAGAGATTTACTCAGATGTCAATGAAGATTCCCAGTGGAAAACAAAGAGAATATATACATGCTTTCTGTCTTTACTCTGCATTCAGATTTCATAGTAAAGATAAGAAATTACGGAAAATGGACGAAAACAGTTATTTCTTAGATATGACAATCTGTATCTACATTCATGTGGGAAACTCACAGGAAGAAAATGAATATGATCAGTGTTATAATGTGAAACGTGGATCAGAACCAGGAAACTCTCTATATTCTCTTCTCTTAGGAATCAAAGATTCTGTTTCCTCAGCTCTCAAAAGCATGGCTTCTGGTTCTGCCCACTTAATACTGACAGCAGGGCAAAAGTTAGCTGTAAGGCTGTATCATGCCTTAAGAAGACACCCAGTAGATTTGTCTCTTTCTAGGTCAGGCTACATGGAGGCTGTCAGCTCTGCCTTGATCCTCAAATATAATCAGATTCCATATCAACCATCATCATCAGTACTAAAACCTCAAGGTGTACACAGACACTAGACCCAATGATCAACCACTGAGATCAAGATTTCCAGGAGGCAGGAAACACCACAATGAGATAGTATGTTATTTATATTCTACACATTAAGTTGGTTTTCATGGGGCAAGTCTAGATACAGGCTAAATAAACAGTCTCAGTGAAGCTCCCCAAAAGCCCAAAACCAGGTTATTATTGATTTTCAAAATGTACCAGTGCTCCAATTTTATCTTGGATTTGGAAATGACAAAACTGGAAGTAAGCAGAAGGCAGCAAAGCTAAGGATGAGTTACCTGCACTGGCTCCAGATACAGCTTTGGAAATGGCACTGCTGGAAATTGCTCTGTTCCGCTTCATGATGTCTTCAAATTCTGCTTCACTCACTGTAGAGGGCGGAGGGCCCGAATCTCGGCTGCACACAGAAATAGAGACAACATCACTCCTGACTGCCCACACCAAGCGTTCTCTTACCATCCTCTAGAGTACTATGTTACACTCTCCTGTATGCTGTCTTAAACGATTCTAAGCCTGTTCACATGTTTTATATGCTCATGTTCTCTTCAAAGACAGGATTTATGTGCTATACTTTTATAGTTTTGGCATGACCACATCGTACTAGACACTCATAACACTCATAACAGTGACTCAGAGCACTCAACTTAATCAACCACCTGAAAAAGGGATGCAAAGGACACAGTCTGGGTGAGAGGTTAAGATGCAAACAAAATACCAAATAGAAACATTCTCTAACAGGTAGTTAACTATTTCCCAGGACTCAATACTATGACAACAGAATTTCCACAAGGGAAAAAGACAATAATAGTTCAGTGCTCACTTACTTCCTTGGGGAGAAAAAAATAAACTTAACACACTGTCTACCCTGCTATGCCTGGCTCAGATTTGAAAGGAACAAGATAGTCCTTACCTGCCATGGTGGTTATAGGGTGCTGAGGCCTTCATATAAGTATCTGGTGGAGGCCCCACTGTGGCATTTGGTGGGGGGAAGAAGGCTGGATTGAGGTGAAGGGCAGGTGGGATGGCCCCAGGGGGGGGTACAGCCAGATGAGGAGGTAATCGAGGAGGAGGGGGCATGAGATGCTGGTAGTGGATGCCAGGAGGAGGAGGAGGGACCCCAAAGCTTGAGGAGAGAGGTGGTGGGGGTGGAATGGGGGGTGGGGGCAGACCCATCAGGGGAAGGGCTGAAGGAGGGCGATTAAAGTAGGGCAGCACACTGGGGGGCTTATCCACACGGGCAGATGAGGGCACAAGGTTCTCAGAGGGTGTGGCCCGTCCATCAGCAGAATCACTAGAATCTCGGGAGTGGGCCCGTGGAGGTATTCCTACGAAGAAAAAAGAATTACTGTTACTACCCAAGTCTTAAACATAACCATGGGACAAGTTCATCCATCAGCAAGAGTCATCTGACACCACACTAAGGAAGGTGACAGGTGGCTGAGGAAGAAGGTAAAATCATCTACTGCCTCAGAAGAGTCAGAGGCAGCCTAGTTCAGACATAAGTACAGGAAGCAGTACCACCCTAAATTCTGTGTGCTAAAGAATTCTCTTTATCTAGAACTCTCAGTGCTTCACATTTAAATTATCCTTAAATTTGTTTTCTATTTTTAAATGCAGAAGGTTCTTAATAACCCACGAGAAAAATGACAGTGTTGAAATATGTTCATTACTGTTTAGCTGAATTCAAGCAGATTAAAAATCTCATTTTCTCTGGTAGGAGTTCAGGGACTCTTTCTTTGAGCTTGTAGTAGTTAACCTTTTCTATCCTGCTATATATTTGAAATTTTCTCTTTGCCTTGACACTTTGGCCAGTAAATTTGGAGGAAAGGAGGGACAGGCAGGGCATGGACAACACTTCTTCCATCCAAGTACTGAAACTGGTAACTGGGATGAGGAAGAGACACAGAACAAAAAGTGGAGATTAGAAGTTAAATGAAAGAAAGTGGGAGATAGGCCAAGAAAGTGAAAGTCGCTCAGTCGTGTCCGATTCTTTGCGACCCCATGGACTGTAGCCTACCAGGCTCCTCAGTCCATGGGATTTTCCAGGCAAGAATACTGGAGTGGGTTGCCACTTCCTGCTCCAGGGGATCTTCCCTACCCAGGGATCAAACCCGGGTCTCCCGCATTGTAGGCAGATGCTTTACCTTCTGAGCTACCGGGGATCATATAAGATCAGCCCATTGAATGAGCAGATGGCACACAGCTGACATCAGGGACTCCTTGCAAAAGCTTGGTACAAAATATGTCTGAAGTCTGGGAAATTCCTACTATATTTCAACAGTCCAAACCCTCTACCCCAGAGGGCAGCCTTCTAGGAACATGATCATGGTTCAGTGGTATGTCATTGTGCAAAATGGACTCAAAACATGTCTGCATACTGCTGGAAACATGGCTCTGATACTGCCGAGTCACTTGGGTTAAACTTGTTCCCTTTTTCCAATTTAACAGTCTACTCTAAGCCTGGCTGATGTGAAATCCAACAGAAGAATGTGATCACATGGACTTGGGAGTCTTGGATGTAAAAAGATGCCATCAGGAGACAAGTGTGAAGAGGCAAAAAGAAGAGTGCTCCTTAAACAAAAACTTGTTAGTAAACCCTAGCTCCTGATGAAAGCGTTAAGTGGAATCAATCCCTTTGACAACCACCCTGGTCTCTCTAATGCAGTGTATCACCAGGGCCTCCCACAGCATCCTCGGGCTTTTCATGTCTCACACACATGGCGACTTGCTTCTTCCCTGAGTTCTCTCAAACCGAAGAAAGAACATTATAAGTGTAACCCCCGAAAGTTAGCTACCTTCCCAGCTACCGTTCCCACATCAGCAAGAGTGTTTTTTGGTAGCTATGGCTACAAGTCCCAAGAGTAGCAACCATTTTTAAGCAGACTATGTCAACCAGCTGTATTGAGTGAATTAACAGGGTCCAACTATATCAACATGACAGAGCAGAAAAACAATTCAATCCAGCAAAGAAAGGCAAAACCCAGGAGTAAACAGCCCAGTGGTATTAGGACAATTAGGTGTTCAACATAAATGTAAAATTATACATCTTACGAAAGTCAGAAGAGGGCTGAATCATACAAAGACTCTGAAACAGAATGGACTCTGAAAATTCATGTTATCAAGGAAGAAAAGTTGTGTCTTCTAACACAGAGCAATAAGAGCTCACAACACTTCCATCTAGGCTCTCAATCTAGTTATAAGAACATAGTTACTCCTATGCAAGAGTTAAGTGACCATATTTCCACCTTCAATCAATCTATCCAAGGTCCCAGTAGACTACTCAATCAACACAAGGCACTATTTTGAGAAAAGGACTTAAGCAGTTACAGAAAGTAGGTAACAAAACTTTGCCATCACCCTCACTGTAGTAAAAGGCAAGTAATGGCAGTTGGCTGTTTCAGGCAGGGCCTTGCCGGGCAGCTGCACCTTGTGAGGTCATGACAATCCAAAGCTGGTTCCCAGGTTTCACAGGTTCAGACACTGATTTTAACAGTGACCCAGGGGTGACTGGACCCTAGGAGATTGATTCACACTATTCAAATTCACAAGAGACTGATTCTTAAACCAGAATGCCAATTTTTTAATTTACAATGAGAAATACAACTGCCAAGCAGACTGGAATACTCGTGTCACCTGGTCAGTGCATTCTCTTCCTAGCAGGAGACCCTAGTTGGGAAACCAAATTAGTATCAGAAGATGGCTTGGTGAGAACAGGGGTCAGAACAAAGGGAGTAACGTGAGCTTAAGGCATACCATCATCAGGCTAATGTGGCACGATGCAACATCCTCTACTAATGGGAAACACTTGCCACGCGAACTAAAATAGCAGGTAATCAAAAGGGTACCCAACACCCCTGGTCAATGCTGGAGAAACACTGTTAAATTTTTACTCTCCACCATTTCTTTTGTCAATTCCTTAAAGAGTATCTTCCAATGTATAACAAGATTATAGCCATCTTTATGTACCATATTTGTATTTTACTGTCGTTGCTTAGTATTTGATAGACATGTCTTACAAGTCAGTCCATTTGCTATATACTGATTTTTTAAATAGAAAACACATAATTCAGAGGTGACAGGAACTAAACAGTAGGCCCTAAACAGTAAAGTGACTTGCCCAAGGTCACATAATGAGTTAGCAGCAGCAATGTATAATCTGAACTACCTGACTCCTGGCACATAAGTCTCATTTTTAGCTCACCTACTGCCATGCTGCCACCCATAATCACCACCACCCTCCCTCAAACTCCTCCACAATGCAGACCAAGCCTACAGCACAGAAAACAAACCCACAAAATACACCCCCTTCATACAGATGGTCTCCACGTACCCCCTCTTGGGACTCGGACGCACTCACGTTTCCGAGCCTGTGCCTCAAACTGTGACAGGTTCTGCCGGGTGGCCGGCCTCACATCCACTTTTTCTCCATTAAGAACTTTTCCTGGCAGAAGTTCCAACAATTTGTGGACAGAGTTTTCAGAGGCTACCACCACCTCAGCATACCTTGAGGAAGAAAAATTAAAAATGTGTGAGATCTACTAGACAATCAAGAGAGAAACACAGAAATTCTCTTCCACTTTTGGTAAAGCAAAGGATACCCTGCTTATATTATATATACAAAACTATCAACAACAAAAAGTGTCAGCCTAAAATGTTCCTATTTATTTCAAATTAGAAACCACCTTTCTTTGCCCTTCAATGGACGGATGTTCTCCTACCTCACAGTGAGGTCCCCATTCTAAGGTGGTTTGTCAAAACCAAGGCAGTAAACTGGGCCAGGGTGGGAGGGATTAAATTACAGGGCCAAAATAATAGTACAGATCTGTTATCCCAAACTAAAAGGGGCTTCTTAAATCCAGACCTCACCCTTTGGACTGGCCATTTGCTCGATTCTCTGCAAATTTCAACTCCACCACATCATAGACTCCTATAGAGCGAATAACCTGGATCAGCTGCTGGTCTGTGGTCCACTGGGGCCGGCAAGATGGAAAAGGAAGAAATGTCAAGAGCTATACCCCCTCCCCCAGAATGTCCCAAACCCTTCCCCCAAACCTAGGAGTCTAGTCATAACCATGACCCCCCAAAGGAAACCCAGAAGGCCATCAGGATGTCAACGAGAGCAGGTTTTAATATTGTCCTCACCCAGACAGAACTGCAAACCACCCACCTCTGCCCCAATCCCCGTATCTGAGACTAAGAAAATTAAAACCTATTTTAACTCTGACTGCCATGTAGATCATCAGTTCAAACACTGATTACTAGCAGCTTTTAGTTGGAGATCTGACAGGCAGAGTTGATCACTGTCAACAACTTCCCCCTCAGTATATACAATTCTTAACTTGGAAAAAACCACCTCCCATCACCAGCCCCAAAACATGTCACACAATAACTTTTGCAGAACAACAATCACCACCTACCCCGAGTGTACTACAGCTATCAAGGTCTTTGCTCCCTCTCACCCATCATTATCACAGGACCATCTAATGACCACCAAGAGTTCAAGGTGTTCACTCTGAAATCTCATCCCACAGATGACCCTGGTAGACATAAAGCCCCAGGGTCAGGGGCGGTAACAAGATGGCAGAAAAAGCAACTACCCACTTAATCATTGCTTTCTTCGGCACCAGTACGTCCTCAGGATAGTTCTCTTTCAGAGATCAATCCAACCTGATCCCAGGAAAAAGAAATCCAACCCCATCAGAGCACAAAACAGTGCAACAGTGGTTTCTGAAAATGCCATCACCTCCCAGTGCTCTCCCTCCAGCCCACCCAAGCCTTTTTGGTTACCCATGCTCACCCAGGAGAAACTGCCCACATAGACAGCAGCTCGCCTATTGCGCAGGCCACTGTAGGTGTACAGAATTGCAGGGGTCTTGTTATTGGGCTTGGGAGATGGCTCCTGGCGAACAGGAGGCGGCGGCTCAGTGCTGCTGCTTCTGTCATCTGAAGGTTGTGAAGTGGCTGTCAACACGTCATCATACAGGTCAATCTGATCTGTGTTGTTGAACTCTGGGTCCTAAGAGACGGGGCGTTGGCAAAGGTGGGTTTGAAAACCTTTCATTTTGTTCATTCTGTTTTACTCTAATTTACTTACAATCCACAGTCAAATACTTTGTAAAATATATAAAAACTTCCTGTCGTACTCAAAAAACTTCCCCATGTAAAACAATTTTAAAAATTACATTTATGTAGGTGTTTCTCTTAAGACCCTATTAGAAGTCTCTAGTGTTTCTAGCTTTAATCAACTGTGAGACTCAAAATGTACATGACAGTTAAGCAAGCACACTAAGAACGCACAGGGCTCCCCTGGTGGCTCCGTCAGGAAAGAGTCCACCTGCAACACGTGGGAGAGCTGGGTTCAACCCCTGGGCCGGGAAGATGCCCTGGGGAGGCCATGGCCACCCACTCCAGTATTCTTGCCTAGAGAATCCCCAAGGACAGTAGAGCCTGTTGGACTGCAGTCCACGGGGCTGCAAAGAGTCAGACATGACTGAGAGACTAAGCACAGCACAGCAAGAATGCACAGAAAGACATCTGCTATTGCTATCAAGTAAGCCAGCTTCCCAAGACCACATTTATACCGATGAAATTTTCAACATCTTACACTGTTTCCAAAATCAAGAGTTACACAAAACTTACTATTCTACTTAATAACGCTCTAAAGCTCACAGTATATAATCCCATCTTTCTATTAACCATCAAAAAATAAATAAAAAGGAAGTGAATATTTGGGGGTTTTCCTTTATACGTTTTAGTGCACAACGTGCAGATCCAACACATCATCATGACATTTATATAAGAAACATCTCTGAACAATACCAGAGATATCTAATGATACACAAAAGCAGTCAAAGTTCTCTAAAACATAATGCTCAGCAAAAAGAACAAGCACTCATATCATAAGCTGTATTATACTAACCATTTAGAATATGAACACACATTCTGGAAGATAGGTGAGATACACTTTTTGTCTGTGTTATATATTACTGTTATAAACTGAATGTGCTCCCCCCGACCCCGCAACACACTTCCTTGAAGGGTTTCCCAGGTGGCACAGGGGTAAAGAATCTACCTGCCAACGCAGAAGGCACAGACAGGTTTAACCCCTGGGCCGGGAAGATCCCCTGGAGAATGGCATGGCAACCCACTCCAGTATTCTTGCCTAGAGAGTCCCATGAACAGAAGAGTCCACAGGGTCACAGAGTCAGAAACGACTGAGCACACACACCCACATTGCAACACTGTTCCCCAACGTGATGGTATTAGGAGGTGGGGCCTTTGAGAAGTGATTAAAATGAGATGAGGTCTTGAGGGTGGAGCCTATGAAATGTATTAGTGCCCTTGTAAGAATTAGAGCTTGCCTGCTCTGCTCTCCGTCATGTGAGGATACAAGTTGGCAGAGGCTGCAACTGGAAGAGGCTGCTCACCAGAACACAAACCTGATCTCAGTCTTTTAGCCTCTGGAACTGTGAGAAATAAATTTGTTGTTTATAAGTCACCCCATTTTTAGTATTATAGCAGACCAAGCTAACACATATCAAAACTCCTAAAATCATAAAAACTAACATTAAGGGAACTTAATGTTTCAGAGTTTTCAGCGTTATTATCTTAGAGAGGATCTTTTCGAGGATTAGACTAGTTGTTTTTTTTTCACCCCCAGGTAACAGTCTAAAACATCCAAACAATGCTAAAGATGAAACTGCCAAAAAACAGATACAAGGAGACATTGGAGTGTTTTAGGGATACGATAGCTCATTCATGTCATTGCTGTCTTTTAAAAATGAGAATAAAGAAAGATCTATACAAAGGGAATAAAAAAAGAACCTGATTTGGCAACTTGCTTAGTTCCTTGAAGGTGAGTCATTTCCCCTAATGCACCTCAGGTGCAGAAGCTCCAGTTAACTTTCTCCCTTCAAACCCATTACAAGAATTCCTGATTCTGGAGTGCAACTAGAGGACTCACTACAAAATACATTCTTAGACCTACATACCATCAGAAACTTTAGGAAAACAATCTTATATTTTCTCAGTTTACCTGAAGTAAAAGGGAAGAACATGCACAGCAAGATAATGTAAATAACTTGAAATGTTACAAATATTCTAAGAAGCCCAAAGAAGAAGAGTTTGAACCTTGTAAAAAAATCTCAGAAAGAGAAAAGAGCATGAAAAAGAATCAGGGAGGTAAATAAGCATAAGAAGACTATCTTAGGTAGTCAATCTATAAGTAAGGACCTTGCATAAAAAAGGATGAGGATGATGGGGAGCTGCTAACACTGGAGAGTACAGGGTGGATAATAAATTTAAAAGGTAAAGAAAGTCACAGCTAGTAACTCAATATTTTGTGTGTAAAATATCTGACAGTCTAAGTCTCAAACAATCCTAACTCTAGACAAATCATTTATTTATTCATGCTCTACATATGATTTGCTCTTATGGTTCAAGGTGTAGAAAAGACCTAGAAACCACTTGATACTCTTCAGTGCTCTAATCCTAAAACAACACAACTTCAAACCAGGGTAACTTTTTTTTTTTTTTTTTTAATTAATCAAGGATTGTGAAACAGAACTTAAATAAGGAAACTCACGATCTTGTATGGTCAGTGGAACCAAACTGGCATTCTTTCCATGAAGCATCTGTGATTCAGAGATGCATGCTGAAACGTTTTAATACAAAGACTATTGCTAATAACTGAGTAGTGAACATGCAGACATGGGCAGCTCAGAGATCAAAGGTATCACCAGGAAATCTCCCATACCGTAAGCCTCAGTGAACAATCTACTCTTTCAGGGTTCCTTAGAGAATATGACAGTCTCTATCCCAGAAGACTCTGGTGTATGGATTATTTTACCACTTTAAGAAATACAAAAGGATTCAAAGAATGCTAAAGTGTCACAAGATTCGAATGGTCTCTCTGGGCCATAGAACCTCAGTTCAAAGAATTTTGTAGGAACTGTTCTGATGCATAAGGCAGACCTATTGAGGATTCTGTTGGAAGATTTTGTTGAAGAAATAATGTATCAAGTTGTATTTGCATCTAAATCTCCTAGCAACATCAAGGGGCTAAGACAGGAAAATAGGTAAGGACCTGAAGTTTTTCTGATTACCAAATGAGCTGATGATTTATGCAGTTAAAGCAAAATCTAATTCTACAAATTAAGTGAAAAATACAGTATTTTACAGGCACTGATGTTAAGGATTTCATTTCAAGGAGATTAGAAAAGATGTATTTAATACTAAATTAATACCAGGGAGAAGTTTGCATTTTATAGCAGAGGAATAGCTGTGATTGTCTCGGGAAGCTTCTTGGTTTACAAAAGAGAACTTGCATGATGTTTGAATTTAAATAAGAACTTCCTCACCTGAATGCTCAATGTTCCTACTTGCCAGCCCTTTCCTGATATCTAAAGCATTAGTCACTCAGTCGTGTCCGACTCTTTCGTGACACCATGAACTCCAGCTGGCCAGGCTCCTCTGTGCATGGAATTCTCCAGGCAAGAATACTAGAGTGGGTTTCCATTCCCTTCTCCAGGGGATCTTCTGACCCAGGGATCGAACCCAGGCCTCCTGCATTGCAGGCAGATTCTTTACTGTTTGAGCCACCAGGGAAGACACAGTAATAAAGCTTTTTCTCAAAGCAACCTATGTGAGTTAATTTTCTTATAACTGTAACCAAAGCTCAATGCTCTTGGCTTTGTGATTACTATTTCCACAATTCTCACCTCACTCTCCTTCCCTATCACGGTCCGTTGCTGTCGACCACCAGGAATAGAACCTCTTGAGCACACAAATCCATCTTTCCCCTTTTATCTCACTAGTTCTAATACGATGCTTAGCAAACAGAAGTAGCTCAGTAACTATTTGCTGAGGAAACTGAGCATACTGTGCAAAGCACCCGTCTCAGCACGAGAAACAGAAAAGAGACGAAACACTCAGCAGGGATGGCAGCTTTCAGTCACTTTCCGAGTTGTTCTCCTCAGCCCAAGAGAGACCCTATGAACTCCGAGGTTCCCTCTGTAACACGAGTGAAGTAGCTCTGCAAAAGACGCTTTTGCAGCACATACTGTAACATATCTGGAGTCAGCACCGCCGGGTTCCATCTAGGAGCAGTGCTTTGCTCCCTGGGGAGCAAAGTACACGACAAGGTTCTTGTGCAGGGGTAAGTTGGGGTCAATTAGTAACGCTCCTATAACATTCTACAACACAATCTGTACTGTTGGCCTTCAGTCTAAGCTTACTTCTACAATCCCAGTCAAACAGAGCTTTTACCGCTTTCCCAAAGCTTCCAAATTCTACTAAAACCAGCTTTGCTAAAAATTAACTCATTTGTGAGGGAAAAAGCTCCCTTTCCTGACCTTCCCCACGACATAAGACATTTAAAATCTATACTTTCTTCAACTTAACCAAGTACCAAATTGTCATTTCGGTACAAATATCTACTTGATTTCACACACAAAAAAGTCCTGTTTAACTGAGGAGACCAGAGATCAAATTGTTGAGACCAACAACTCAGTGGATGAGACCTGTCTTGTCTATGACCGACAAGCTATACTGCTTAAGAAATTATGAAATCTCACTTCTCAGACCACATGTGGCTAGATCTGTGGTCAAGGACCCTGTTCTACCCATTTCCCAGAGGGAATCAGCAGCAGCACTGTCGTCAACCCACGGATAATGAAATTAAGGGGAAATGAGGTTTTTAAAATTAGTAATAGAAAAGAAAGGAGACTTTTTTTTCTTGCTATCTTATATTTAAAAGAATAACATAAAAAGTAGTAAGAGTCTTGATTCAAAGTAATATGAAAAATTCAGGAAAGCAAATGGTAACTAAATATACTAAGTCTTTCTTTTTATCCATAAATAATTGACTTATTTGAAATTTAAAGAAAGATTTTCATGTATTTAAATTAATCAGCAGCCACATGTAGACGACTGCAGTTTGCCTGAGAAGACATGGGAAAATGATCAACTTTTGCCAAGTGAAAGAAATGGCACATAATGGCATATATAAACCTCGTCTACTGCTTCACATCAAAGTCAGGGTCCATACTGCATAGCACGTGGAACTCTGCTCAATGTTTTATGGCAGCCTGAATATGAGTGAAGTTTGGCAGAGAACAGATACATGTGTGGCTGAGTCCCTTCTCTATCACAACATTGTTAATAGGCTATACCACAGTACAAAATAAAAAGTTAAAAAAAAAAAAATCAGGGTCCAGAGCACTTTCCTTCTCTGCTGCTGCTGCTAAGTCACTGCAGTCATCTCTGATTCTGTGCGACCCCATAGGCGGCAGCCCGCCAGGCTCCCCCATCCCTGGGATTCTCCAGGCAAGAACACTGGAGTGGTTGCCATTTCCTTCTCCAATGCATGAAAGTGAAAAGTGAAAGTGAAGTTGCTTAGTCGTGTCCAACTCTTAGTGACCCCATGGACTGCAGCCTACCAGGCTCCTCCATCCACGGGATTTTCCAGGCAAGAGTACTGGAGTGAGTTGTCATTGCCTTCTCCGCTTTCCTTCTCTAGCCTGGTTTTGTTTTTTAAATCCTCTTTATAGGCCCTTACATATAACCATTGAAAGATGAAAATGGGAAAAACCAGGTTACTCAAGTAGAATAGTGCTGAAAATAATCCAGGCAGGATATTAAGTTTTAAATACAGACTTTTGAACATTCTTGAGATCTTTTCTGAACTGACCTGTATATGAGATGATTGTTTCAAAGGAGATCACTGTATAATTTTCTTGACATATCATGAAGAGATCAACAAACTGAACTCAGAGTACGTGAGTGGGTCTCTATCTGCTTCTGAACTGGTTTGTCCAATACCTTTACCTCCTCCCACCAATTACATCATCAATAAAGGTTATTACTAAAAAACTAACATTAAAAAGCCTATGGCCTTAAGACCAGAGTAAGGCTACGTCTGAAACAAGGAAGGCTGAAAACAACTGGAAAACAACTGACATTAAATGTTAAAGTTATCTTTCATACTTGCACTGCCTTTTGAAGAGAAGGGGTACTACGTTTCTCCAGCTGCAATTTGAGACTCTCAAAGGAACACATATCAACATTGTCTTCGTGAATGCTACAGAACACCTAATTCTGATTTTTAAATGTGGCTAGTCGGAGAAGGCGATGGCACCCCACTCCAGCACTCTTGCTGGAAAATCTCATGGACAGAGGAGCCTGGTAGGCTGCAGTCCATGGGGTCACTACGAGTCTGACACCACTGAGCGACTTCACTTTCACTTTTCGCTTCTATGCATTGGAGAAGGAAATGGCAACCCACTCCAGTGTTCTTGCCTGGAGAATCCCAGGGACGGGGAGCCTGGTGGGCTGCCGTCTATGGGGCTGCACAGAGTTGGACAAGACTGAAGCGACTTAGCAGTAGTAGTCTTCCAGGAGACTGACGTTCAACTTTGGCTTACTGGAGAATCAAGTTCCACAGGTTGATAAACCACTCTATTAAACCTAATTTTTATTTGCTTTTAAATCAAAGCTTTTAAAATTAAGCCTGGAGGCTTTAGTTGACATAAAGCGGAATAGGCGTAAGTCTTGAAAGTCTGCGCTAGAGGAAAGATTTTAGATCTGACAGACGTTGTGTTCAGGCCGAGCAAATCTTCAACCACTGACAGAGCTTGGGACCCCTGCAAGTTTGCTGCAAGAGATTCCTCGGCTGGTACAGGAAAATCCCACTGCTCCCGAGGACTCCTCACCTGATTGAATTCTTCGTCAGCGTATATATCAATCAAGTCAACTCCTTCTGACATGGCTTCGGAAGGAAGATCTCGCGCCCGGAGAACGGACAAGGCAAGAAAGATGCCACTGCGGTATCCAGAAAGAAGCAAGAGTTACAAAGCATAAGGGTCCCGGGCTGGAAGGAGGGCACTGGTTGCCAACCTCGCGTCTCCAGAGACGCAGCATCCCGGCAGTCCGAGCTCGGCCCCACCCGCTCCGCCCCGCCCCCGGCCTCGCGCCGCCCCTCGCTCTCCCAGGCCACCGGGGCTCGCGGGGCTCGCTGCCCATCACCCTCGGGCCCGACCGGAGCTGCGCCGCAGCTGCCCGTGGCGCGACGAGAAAGTCCAGGCCTCTGCTCCTACGGGCCCTCGGATGGCGCTGCGAAGAACGACCGCGGCGAAGCCCGCAGGCCCAGCCCGCCGCACCTGCCGAGGCCCCAAGCAGTCCGGGCTAGAAGTCCCTGCGGCTCCCGGAGCTCCAGCCACCTCCGCTCCCCACCCAGGCCTTAGTCCTCGCCCCCGGCTAGGCCCGCCCCGCTCCCTCCCCACAGACCCGGCCCGACGCCCTCGGCCCCCTCCCTCAAAGGCCCGCGCCTCCCGCCGCCCGCCAACTCCGGTTGTCCCAAACTCAACCGACCCCCTCCCCGCCTCAGCGCCGTCCCCGAACCCTCTTCCGGCCCAGCCGGCCCCCGGCCGCGCGCCCCCGTTACCGGGAATATGGCGGCGACGGCGGCGAGTCTGGACTAGGCCCGAAGCGCGCGAACCGCTCTCGGCCCCAGGTCCCGCCCCCCCCCGCCGCCGGCGTCACGCGCACAGCCACTTCCGCCATACGCGAGGACGCATCTTCCTGCTCAAGTCTTCGGCGCCGCAGTCGGAGGCCCTGGTGTTCGAAAGTATCCGGAAGTGGCCGGGCTGTAGGCCTTTGATGCGGGTCGGGAAAAATGGCGGTGGTCGCTGTGTTCCCGGCTCTTGCGCGGGTGAGGAGAATGGGGGTTTCTAGACTCCTGGGCAGGCCAGAGTGGGAACTGTGCCTCGTCTTCCTCTGAAGTTGTGGAGACCGAGAGAAGCATCTACCTGTCTTATACAGCCCAGGCAAGGACAGACCCAAGGAGAGGTTGATCTTGCAACGTAGGAGATTCAGGTTACATCCACCCTGGCCTGAGCCCGCTGTGTGCTTGTCTCCTAATATCGTTGAACCATCAGTCTTTGTGAGAGACCCAATTCAGATTTCACCTATTTGCAGGTGGAACTGGCCAGACAGCTTCTGGGCGCCTTTTGTCTCTGTTTTTAAGCCTCTCTGTTCTTTTTAAGTCTTCTCTAGTGTCTGTCTTGATTTCACATGGTTTCATAAGACCTTTTTTCGTTTTGAATATAGGCTAACACTAAAATTTTCTCTTAATACTGCTCTTTGCCAATTTCATGATTTTGTGATGTGTTTTTGTCTCCAGATATTTTATGATTCCCTTTTTATTTCTCCTTTGACCCAGTTCAAGAGTGAGGGTGTTGTTCAATTTTCTCTTATTTGTGAATTTTCCAGTTTTCCTTCTGCTCTTGATTTCTAGTTTTATTCTGTTGTGGTCTGAAAAGATGTCTTGTATGATTTCGATCTTTTTTGTTAAAACTCGTAACCTAACATGCTCTCTGTCGTGGAGAATGTTCTTAGAGTGCTTGAAAATAATGTGTATTCTGCCGCTGTTGGGTGGAATGTTCTGTGTGTGTATTTTTGGCCCATTTGGCTTACACTGTTGTTCCTGTCCTCTACTTCCTTATTGATCTTCTGTCTGGGGGTTCCATCCATATTAAAAGTGGCTTTTGAAATCCCCAACTATTGTATTGCAATTTCTCCGTTCAGATCTGTCAATATTTGCTTCATATATTTGGGTGTTCAGCTGTTGGTTGTATGTATAATTGTTGTACCCTTTTGGTGAGTTGACTTTTTCATCATTATTTCATGGCCTTTTAAAATCTCTTTTGATACGTTTGACTTAAAGTTTATTTTGTCTAATTAAAGTAGGGCCATCTGTGCTCTCTTTTGGTTTCTATTTGCAGTGGAATGTGTTTCACACTTTCACTTTCAGCCTACGTCTAAAATGAGTTTCTTGTAAGGCATATAGTTGGATTTTGTGGGTTTTTAAAAATCCCTTCAGTCTCTGTGTGTCTTTTGATTGGGGAGTTTAATCTGTTTACATTTAAAATATTACTGATAGAGAAGGACTTAGAGTTGCCATTCTGTTCATTGTTGTCTGTTTTGTAGCTTTGTGTCCTTTTCCTCTCTTGCTGTCATCTTTTGTGTTTTATTGATATTTTTCTATAGACATGCTTTGATTCCTTTCTCATTTTCTATTGTGTGTAAATGTTTCCTTTGTGGTTACCATAGGGCTTGCGTTAAGCATTTTATAATGTATTTTAAGCTGATAATAGCTTCAGTCTCATCCGAAAATGTTACTGATATTACAATGACATATTTTATTTTGTATCCACTAGTATATTTTATCAGAGAAGGCAATGGCACCCCACTCCAGTACTCTCGCCTGGAAAATCCCCTGGACAGAGGAGCCTGGTAGGCTGCAGTCCATGGGGTCTCGAAGAGTCGGACATGACTGAGCAACTTCACTTTCACTTTTCACTTCTATGCATTGGAGAAGTAAATGGCAACCCACTGCAGTGTTCTTGCCTGGAGAATCCCAGGGACGGGGGAGCCTGGTGGGCTGCCGTCTATGGGGTCGCACAGAGTCGGACACGACTGAAGTGACTTAGCAGCAGTATATCTTATAGCTTTTTAAAATGTCTTTGTGTTTTAACTTTTAAGTCAGAATTAAACGTGATTTGCCTCTCATCATTGCAGTGTTATAGTAGCCTGTGTTTGTCATAATTTACTTTTACCAGTGAAGCTTTATGCTTTCATATACTTTTGTGTTATTATCTACTGTCCTTTGGCTCGTTTTTGTTTGTTCAGTCGCTCAGTGTCCATCGCTTTGCAACCACATGGACTGCAGCAAGCCAGGCTTCCCTGTCCATCACCGGCTCCCGGAGCTTGCTCAAACTCATGTGCATTGACTGGGTGATGCCATCCAACCATCTTATTCTCTGTTGCCCTTTCTCCTGCTGCCTTCAAACTTTTCCAGCATCAGGGTCTTTTCTAATAAGTCAGTTCTTCACATCAGGTGAGCTTCAGCTTCAGCATCAGTCCTTCCATGAATATTCAGGATTGATTTCCTTTAGGATTGACTGATTGGATCTCCTTGCTGTCCAAGGGACTCTCAAGAGTTTTCTCCAGTACCACAGTTCAAAAGCATCAATTCTTTGGCACTCAGCTTTCCTTATGGTCCAACTCTCACGTCCATACATGACTACTGGAAAAACTATAGCTTTGATTATACAGACCTTTGTTGGCAAAGTAATGTCTTTGCTTTTTAATATGCTGTCTAGGTTTGTCATAGCTTTTCTTCCAAGGAGCAAGTGTCTTAATTTCATGGCTGCACTCACCATCTGCAGTGATTATGGAGCCCAGAAAGAAGTCTGTCACTGTTTCCATTGTTTCCCCATCTGTTTGCCATGAAGTGATGGGACTGGATGCCGTGATCTT
The DNA here is from genome assembly GCF_014754425.2 of Oryx dammah. Classification (NCBI taxonomy): domain Eukaryota; kingdom Metazoa; phylum Chordata; class Mammalia; order Artiodactyla; family Bovidae; genus Oryx; species Oryx dammah. The sequence continues at coordinate 38,471,760 of NW_024070199.1, forward strand.
AGTTTTTTGAATGTTGAACTTTAAACCAGCTTTTTCACGCTCCTTTTTCACTTTCATCAAGAGGCTCTTTAGTTCCTCTTCACTTTCTGCTATAAGGATAGTGTCATCTGCTGCTTCAATTTGGATGTCCATTTCTTTCCCCCAGTTTAGGAAGTTTTGAGCCATTTTTCCTTCAGGTAATCTTCCCGCCCCTCTTTCTTTTCTCCTTCTGGGACTCCCATAGTATTTATATTGATCAGTTGGTGATGTCTTACAAGCTTATCTCACTCATTTGTTCTCATTTTCTTCCTGTGAACGAGTAGTCTCAAGTAAACTGAGTTCACGGATTTTTTTTTCTGGTTGATCAAGTATGCTGTTTAACTTCTGTGGTGAACTTTTCAAAATTGTTATTCTTTAGTTCCAATTTAAAAACATTTTTTTTTCCTGTCAGTATTCTCATTTTGGTTATGCGTTGTTTTCCTCAGCTCACTAAACATCTTGATGACAACTTTTTTTGAGTTATTTGTCAGGTAATTCATATACGTCTGTTTCCAGGATTGGTTGCTGGAAGTTTATTTTGTGTCTTTGGTTAGGCCTTGTTTTGCTGTTTCTCATGCACCTTGGAACTTTGTGCTTAGATCCATGCATTTGAAAAAAAATAACCACCTCCCAGTCTTTTCTTTGTACAAGAAAAGATCTTTTCCATCAGTCCTGTCGGAGAATCTGGGGCCCTCTCAAACTTTTTGTATGGAAACGTCTTCTCTAGACTTGTGCATGTAAATTCCCCACCAGCAGGATTTGCTGGCTTCTTTTTTCAAGTGCTCATAATCTCTGGCTCCCTCTTGTGTCTGTTTATGGTACTGCAGGTTCTCTGTAGCTGCTGCAGCTTCCCCAGCTCTTCTCAGCCCATTCCAGGCTTCTAGAGTATCCCAGGTCCCATGAGTGCTGCAGGTTGGCCAAGACAGAAATTAGTCTCTTGTACATCTCCTTGGAAAGCAGGAGTTTGGGATGCATGCTCCTTTTTCTTTCTGTTGGCCTCTGTCTGCTGTACCATGGGTCCTCAGAGCAGCAGCAAGCCACCCAGCTTTTTTTGGTTAAGACTCCCAGATACCTAGAGTATACCGGGTCCTGTTGGTGCTCTAAGACAGGCAAAAAAGAAAACTTTCTTTCAGGCAGCTACCCAGAAAGCTGGAACATTGGACACACATGCCAACTCTTCCTCCCCAGGGAAAAGCCAAAAATTGGGGGTTTTCTTCTGCTAATTTTGTGCTGAGCCACTGGTAGGGATGATGGCAAGTAAGTGTGTGCTAGTCCAAACCCTCACCTAGTTCTCAGCAGCCCCCAGCCTGGCACCTTTTCTGTCACACTTCGATTCAGACAAGACGGAAGCCAGTCACCCAGGCCTCCCTGTGAAAGGCCACGTGTTGGACGTCTGTTTCAGTCTTTTCTTTCCCTCCCCAGGGAGAAGCCAGTGGCTGAGAATTTTCTCCAGTTGCACTGGGCTGAGCCAGGGGCAGGGACTATGGTGAATGAGGCCCGTGAATTTTCTAGCTGTGATGCAGCTGTTTTTGTGCTCACCTAGGGTTCAGGAGCCTCTTAGCTGGTTTCTGGATTTATCATGAAGGAAACTGGTCCATGTGTTGGGAGTTGCTGTCTCCACAGGAGAAGGAAAGTGTGGGGCTTCCTGTTAACACCATCTTGCTGACGTCACCACCTTCTCATTGAATCTTGATAGTTTTTGCCCTTCTCTATATTGGGAAACTTTGGGGAGTTAGGGGCCTTGCCATCACTGTATGCTCAGATTTTAACACAGGCAGGTGACTAGAATGCAAACCATACTGTGAGAATTTTAAGGGAAGAAGAAAATGTTTACATTGGAGACTTTCTGGAAAGACACTGGTTAAGAACATGTTTGCAGTCAGAGTTGGGTTCCAACTCTCAGGAATTATTCTTAATATTTGGGTGATCTTGGTGAGTCATTTAACCTCTCTGAGTCTCAGCTTCCTAAGCTGTAAAGTGGGGACAGTATCAGCATAACTTTTTTTTTTAATTGAGGTGTAGTTGATTTACAATATTTTATAAGTTTCAGATGTATAACATAGTAGTTAACAATTTTTAAAGATTAAACTCCACCTATACTTATTATAAAGTCAACGTAACTTCTTAAGGTCTAAAGGAGATGAGATGCATTTTGCACCTGGTTTATATGCTGAGTGAATGACAAAGATGGTCATCCTTGTTAGAAAGGTGCTTATGGGAGGCAGTTCCTTGGTAGTCCAGTGGTTAAGACTTGGGCTTTCACTGCGATGGACCTGGGTTCAATCTGTGGTTGGGGAGCTTAAGATCCTGCCCACCTTGGCCAAAAAGAGAAAAAAAAAATGTGGCTTTTTTGTTTCAGATGCTTACTCTGTCAAGGCGCCACCTAGTGTCTCCTTCACTCAGCATGACATCATGCAGACGCTGCTACAGAGGTGACAGCCCGACAGATTCCCAGAAGGATATGATTGAAATCCCTTTGCCTCCGTGGCAGGAGCGAACTGATGAATCCATAGAAACCAAACGAGCCCGGCTGCTCTATGAGAGCAGAAAGAGGGGAATGCTGGAAAACTGCATCCTGCTTAGGTAGAGGAAGAGGAGAATGGGGGTTGCTTCTCTGGCTAGAGACAGCCTTTTCAACTTCTTTCTCGTTCTTGCCTCCAGCCTCTTCGCTAAGGAACATCTGCAGCACATGACAGAGAAACAGCTGAACCTCTACGATCGCCTGATTAATGAACCCAGTAACGACTGGGATATTTACTACTGGGCTACAGGTACTAAGCACGATAAGCAGCGTAAGGTGAAAGACAGGATGATGTGGGCTGATTTGAGTCTGGAAAGGTATCTTGGGCAATTTGTTTTTCTTTTGTAGACACTCAACCCAACCTCTCTCAGGATTTTTCCAAAATGTGCAAAATTTGTCTTACGAGTTAAGGTCCTTTGTTTGCAAGCAATAGAAACTGATTCCATCTAACTTAAGCAAAAAGAGAACTTAGTGAAATTGTATGGGAAACTCCTAGCATCAAAGGGAAAGTTGAAGAAAAACCAGGGCAGGAATGAAGTGGAACAAGAGAGTTCTGGCTGCCTAGCGTAAAGTCCTTGGGAGTCTCTCTCTTGACGCCACCTTTGTGAGGAATGAATTCTCACTGTATATAGTTAGGGTTAGCTTTGGCTGTGAGTAAAAGAACCCCAAAACAACAATGGCTTAAGGAAGACAGAACTGTGTTTTTCTTTCTCATAACAGAAGTTCAGAGTTAGGCCCTCCAGAACGCACAGAGGGGTTTCAGAGTCATTAAGGCCAGATTCCTCTTGACTTGTTCCTTCACCCTCCCCCGTGTTGGCTACCTCGTGACCTCAAGATGGCTGCTGAGGCTCTATCTGTCGGGTCTATATTTCAGCCAGGGAAAAAGAGTAAGAGAACACACTCCATTTTTTAATGCACCCTTCTCAAGAAATTATACACCATAATTCCACTTAGTTTCCACAGGGCTTGTACACAGGGGAGTGGGAAATATTCAGGGCCAACCTGGAAGTCTTTTAACGTATCTTTGGCTTTATATTGAAGTTGAGCTGCTTATAGATAGCTTATATTGTCATTCTTTTTAATCTGTTTTAATATGTTTAATCTGTTTTAATATGTTTTTTCATTGGTGTGTTTTGGCCATTTGCATATAACTACCAATGTGATTGAATTAAAACTTACCATCTTTTTTTTTTGTTTTCTATTTCTACTGTCTTTGTTCTCTTCCCCCTCTACTTCTGTGGGTTTTGAGTTTTTAAAATTTCGTTTTATCTCCACCATTGGTTTCTTACATCTCTTTATAATTTTTTTAGTGATTGCCCTAGGGTTTACAGTATATATGCATACGTGTGTGCTCAGTTGTGTCTGACTCTTTAGACCCCGTAGACTGTAACCCACCAGATTTCTCTGTCCATGAGATTTCCCAGGCAAGAATACTGGAGTGGGTTGCCACTTCCTTCTCCAGGCATCTTTCCGACCCAGGTATTGAACCCACGTCTTCTGCACTGGCGGGTGGATTCTTTACCACTGAGCCACCAGGGAAGCGTGTCTTACCATGTGCACTTTCCTGTATTTCTGTGCCTCAAAAGAGCTGTCCGTGGTGTTGCCCTCCCCCAGATGGTGCTGGTTGGTTTGGGGACAGGAGGTCGGGAGGGTGTTCTCTGTTGCCCCGGTCCAGTTTCCTGCCCTGTGGCCACGAGTCGTGGTGGAGGGTCTTTTATCGGGAGGGTGTTCTCTGTTGCCCCGGTCCAGTTTCCGGCCCTGTGGCCACGAGTCGTGGTGGAGGGTCTTTTATCCGGAGGGTGTTCTCTGTTGTCCCGGTCCAGTTTTCGGCCCTGTGGCCACGAGTCACGGTGGAGGGTCTTTTATCGGGAGGGTGTTCTCTGTTGCCCCGGTCCAGTTTCCGGCCCTGTGGCCACGAGTCGTGGTGGAGGGTCTTTTATCGGGAGGGTGTTCTCTGTTGTCCCGGTCCAGTTTTCGGCCCTGTGGCCACGAGTCACGGTGGAGGGTCTTTTATCGGGAGGGTGTTCTCTGTTGCCCCGGTCCAGTTTCCAGCCCTGTGGCCACGAGTCGTGGTGGAGGGTCTTTTATCGGGAGGGTGTTCTCTGTTGTCCCAGTCCAGTTTTCGGCCCTGTGGCCACGAGTCATGCTGGAGGGTCTTTTTAAATGATCCTGCTGGTCCCACCACCGGGGTAGAGGATTTCTTTCTTTTATTCTTCCACCAGCCCAAGCGGGTCCTCACATGGGCCCTATAGGAGACAGGACTCACTGACCTATTCCCAGACCCTTGAAGCTTTTGTTCTGTAGAGAACAAGGACTAGGCTGTGGTTTATGCTTTTGGTGGGGGCACGGTTGGGGGAGTGTTTTTCTGCTCCCCTACTCCTGGCCTCCATTGCTGAGGGAGGCTTTCTGCAGCCTCCTGCTCTGGACCCTGTCTGCATCGTGAGCATACTCAGTGAGGGCTTGTTGAGAAGAACCTGCCCATTGGGGCAGATTCCCTTTGTGTCTGTGGCTCCCAGAGATTTTAGTGTCTGTGGCTCCCAGAGATTTTACACTCATGCTCACCTACACTTGGCTTCCATTAGTTGATGGACAATTTTAGCTAAATTCTTACCTGTTTGTATGGTGCCCAGTGCCCCTTCCTCCTGTGCCCTGTCTCAAGTGAGCATGTGTGTTCATGTCCATTTTCTCCTTTAAGGGGCCTTTCTTTCCTTGTTTTATTTTCTTTGGCTGCCTGTGACCTCAGCTCTCTAATGACTTCAAAAAAGTTATGATGTTTCTAGTTTATCTGACTTTTTCTTGTTGGGATGAATGGGGTGTTCTGTCCAGTTTTCAACATTCTAGGGGGAAGCAAATCGCCTCGATCTTACTCTGATTGTCACACAAAACAACAGACGCCAGGCCCACCAGATGCCAGCTGTGTGCCAAATGAGGGAAAATCAGACTTTGTTTTGAGGAATGCCCTCTCCTGACGTGTTTAGTGTTGCTAGGAGGGTAATTCCAAAGCTTAGTACCCAAGCTTTCCCAATGGGAGGCTTTGTTTGGGAGGCTTTGCTTAAGTGAGAGATTGGAGGGTGGAAAGAAAGGTCAGAGGTGTGCAGCATCCGCCAGACTCCTGCTGCCCTGAGGCTGGCATCCTCTCCTCTCTGCTCTTGGTCTTTGTTGCCTCCATCCAAATCTGGTACTATAGGTTCATGTCAGTTTTATGGGCCTCTGTTATAGCCTTCCAGTGAATTCTTTTTTATGTTTTAAGTTTACTGGAGTTATCAGTTGCTTTCACTTAACATCCAAGGACTTTTGCCTCAGGAAATTAACAGAGTAGAAGGAAAAACAGTATTCCAAAAACAACTGAAGTACTGAATGCAAAGCAAAACAGAACAGCCAAGGCTGGACAGGCCAGGGGTCAGCTTTGCTTGTCCAAATAATAAATGCTGGGCCAGATAATAAATGCTGTCGTCTTGCGGCCATATGGTCTCTGTGGCAACTGCTCAGCCCTGCCATTGTAGCCTAAGGCAGCCACGGACAATATGTAAACAAGTGAGAGCAGCTGTTCCAGTAACGCTCTTTACAAATACCGGCTGCCATGGGTTGCCAGCCTGTGGTGCAGGCTGCGTGTATATCCAGAGAAAGAATGCAGCTGCTCTGTGTACCCACTGTGGTTTTAGGCCAAGCCAGAGTTTCAAGTTTTAAGGTCCTTATACTATCGGGATTTTCCTCGTGATCCAGTGACTAAGTCTCCGTGCTCCCCATGCAGGGGGCATGGCTTCGATCCCTGGTCAGGGAACTGGATCCCACCTGCCAAAACAAAGATAGAAGATCCTGTGTGCTGCAACTAAGACCTCGTGTGTTCAAATAAATAAATTTTTTTTTTTAAAAAAAGATCCTTATACATCTGACAGTTGACTGACCAACGTAATTCTTTTTGCCCATCCTTACAGAAGCAAAACCAGCCCCAGAAATATTTGAAAATGAAGTCATGGCCCTGTTGAGAGACTTTACTAAGAACAAAAACAAAGAGCAGCGACTGCGGGCCCCAGATCTTGAATACCTCTTCGAAAAGCCACACTGAGCTACGTGCCTCCATCTGCCTGGCCTTGGGGGCTCTGCAGATGCTCATTGCCTGCGATGGGTACTGGCCTTGATGTCCTGCTTCTCCTTAGATGCTCAGCCCACCCAGACCTCTGGTCCTGCCTGCAGTGATGGACCCACCTCTCTCCAAGGACATGTATATGTTCAGTGTGCCTCGTGCTAAGACCCTTTGGCTCCCATCTAAGCCTCAGAAGCAGTTTATCCATGTCACTGTCGCTCAGGCCTGACTCTCTCTCTGGTTCCATAGGAGGAAGCATTGTGCCAGCTCACTGCTTCAGCCAGAAGTGTGCTCAGTGTGAAGAGGCAGCCAGCTGCCTGTGCAGTGTGGAAAGCTCCCCGGGTGAGCCAGGGCTTTGTCCCTGTGAAATTCCCCCTTCCAGCCTGGGTTGGTTCTTTCTGCCAGGGGAAGCTGGTCCAAGCCCCCTGAGTGGAACCCTTCAAAGGCCCAGCAGGCAGAATGAGGGCAGTGGGTAGGAACGGTGTGGACGTGCTGCTTAAGAGTCAGCATCCTCAGCAGATTTTCTCTAGAATGCTCATTTTATAAACCAAATGATAATTGTGTATATTAAAGAATATTTTAAAAAGGAAAATCACAACTCCTCAACCCTCACCCAATTATTTTAATTTTTGTGTATTCTCATGCAGGCATATGTTTATAGAGTTTTACAAGGTCACAATCTCCAAGTATCAATTACAGCAAATGTTTTCTGTATTTCTGCAGTCTCCACAATTGCTTGGAGAAGGTAATGGCACCCCACTCCAGTACTCTTGCCTGGAAAATCCCATGGATGGAGGAGCCTGGTAGGCTGCAGTCCATGGGATCGCTAATCGTCAGACACGACTGAGCAACTTCACTTTCACTTTTCACTTTCATGCATTGGAGAAGGAAATGGCAACCCACTCCAGTGTTCTTGCCTGGAGAACCCCAGGGACAGGGGAGCCTGGTGGGCTGCCGTCTATGGGGTCGCACAGAGTTGGACACGACTGAAGTGACTTAGCAGTAGCAGTAGCCACAATTGCTTTAGTTGATAAACTGATAATGTGTAAGAAATAATGTTAGGATGAATTAGCAGAATGTGTTTAGCTCCAGAGCCAAAAGACTTTGGTTGCTAGGAGTGTGGTTTTGTCTCGCTGGAGGAATTTTGCCCTCGGAGCTGTCATCCAGACAGAACAGATGTCACCCAGATTGGGCCAGGACACAGGTGTGAATCGGAGGAAACAGGCTAGACTTGCTAGACAGGCGGTTGGTGAACAAGAGATACACACAGGCAGGAAGTACCTGTTTGCAGCGTCGTGGAGTTGGGGTTCCCACGGAACCTCTATGTGGTCTTGCCTGCCCTTCAGGGTCCTTGGGTGACGAGAGGAGAGGAGAGAACCAGCCTTTCATTACTTACGATCTCAGTAGAGCTAGCTTCCCAGCTCTCTTGTAGACAAGCACTGTCGTGCCTGTTTCGCAGATGAGAAAGTGGGCTCTGAGAGAGTGGTCTGTCCCAGATTGAGTCGCTATTTAGCCAGAAAGCCAAAATCTTGCTTAGTTCAGTCTGTCTCCAAAGCTCATGAACTTTCTGTTAGAACATGCTGCCTTAACTGGTGGAAACTGTAGAAATCTTCGCTTTAAAAAGTTATAGTGAAGAGACTTGACAGTTCTAAGCCACGACCTGTGTGTCATGTGGGGGACGGGAAGCTGCCAGGTGCTTCCCAAAATAAGCACTTGGTCATCCAAGGTAGCTCTTGGAAGAAGCAGGGCCGGCAGTAGGTACAAGTCAGATCCTGGCTGCACTGCTTACTTGCTGGGTAAGTGAATGGGGCTGAGCCTCAGTTTTCTTCATCTATAAAACAGGGTTGATGACTTTCCCTGTCTTAACTCTTTCTGAAGATCAGACATGAAGAGAGAAAGCTCGTGTCTCAAGACTTTCATCGTCCTCGTCACAGTACGCTCTTGGTAGATGTTAGGTCTCAGCATTTGGTCGTGGCTTCAGTCTGAGAAGTTGTATCTTAATGCAAAAGTCCTGGCATGCCAGCAAGGTCACCAGAGCTTTGTGCAGGGCCAAGTCCTCTGCCGGTAGGAAAGCCAGGCCTGTTAGAGGACCACGGGGTGTCTTAACCAGCCAGCAAAGACTGGAGAGAAAACAGAGCCTGGTTTCTTTGAAGGAAAAGAGGCCTTTGAAGGAAAAATCTGTAGCATGATCATCTAAGCAAGGAATGGGAGTGAGAAATGGAGGGCAGAAGCCGATTTTGATGGCCCAGGAAGCTCACTGCAGACTCTGGCCAATCTCTCAGGCCTTGTTTGATGTACCCTGAGGAGAATGTTAATGTAGGGACTTGATGTAGAGAGATGTCTGGACTGTCAGAAGTACATATGACAGTTGGGCAGTGACCCATCTATCCTGGACTCCGAGACAGCAAATCTCAGCAGCCAAGTATGCAATTTGGGCCCCCCCCCCCCCCCCCGGAGGTTTGATCTCTCCTTGCCTGATTTTTGTCTTATTTAATATAAGGGGTTCAGCTGCCACTTTCACCTGGGGATGGCATGCTTCTAAAGAAGTTGTTTTCTTCCCAGGCTGCTGGTCTCTGTCATCTCTGAAAGTGAAGGATCTTAACTAACTTAAGCTGCTCAGTGTCAGACCCAGGGGTGCTACGTGAACAACTTTTCCCTTTATTAGGCATTAAGTGAAACTAGGCCGACCGCAGGACATCTTTTAAAAATTAATAAACACAGAGCAAGGGCCCGCAGCCCCCCAAGGATCCGTGAGGAACCAGAATCTGGACTCATTCCTCTCCGTCTGACACCTCACTGCTCGCTGACCTCATTCAGAGCGTGTGCACACAGGCATCTGGCCCTGCCCCGCCCCTCCTGAAGAGGTCTCGAAAGACTTGCCCCGCCTCTCCTGAAGTGGTCTCGCGAGACCTGTCACACAGGCTCCCACATCAGACGTCAAAGGGGGGCAATAAAAGCTGTCCTCTTCCCAGCGTTTATTGTAAGTCTCCAAAATCCATAGGCCAAATGCCCTTTGCCCAACTCTGGACCTTAAATGGGGCATATCTGTTGGGGTCACTACGAAGCCACTTCTGACCAGCACAGGCCATCGTCTGGAGGTCACGTGCCCCGTCTCAGCTCCAACCAGGGTGGCAGCTGGCACAAACCTCACTCATTTTCAAACAGCCCCAGGCAAAGATTCCACTGTGCAAGTTGAGAGTTTATCTTTCCGTCCATCTGCTAGACAATGAGGGAGGTTCCATGATGGGGAAGCTCACACAGCCGTACCCAGCAAGCAGGGCTGGGAGACTTGTCTGGTAGCTTGTTATACAGCCGGTCGTATCTGAGGGTGGAGGACTTGCCATCCTGCAGCTGTCAAGCCAAGAGTGCTCATGAGCTCCCAGTTAAGCCACTTTGGTTTTCCCGTGAACCCTCTGGAAGTGAGGACCAGCATTAGGATCTCCTCCCACCCCCATCAGGTGACATAGCATCAGTGGGACAGTGACCCGAGGCAAGGAGTGCTCCTCTGCCGTTAAAAAACAAACATCTGAAAAAAAAGGAACATCTGTCAGGCACCAGACATTTCAGGGTGGACGGTGGAAACGTTGAGGCTATCGAAGATAAATAACATCAGGCATCCAAAGAGGAGATCTGTAAGGAGGAGATCTGCCTCCTTGTAGCCTGAGAGGTAAAGTCTCCGTCTGGGTCCCAGGTCTCGCCCGAATCCAGATATCCCTGCCAAGGATGAGACTACTGTCTTTAAAAGGACAACATAAACGCACTTTCCATAACTACACATCACGGCATGTAGTATTAAAGAGCAAATTGCGATGTAAAGGTGAACATAGTTTCCCAGTGGGTTTCAGTTAGTTTCTGTGTTGTGGAACGTTCCCATTTGGTGACGCCCTGGGGCACGGGTTGGAGAAATAGAGCAGAGCAGTTTAGGGAGACGGACCTGAGGTAGAATGCTGGCTCTCCCATTCGTCAGCTGGGTGACCTTGGACGTGCTGTTTAACCCTTTCCACTCTGTGTCTCATCTGTAAAAGGAAAGGTCAAAGAGCCACCTTATGTGTTGCTGGCAAAGACAAAAGAAGTCACACGTGGGAAGTGCTCGGCACGGTGCCTGGCACCCGAGTGACGTCATCACAGCCAGTGGTGCTGGCTGATCGTGTGCCCAGCACTCCTCAGAGCTCTCCTCGGATGACGTCACTCAGGCCTCACGACAGGGATCCGAGGCGGGCACAGCTCTCATTTCCTTTGTCCAGGTGAGGAAAGTGAGGCCTGGTGAGATTGAGCTGCTTGCCCCAAATCACAGCCCACAAGTGGGGCAGCTGGATTTGGAAGCTGGACAGTGGGCCTCCAGTGCCTGTGCTCCAAAGCCATCCGCTACCTCCTTTATAAAGTAAGCAGGGCATTGAAAAGCACTTGCACAACTGGGCTTGCCTGAGCTTCTTGCACCGCTACTGCCACCACCTGGAAGCCTTCCCAGGTGAGCTTTCCAGAGCGTGAGAGACGTGTGTCCAAGTCATACTTGTCCCCTCAACCAAAGTCAGCTGATAGGCAAGTGGCCCCAACCCTAACACAGCCAAGCCCAGTCCAGATTGCAAACCCAGAGACCCGTAAGGTAAATAAATGCTTATTTTAAGCCACCAAGTTTTGGGGCGATTTGTGATACAGCATTATTATAACTGTTGGTAACTGACACAGATGGTAATTGGGCTTCCCATAGAGATGTGCTTACAGAGAAGAAAAATCACTGACTGGCCAGGGTGAGTGAGTATCCTGTCCCCTGGGCAGGTGACCGTCTCACGTTAGCACTTTTTAAAAGGCGGCTGCTTAGTATATCAGACTCTAATAAGCATAGTGTCCGTCTCATACTAACACATGTAACCCCTCCTCCACCATCTGAACAGGCAGCACGCCCTGAGTGCTCGCACGCTGGGCTCACACAGTACCTGCCTTGCCTCATGCAGTTCCCGTAACAGCCCTATGAAGCAGGCTGTCCTGTCGGCTTCATTTTGCCAGTGCAGATACAGGCCCAGAGGAATGGAGTTACTCACCTGTGGTGACGTTGGCTCAGCACTTGAGCAGAAGCAACCAAAGAAACAGGTAGAACCCTTGAAAAGTAGGAGTTCTACATTCTGCACTAGCAAAACGTGGGTAAAGCTACTGCCTGCTCTGACTGGGGAGGAAGCCCATGTGTTTACCAGGCTGACAGCTCACAAGGAAGAGGCTGGAAGGCAGAAAACCAGTCACCCCTGTTGGCTACTATTGGCTGCAATTGGCGAGGATTTATAAGGAAGAGATGAGCTCAGCAAAGAATTACCTGGTGTCTGAAATTCACCAGGTATGAAAGGAAATAGAACCCAGAAATCTTCGGCCTTCCGAGGTTAAAAATCTATAAGTAGACAAAGATAAGATGTAGGCAAAGCTTTGGGCAACAAAGGCCCAGTAAAACTTTCCCTTGGATGAAGTGTCTCAGGAAGGATCAGATTAAAGGTGTGCCTCTTACTTGTTTATGTTGCTCACTCAGTCGTGTCCGACTCTTTGCGACCCCAAGGACTGTGACCCGCCAGGCTCCCTTGTCTATGGGATTCTCCAGGCAAGAATACTGGAGTGGGTTGCCATACCCTTCTCCAGGGGATCTTCCTGACCCAGGGGTCAGAGCCTGGGTCTCCCGCAATGGAAGCAGATTTCTTTAACATCTGAACCACCAGGGAAGCCTCCTACTTAATTGTTCCAAATAGCTTCAGTATGTTGAGGAGAAAGGGAGAAGCATGGAGGGGAACCAGCAAAACAAGTTAGGCTCGAGAATTAGGTCTAGGAAAAGATGGGATGAGTGTGGCTACTGGCACATGAAACCTTTTCCTTTCCTTCTTTTCAGAAGTCAGCTTCTCTCAAGAGATGACTACACTCATCTCCACTTCCTTGTCTCCCATCCTTTCCTTGTCTTCACCTCTCAAGCTTCCCCACCTCATTTCAGAGATGATGAAAGCATCTCTCACCAAGGTCACGAGGACCTCCAAGTTGCTAAATCCAATGATCATTATTCAAAGCTTTATTGTCCCCTCTGACCAATGATAGAAACCTCCCTTGCTTTTATGATTCAACATTTCCTTGAGTTTCCTTCTGCCTTTCCACTCACACCTCTACCTATTTGGAGAAACATCGGCACCCCCCACCCTCCCCTGCAGTCATTAAATTTGAAGTCCCCCCGATGCTGCCCTAAGAGGAGTCCTTTTTTTTTCTCTCAGTATTCCCTCTTCTGATCTCACCCACACCAGGGTATCCATTACCACCTTGCTGCTGTTAACATTGAGCCACCAGGGAAACTCCCCATTACTGCAGGAATGTGGACAATTCTCAAATCTGTGTTTCAAACCATACTTTCCTTTGAGCTCCAGCTTGCAGATCTAACTGCCAGCTTTGCTCCTCCAGTGTATCTCAAAGGTCCTGCAAACTCAGCATGTCCAAAAGGGAACAAGGCTATTCCCCCTATCTCACCCACCCCCACCCCAAAACCTCCCTAGTCTTCCTCTGTAGCCTCTCAGTGAAGGGCGTCAGCCTCTATCCAGTTGTTCAAGCTAAGAACTGTGCTGAACCCCTCCCTCTCCATCCATTACATCCCAAGGCTGGTGGAGCCCCTCCCTCTCCATCCATTATATCCCAAGGCTGGTGGACTTACCTCCAAAAGAGCTCTTGCAACCATCCACTTTCTTTCTGTCTCCAGCATCATCCCCATGGTCAAAGCCATTTGCATCCTTCAGCTGGACAACAGCTATGGCCATCTGAACCCCCTTCAGATCTGTTCTCTACCTGCAGCCCTGAAATCAGTGTCTTGCAATGCACTGTACCAGCCATGGCTTCCCCCTCCTGAAAACCCTTCAATTGCTCTTAAATAAAAATGAAAATCCTGGGACTTTCCTGGTGGCTCAGTGGTAAAGAATCCACCTGCCAGTGCAGGAGACGTGAGCTTGATCCCTAATCTAGGAGGATCCCACGTGCCTTGGAGCAACCTCACTGGTACACTGCAACTATTAAGCTGGAGCTCTAAAGCCCGGGAGCTGCAACTACTGAGGCCCATGCACCCTAGAGCCCGTGCTCCAAAACAGGAGAAGCCATTGCAATGGGAAGCCTGCACACCACAACTAGAGAGTAGCCCCGGCTCTCTGCAATTAGAGAAAAGCTCATGCAGCAACGAAGACCCAGTATGGCCCAAAATGATAAAATTGGGGGGAGAAAGGCCCACATTAAAAAAAAATTAATAAATAGATAAAATACAAGGTATTCAAACCTTCTAGGAAAAAAAAATTGGGGGGACTTCCCTGGTGGTCCAGTAGTTGGGAATCCGCCTGCTAATGCAGGGGACATGGGTTCAATCCCTGGTCTGGGAAGATCCCATGTACCACAACTACGGAGCCCATAGGCTGCAGCTACTGAAGCCCAGCTACCCTAGAGCCCGTGGTCTGCAAACAGGAGAAGCCACTGCAATGAGAAGCGCATGCACTGCGACTAGAGAGTAGCCCCCACTTGCCGTAACTAGAGAAAGCCCCCACACAGCAAAGATCTAATGCAGCCAAAACTAAATTTAAAATTTTTTAAAGAAAATATTTAACATGACCTGTAAGGGTCCTGTATGGGATGCCCACATCTTAAACCTCATCTTGGCCCAGCTGCCAGTTTCTTTGCTCTGGCCCTTCCAAGGCTTCTTCAGCCTCTCATCCTCTCCATGACCATTCCCACCACAGGGCCTTTGCACATGTGGTTCCTTCTGCCCAGGATTCTCTTTCCTCTCTTTCCCTCTTCACTCCTATCCTCTTTCAGATCTCTGCTCAGGTGCATTTCCTCAGAGAAGCCCTCCCTGACCTATCCATTTTAAATCCATCATTCTTTGATTAATGACTGTCTCCCCACTGGAGAAAAGTCCGTACAGTTAAAGCTATGAGTTTCCTAGTAGTCTTGTACAGATGTGAGAGTTGGACCATAAAGAAGGCTGAGTGCTTTCTTACTCCTCGCTTAGTGTGGTGGATGTTCTTAGAATCTCTGCCTACCATTCATCCCCACCAAGCATGTATGCTCCCGACCTTGGTGGTATCCTTGAGACTGGTTTCCAGGTAGCAGTATTCTCCACCCTTCCCAGATGCAGGCAGTGGAGTGGCACTTACTGTGGTCTCCCAAGCCAGGCTTTCCCTGGGTCATCTCACAACAAGCCTCCCTTCAGAGGAGATTGCGTCATCCCACTTCTACCTGAGGAAACAAACTCAGAGAGGCTTGCCCACAGCCACAGAGCTGGGAAGCAGCAAAACAGGATTTAAGTTGAGGTCTCCCCAGAACTTGGGTATCTCCCAGCACCCCTTTGTCCCAGACTTACCTTGTTCACTCATTGTCATCATGAGCTCTGCCATCTATGCCGATGTACCATCTATACCAATATCTATGTACTTATCTCTCTTGACTTCCTTTTTATTTAAACAAATTAATTTTAAAAGGAAATGACATCATCACCATAAGTAGAAAAAAATCACATCAATAGTGTGTCACTTGCCAAAATAAAAAAAATGAGATGTTACTGAATTTTTCTAACAATTATTTTTTTTTAAATTTCAAACATACAGCAATATCCAAAGTGTTTTAGAGCACGTCCCTGGTGGTCCAGTGGTGAAAATTATGCTTCTACTTCAGGGGGCATGGGTTCAATCCGTAGTCAGGGAACTAGATCCCCCGTGCCACAACTAAAAAGTTGCATGCCACAACTAAGACCTGGCACAGCCAAATAAATATTTTTAAAAATCCATCCAGTTTTTGATGCATTTCAAAGAAAATTATAGACATCAGAACATTTCCCTTAAATACTTCAGAATGCATATTATTAACTAGACTTTGATACTTTATATTTGCTGTAAAATGTACATACAATGAAATGCACAAATCTTAATTGTATGTTTGCTGAGTTTTGACAAATGCTTACACCAACCTCCCATCAAGAAATTACCATCACCCCAGAAACTTCCTGCATGCTCCATCCCAGTCAGTCCCCACAACACACCTCCCCACAGCCCAGGCAACCATATCTCTGATTTTTTCCTCTGCCATAGATTAGTTCTGTCTGCTGTCGAACTTCATATAGATGGAATCACACGGTATGGACTCTTTTGCACGTGCCTGCTTTCATTCAGCACAATGTTTTTGAGGTTCATCCGTGTCATCACATACATCAGTATTTGGCCCTGTTTATTACTGACCATTTGTATTCCATCATCTGACTCAACCACAGTCTGCCTGTGGGTCAGGAAGATCCCTGGAATAGGAAATGGCAACTTACTGCAGTATTCTTGCCTGGAGAATCCCATGGACAGAGGAGCTGGTGGGCCACAGTCCGCGGGGTTGCAGAGTCGGTCGTGCCTGCACGCACGCACACAAACACCCAAGCTGTTTCCAGTTTGGGGCTATTATGATCGAAGATACCATACACAAGTCCTTCTCTGAACACACGTTCTTATTGCTCTTGGTGAACATCTAGAAATAGAATTGTCAGGTCATAGGAAGGTGTATAACTAGTTTCAAAGTGACTGCCAGGACTTTTCCCAAAGCAGATGTACTATTTTACACTCCCACCAAAAACGTGTGAGACATGCAGCTGTCCCAGAGGCTTGCCAGCATTTTGTGTTGTCTGTGCCTTAAATTCTAGCCATCCTGGTAGGTATGTCCTGTTGCCTCATTGTGGTTTTAATTTGCATTTCCTTGACAATGAATGATGTTGAATATTTTTTTTCCACGTGCTTATTGGCCACATTCATCTATCTTCTTTTGCGGAGTATCTGTTCAATGGTTTAGCTCATTTTTAAATTTCGTTGTCATTTTATTATTGAATTGTAGGAGTTCTTTGTATGTGCTGCATACCAGTCCTTTGCCAGATATTTGTTTGCAAATCTTTTTACCCAAGTCTGTGGCTCATCTGTTCATTTTCTTAAGAGAGACTTTTGAAGAGTTGAAGTTTTAAACTTTGATGAAGTCCAATTTATCAGCTTTTTCTTTTATGGTTATTACTTTCTGTGGCTTGTTTAAGAAGTCTTTGCTTGTCACCAAGTCACGAACATATCTTTATATCTCGAATGAATTTTTAGGTGTGGTTGAGGTAAAGTTTCGGGTTCTTTTTTTCCAGTTGTTCCAACATCATTTATTAAAAAGACTTCCCATTGGATTGCTCTGGCATCTTCATCAAAAATCACATCTGTGACTGTAAAAACAAAAAGCAGCAACAATTTTATTAAATTTTAATGTTTTAAGTAAAATGTTTAAATGAAAATTAAGTGCAAATAAAAGTAGTCTAAGGGAGTTGCAAAAGTTCATATGTAAAAATAAGTTCCTCACTAAGAAAAATGGAACTGGTTAGGACTCATCTGCCATCCAAGGATACTTAGTTTAATACCATTCAGATCTAGAATGAAGGTGAGGGACTTCCCTGGTGGTCCAGTGATTAAGAATCCACACTGCCATTGCAGGAGGCACAGGTTCGATCCCTGGCCAGGGGAACTTCGGTCCTGCATGCCACGTGGTGTGGCCAAAATAAATAAATAAAATGGAGGTGGAATTCTCCATTAAATCGGTTTTCTTTTTAAGTCGTGATATTATCCAGTGCTGAGAATGCCAACAGCCATATGTGTGTAGGTGGAGAGATTGAAAGAATTCAGCTGGCTTCTCCAACACACTTTTCTATTGGTTTGTCCCATAAAAAAATGGTTTTCAATGTTCAAGAGTAACGTTTGCCATGGGATCCCCCCACCTACACTGTGCATTGGCCACGTGGCAAGAGAAACAAGCTGACATGTGGTTGGTGTCCTGGTCAGTGTCAGGAAGACAGACCACACTTCTTTTAGCTTTGTCCTGAGACTAATAATAGCTATGCTTACCATGAGAAGCAGATTTCTAATTTAGCTCATGTATTTCTCATTAAGAAAGGCGGAGGCACTCTGGCCAGCCCACTGTAACTGGGAAATGGTGCAGAAGAGTCACGCCGCCGGCCAGTGAGCTGGTGAGTGGGAAGGGGGCACAGAACCGGCGGCCTGCTTCCGGCCACCCTCCGCACCTGCTGCAGTCTGTGTTGCCTGTTCCTAGTGAATATGAAAGTGTTAGTCGCTAAGTTGTGTCTGACTCTTTGTGACCCCACGGACTGCAGCACACCAGGCTTCCCTGTCCATGGAATTCTCCAGGCAAGAATACTGGAGTGGGTAGCCATTGCCTTCTCCAAGGGATCTTCCCAACCCAGGGATCAAACCGAGGTCTCATGCACTGCAGGCAGATTCTTTACCATCTGAGCCATCAAGGAAGCACCAAGAAAGGGCTTTCTTTGGTGGGTCACTTATGTGTGCTATTCCCACGACTCAGCCACTTAAGGATATAAGTTCTTAAAAACCTGTCTGAGGACTTCCTAGGTGGCCCAATTGGCTAGGACTCCATGTTCCTGATGCAGGGGGCCCAGGGTTTAATCCCTGGTCAGAGAACTAGATCCCACATGTCCTGTGCTGTGCAGCTCTGAGTCGTTCACTCGTGTCCAGCTCTTTGCAACCCCATGGACTGTAGCCCGCCAAGCTCCTCTGTCCATAGGGATTCTCCAGGCAAGAATCCCAGAGTGGGTTGCCATACCCTTCTCAGATCCCACATGCTGCAATTAAAATATCACAAAGGCTGCAACTAAGACCTGGCACAGTCAAATAAATAAATAAATACTTTACAAAACTGTTTGTCTACACCCCCAGTAAAACCTCAGGGAGGCTGCCTGCTTCAGGAACCTTCTGCTCTTTGGGGCTCACTGCCTGTATCCTCCTACTCACTGCCTCTGGAGGCCTCTGCCAGGGGCCCAGGGCCCAGCGCTCTCATCTCTTCCTCTCCAGGCCACTGCATTCCGCTCCCCCCACGCACAGAGCCCCACCCTGAGTTATCTGTCTCGCTTTCCAGTTGTGGTAACACACGAGATCCCACTTAATAAAACAGCCTTCATCTATGAAAACAAGCCCTCTGATTCAGCTTGAGAGTGATTTCCTCGAGGCATTTCCTCCAAGAACCATCAGAGAGCTATAATCAGGGAACAGACTTCCTCAGATCCGTGCAGGGAGCCAGGGGAAAGGCTTCACAGGCAGAGCGAGTGCGAGAGTGCAGGGCATGTTTGCAGACTCTTGATGTGGTTTCCCTTGTGAGGCTGGAGCAGGGGGCAAGTGGTGGGAGGGGTTAGAGATGACATTTGGAAGGGAGGATAGACTATTTTCTACGTCATGATCAAACTTGTGTGCTTATTTCTGAAATAAAATGACACAATAAATAATGTTTAAAAATTATAATGCTTGGGAATTCCCTGGTGGTCCAGTGGTTAGGACTCGGTGCTTTCACTGCTGTGGCCCCAGGTTCAATCTCTTCTTAGGGTACTAAGATCTTGTAAGCCGTGTGGTGCAGCCAAAAAAATCATAAGTTAAGGTGGATTAGCTTGCAGCCTTTGCAGTCAGCCAGGCCTGGGGTAAGTGCATGAGTCTGTGTGTGTGTGTGTGTATGTGTAGAACTTGCCACCTGCCAGGCAGTGGTCTAAGCAAGTGTATTACACGGATTCAACTGGGATTTGAACCCAACCAGGTCAGCCTCCAATACTCTTGCTCATTCTGCTACCCTCCATGGTCCCCGGGAGCATGGAGAGATTGTTTATGTGTAACCCTCCCCTCCTACAAGTTCCATAGAAGAAGGAACCCTATCTCACACCCCATTGTAGCCCCTGTTTTTAACACAATGCCTGGCACATCACTGGTGCTCATTAACACTCATCGAATGAACAATGGACTGATAGATAATTGAAGGTGAAGGCTCTTTGTGGAGCTCTCTCTACTGGTTGCAAGACCATTCAAGAGTGTAGCCGATGGAGCCCGTTCATGAGACCCAACAAGTTAATGGAGAATGTTTGAATGTTTTATGAGGTTCCCTTAAATATTGATTTATTTAATTTGGCTGCTCCAGGTCTTAGTTGCGGCATGCGGAATCTACTTCCCCGACCAGGGATCAAACCAGGGCCCAGTGGTAAAGCATCTGCCGGCCAGTGCAGGATTCGTAAGAGTCGTGGGTTCAATCCCTGGATTAGGAAGATCCCCTGGAGTAGGAGATGGCACCCTGCTCTAGTGTTCTTGCCTGGAAAACTCCGTGGGCAGAGGAGCCTGGTGGGCTACAGTCTGTGGGGTCGAAAAGAGTCGGACAGGACTGAGCAACTGAACATGCACAGAGACAATCCTAGGCATGCTACAGCTATGATTTTCCTAATAGAAAGGTACTTGCCAGGCTAGGCTAGACAACGATAAGCAATAAAAGCCCCACATCTCAGTGGCTTCATAAAGCAAGGTTTACTCCTTACTTGTACCAAGTCCAGTGTGAACTGGGCATCTCTCCAGCACAGCTCCTCTGTGCGGTGACCCAGCCATCCAGGCTCCATCATCTCGGTGTGTGGTCTCCACAGCTGCCACTGAAGAAGTCAGGAGAGTGGGCAGACTCTCATCCTCTCAACCCAGAAGTGACACGTGTCACTTCTCACAGCCCAGGGGCTGGAGATCGTCACGTGGCCCTGCTGTCTGCAAAGAGCCTGGAAAGGGTCATTCTCCCAGGGAGCTGGGAGGAGAACCAGATCCGGCTGAGCCCTAGAAGTCTATCCCAGTCTGTCCTTCTGATCTCCAAATACTGCATTTGATTCACTCTTCTTCCTACACACAACACACACGAAGCCCCTTTCCAAGAGACAAAACCCAATCCCTGCCTCTAGCCCAGGGTCTCTTGGATGCCCTGAGGTCTCCTTATGGGCCTAGATGTGGCCCCTCTTGATCCAGAGATACACAAATATAAAAGACAATTTACCTGCTCCCCCTGCACGCTCAGAATACAAACACAGAGCAGTGGCAGGATAACCCCAGGAAAGATGCCACTGGGGAGAGGAGACCTCCCTGGCGGTGCAGTGGCTAAGATTCTGCGCTCCCAGTGTAGGGGGCCAGGGTTGGATCCCTGGTCAGGGAACTAGATCCTGTATGCCACAGCTAAATATCCCCCATGCCACAAGGAAATAAAGTATTTTTAAAAAGATACAGGAGGGAGATGGGAGGGAGGTTCAGGAAGGAGGGGACATGGGTGTACCTATGGCTGATTCTTGTTGATATATGACAGAAAACCACAGAATTCTGTAAAGCAATTATCCTTCAATTAAAAATGTAATAAAGAAAGAAATAAAATGATTTTAAAAAATGATGCTGTTGGGAAGAGGAGGATGGGAGGTGCCAGCAGCCATGGTTTGGAAGCCTGCTGGGCAGACACCATGCGGGTCCCTCCTCTGGGGCAGAGGAGACCCCGTGACTGCTCTCCTACAAGGAACCCCCTTCACCAGCTCTCTGGGGCACTTGGCTTGCTCACTGGAGCCTCTTTCATTCCCATTATCCTCCCTGATTGCATCTGAAGCAGGGGTTTTGGGCTCTACTCTCTTTGAGAATTGCAGAAATTTCTCAATCTACTTCCTGCCCATAAAATTTAAATAAAATCTTAAATTTTATTTATTGTTTCTCCTTTTCTAGCTTTATTGAGGTGCAATTGACATAGACCATGGGTAAGTTTAAAGTGTACAACATCGTGATTTGATATGCATATATTGCAAAATGAGTACCACCGTAAGGTGAGTTAATATATTATCTGTCATCTTACATCATTACCTTTTGTGTGTATATGGTGAAAACTTTTAAGATCTACTTTCTTGTTGCTCAGTTGCTAAGTAGTGTCCGACTCTGTGACGTGTCCGACTCTGTGACGTGTCTGACTCTGTGACCCTAAGGATTGCAGCATGCCAGGCTTCCCTGTCCTTCACCATCTCCTGGAGCTTGCTCATACTCACGTCTATTGAGATGATGATGCCATCCAACGATGTCATCCTCTGTCATCCCCTTCTCCTCTTGCCCTCAATCTTTCCCAGCATCAGGGTCTTTTCCAATGAGTTGGCTCTTCACATCAAGTGGCCAAGGTATTGGAGCTTCAGCTTCAGCATCAGTCCTTCCAATGAATATTTAGAGTTGATTTCCTTTAGGATTGGTTGGTTTGATCTTCTTGCAGTCCAAGGGACTCTCAAGAGTCTTCTCCAGCACCATTATTCAAAAGCATCAATTAGTACTTTCAAGTGCGCAATATAGCGCAGTTAACTGTAGTCATCATGCTGTACCTTATATCCCCAGAAGTTATTCATCTTATGATCAGAATTTTGTACCCCTGGAACACCTTCACTCATTCCCCTTTTCCCCACCTCTGCCTCTGGCAACCACCGATTTACTTTCTGTTTCTATGAGTTTGTTTTTCTTCGATTGCATATGTAACTGAGATCACACAGTATGCCTTTCTCTGTCTGAGAAATTATTTTGCTTAGCATAATGTCCTCAGGCTTCCTTGGTGGTAAAAAATCCACTCGCCAATGCAAGAGACATGGGTTTGATCTTTGGGTCAGGAAGATCCCCTGAAGAAGGAAATGGCAATCCACTCCAGTATTCTTGCCTGGGAAATCCAATGGACAGAGGATCCTGGCAGTCCAGGGTCACCAAGAGTCTGACACAACTTAGGGACTAAACAACCATGCCCTCAGGGTCCATCCATGCTGTTGCAAATGGCAGGACTTCCTTCTTTTTTATGCTTGAATAATATTCCACTATAGATACTCCGGGAGAAGGCAATGGCACCCCACTCCAGTACTCTTGCCTGAAAAATCCTATGGATGCAGGAGCCTGGTGGGCTGCAGTCCATGGGGTTGCTAAGAGTCGGACACGACTGAGCGAATTCACTTTCACTTTCATGCATTGGAGAAGGAAGTGGCAACCTACTCAAGTGTTCTTGCCTGGAGAATCCCAGGGACGGCGGAGCCTGGTGGGCTGCCATCTACAGGGTCACACAGAGTCGGACATGACTGAAGTGACTTAGCAGCAGCATAGATACTCCAGGAGATGGTGATGGACAGGGAGGCCTGGCGTGCTGCGATTCATGGGGTTGCAAAGAGTCAGACACGACTGAGCGACTGAACTGAACTGAACTGAGCTGATAGATACACTGTTAGGAACTCTTGTACATCCTATTGATTCTGTTTCTCTGAAAAACAGCAAGACACCGAGGACAGGGCTCGAGAGGAAGCCCTCTGGATGTACAGAGGGCATCTGATTTTCAGAGACTTGACTCTGAAAGAGTGTGGAGAGTCAAATCTCTGAAAAACCTTTTGCTTATGCTGCAGCAGCAAACAGCATCCCAGCCCTGAGGGGCTGGAAGCGGCATGGTTTCTCTATCACGTCCCTGTCTGCTGAGCGAAGAGCCGCTCTCAGGGACAGCCTGCCTCCAGAGAGTGACTCAGTGATCCTGGCTGCTTCCATCCTGTGGTTCTTCCATCCTGACATTCCTGTCTCCAAGCACAGAAAGTAGAAAACCCACCACCACTGACTGCCTCAGACTGGGGACAGCACGCCTCAACTCCTTGGGTAGCACATTGGCCAGAACTGGCCACACGGCCCTAACTGCAAGAGAGGCTGGGAAAAGTAAAAGACTCATAAGCACGCATTGAGTGCCTTCTGTACACCCAGCTATGCGCGAAGCACTTAAATATTGTCTTTCCGGAATCCTCAGGTATGAATTCTACCATGAACTCATCAGACAGCTAAAGAAACAGGCTTGGAGGAGCTGAGTCCCAGAGCACAGGTCCCAGAAAATCAGGTGTGTGGAGAGTCAAAACTAGGTCTCTGAGCATCCAGAGGGTTTCCTCTCGCCCCCTGTCCTCAGTGTCTTGCTGTTCACTGGAAAGAATCTCTCTGTCCCGCTGGAAAACTGGGGCTGGGTTCTTATTTTCTGCTCCATCTCATTTCATCTTCCTCAGGCGTCATGAATTTTTAAACCCTTTGCAAGATCAACCAGTTCCCCCAGAGGAGACAGCAAAAGAACAGAACAGCCAGAAACAGAACAGCCATCAAGCAGCTCGGCAGAGTTCTTCGGGGAAGCATCTACCGACGGGTGCAAATCAACTACCGGAAGTTGTGCCAGCTTGGTGGGAGGTGGGGGGAGAGAGCGCTCAGACCAGCAGGAGAGTCACTTCCTTTTAGGAAAAACAGAGAGGGAAAGGGGTTGGGCTTAGGTCACTAGACTCAGCTATTTCAGTGTCTGTGGTGACAGCTAAGTGAGCAAAGCCTCCAGGGCATGTTTCAAAGGTGGAGGTTTTAGGACCCAAGGCCTGGGTGCCTCTTCTGCCTCACAGAAGCAGCAGCCTTCCTAGAGGCCCAAGTCAGTGCAGAGACTAGAAATGGGCAAAATCGATAGTGAAACCTGAAGTCATTCTGGCCTGGCTACTGCCCTGATCCCTGGACCCAGTGTCTATACCCGTAATACTCCCAGCCCCCATCACTCACCAGGTCCACCATGCGGGTCACACTGAGCTCCTTTTCTTACAGTCTTCATTTCATTCCCATAACAGCCCAGGGGACAGGTGGCATACTGCTGTCACAGGAAGGAAGGTTGTCCTTGATGAAGCTGGGATCTAAACACAGGTTGGTGAGGCCCCAAACCCAGGGCTCCCATCCTAACACCAGGCCATTCAGACCCAGAAGCCTCCAGATCCCCTTCCCTCAATTCAGTTACCTGGCCATCCTGAACCCTTCAGAGGGTGGCCCCCACCGCCCAGGGCTGACCTGAGAGATGGTTGTGTGAATCCTGGCCACCTTGTTACCCCCATGCTGCAGACAAGAGGGGGCCATGGGCTTGGTGTTCCCCCAGCCAGCCCTTCCTGCCATGACCTTTTTTATGTCATGTCCCAGTTCCAAGTTGCTCCATCTCAGAGGGTCGCTCCAAACAGATGAGATCCAGGTGATCACATGGGGGACACCTGGCCTGGATGAGGGTTGTCAGGTGGGCTCAGAAGAGTCTGGGTTCAGAAACAGCGTTCCTGCGGGCAAAATGAGGGGTTTGATGAGCTCTGTTCCTCAAATCCCGTGGCCTCCACAGACAAACCTCAGGATCTCGGCTGGGAGGTACTGCCAGTGCGGGTCCCATCAGTCCCAGAGGGTGAGGCTGAGTGTGGGCTAGGTGAGTCAGGCTCCCCTCCACACTCCCCTGTAACAAGGCAGAGAGGAAGGACTTAGAAAGAGGGAGGACTGGGGTCCTGTTGTCTCACCGATGAGGGGGATGGGGAAGACGCTGAGCCAGTTATCATTTTAATATATTTGAAGAAAGAGTTCCAAGGCCTTGAGGCCAAACAAACAACACATCTCAAACTAAAAACAAACACGCCAAACCTCCTGTTCTGGCCCAGCGCCCTTTTTCATGGACAGCCAGATCAGAGGGAAAATTAAGGAAAGTCACACAGCACCATTTGTGCCAGAGGCAGACCGCAAACCCAAGTTCTAGAACAGGCTCAGAAAGGAGGAGAGATGTGACCTCGACTCACTCAAGACAGTGGCATCCCAGCCTCTTCCTCTTTCACCTAAAGGAACTCAGCCCAGGCCTTTTCTGGGGGCAGCACCTAATTCATTCTCCTCCCTCAGGAACCCCCTTACCTCGGGGCCCACCTGAAGTCAGGAAACATCACCTTTGTGCCTACCCCAGTCTCCAGCACATGGACTTTAGAAGTTATGAGTATGGGTTTTAGAAGTTCTAGCAATTTCAATTCTGGGTTGCATCCCTCAAAACTGAAAGCAAGGTCTCGACAAACCACATGTACACTCATGTTATAGCAGTGTTATTCATGATAACCAAAAGAGGGACACAGCCCAAGTGTCCATCTACAGATGAGTGGATAAACAGCGTGTGATGTATGCATATAATGGAGTATTATTCGGCTTTAAGAAAGAAGGAAATTCTGATACCTGCTACAATAGGGATGAACCTTAAAGACATCATGCTAAGTGAAAGAAACCAGACACAAAACAAATATTGTATGATTCATGGGGTCGCAAAGAGTTGGACACGACTTAGCAGCTAAACAAGAAAGAGCAGTCAAATTCACAGAGACAAAAAAGTCGCATGGAGGTTGCCAGGGGCTGCGGGGAGAGGGGAACTGGGGAGGTAGAAAAACCGAGGTCCAGAGGTGAGAGGTTCAAAAGTCAAAGAGCAATTGGATTAGCGCCGGGAGCAGCCCCTAGACTCCTGCACCTTGTGGGCTCCGGGCCCTTGCCGCGCCCACCCCTCCCAGCCCCTGCCTCCGAGCACACCTTGCCAAGGCCGGCCCCTCGGTTCTGGAGTACCTAGGGGTGGCCTGTGGCTGAGGCGATCTAGTAGCTTCTCTGCTCAAGCCCCTCCAGGAACCGCCCCTCCCAGCATTATGAGGGCTGCACCGTTCGATCACCTGCAGTTCTGCATGATGGCCGCTGGGTGTCGCCACACAGCAAAAAAAAAAAAAAAAACAGACCGCCGCCTCCCAGAATTCCCCGCCAAGGTTTTCGTGGGCTTGACGCTGGTATCCCCAGCTGTTCAAGAGCTCCCCACACAGCGCTACGGGACAATAACCTTTCACTATCCCATTTGCCTCGCATCCACTGAGAAAAGGAAAACCTAGTCCCAGCCTCCCTCCAGGCTGCCTCCCCCAGCTGAGCCCCTCCCTTGCACCCTGTGCTCCGGTCACCGGGACCAGGCGGTCCCGCCTTTGCCTGGCCAGGATTTCCACGTGGAGTGCCCTCCCTCGTCTCCGCCTGGTGCAGGCCTTTTGCTTACTAGACACTGTGCAAAGGGTATTTCAGATTCACCAGCAACCCTGCAACATCGATGCCGAGTTCCTTCCATACAGGTGCAGAAAGGGCCTCGGAGAGGTGAAAACTGGGGTCGCACAGCTAACGAGCGGCAGAAGCACTTTTAAAATATATTTATTTATTTAGCTGCGCCAGGTCTTAGTTGCAGCACGCGGGATCTTTAGTCGCGGCATGTGGAATCTAGTTCCCTGACCAGGGCTGGAACCCAGGCCCCCTACGTTGGGAGCGCAGATTATTAGCCACTGGACCACCAGGTCCCTGACGTGGTTTTTGAGCTCAGTCCTCTCAGGGTCCTGATGTGAATTTTTGTTGGCTACATCATGCCGGCGTGACTGAGACTGCTGTAGACTTGGGCTCCAGAGGGCAGTGCCATGGGGAATTTGTGTTCTTGACCCTAGAACCAGTCTTTTGCCGAGACCTTTCCCCAACTTGTAGATGGCACCTACCACCTCGGTGCCAATTATAGCCCTACAGGGAGGTACCCTTATCACCCCCACTTTCCAGAAGGGGAAACTGAGGCACAAGTAACGTGGTGGTGGATTGGTTGCTAAGTCATGTCAGACTTTGCAATTCCATGGACTGTAGCCCACCAGGCTCCTCTGTCCATGGGATTTCCTAGGCCAGAATACTGGAGTGGGTTGCCATTCCCTTCTCCAGGGGATCTTCCCCACCCAGGGACTGAACCTGAGTCTCCTGCATTGCAGGTGGATTCTTTACCACTGAGCCCACAGGCAAGCCTTCGCACCAAGTCTTCTGGTTATTAAGTGTCAGAGCCAGGGCCCTGCCATCTGGCTTCAGAGTCTGAACCCTTGCTTGTAACCCTTTCCCTGAGAACCCCTGGAGGAGAGCCTGCCCCCTCTCTGTCCTAACGGTGTTCCCACCTGTCCTTCCCTGTCTTGTTTCTCGTGCGGCGCTCTGGGGAGCCTCTGTCGTTAGACAGGGAGCTCCTGGCTGGAGGGCTGGGCTGTGGACATTCCCTTCTGTCTCTGCAGCTCTTCCTTTTTCTTCTTTTCTGTCTGTCCCATGCCCATGCTCCCTGCTGGCCCATCAGGGAAGTCCCCGTCCCTGCAACTTCTGATCCCCAAACAGACTTGTTCTCCTGGAGGGCAGGTGCTTGTTACACCTCTGCTGGGTCCTGGTCATCTATGGGTCCAGGGCCTCTCTGTGGGGGTCAGGTAGAGACACAGTCTCTTCCTCTGCAGGTCAGTCACTCTGGGTGAATGCAGCAAGGGCATCTCCTGGGCAAGGGCAGCCGCCCTTCCCGCGGCCTCACTTCATTCACATCCCACTGTCCTCTAAGAGCAGGAGTGCCCTGGAACCAGCTCATACAGCTCCTGAGAGCCGAAGGGGAAACTTCCAGGAAATGTGCCAGCTGATTGTTGAATGCAGCCATTGTTAAAAATTCAATGATATAAACTTATAATCTACTAAATTATATTAAAAATGAAGCAGATAAATACTTCAAAGTCATCACTTTCTCATTGCATGCCTACATTTTCCTGTCGTTCACGTTCTTGTGGTTACTTCCATCTACTGCATCTGGATGCTGGAAATACCATACAGTGTATAGTGGTGGGCCACTGACTGTGTCTACCCAGTCCTCCTCTCAGTAACATTGCGTTCGTAATTTGAGAGCGACTGTGATGAGAGTGTTTAGATCATGAAAGTGTTAGCTGCTCAGTCGTGTCCGACTCTGCAACCCCGTGGACTGTAGCCTGCAAGGCTCCTCTGTCCATGGGATTTTTCCAGGCAAGAATGCTAGAGTAGGTTACCATTTCCTTCTCCACAGAAACTGATAAATGCTACAAATCAGGACACTTCTTCCCAACCCCAACTGCTTAGTCCCCCTTCCCAGAAATCCAGCTGTTAAACATTCACAAGCCTTACATCAGAATGGGCCCTCACAGAAGGAGTGTGGACTTTAAAATTTTTTTGAATTATTTTTTATTATTTATTTATGGCAGTACTGGGTCTTCATTGCTGCGTGCAGGCTTTCTCTAGGTGGAACCAGCGGGACTTACTCTTGGTTGCAGGGCACAGGCTTCTCATTGTGGGGGCTTCTCACTTAAGCTTCTGTAGTTGTAGTGTTGCTCCACGCTATGTGGGATGTTCCTGGACCAGGGATCGAACCTGTGTCCCCTGCATTGGCGGGCAGATTCTTATCCACTGCACCACTAGGAAACTCCTTGGCTTATGCCCTTTTAATTCAGGTGAGGCCCAGGCCTCACCTTTCCCATCGCAAAATAAAACTTAGAAGAGCTTTTAAAAACTGAGTCTCAACTACCTGCTAGGTACTGAATCCACACTCTCATCAAATCTCCCAACAGCCCTAGAAGCGGGTCCAGTGACACCCTCGGTGAAGATGAGGAAATGGGGGTGTTAAGAGGATAAATAACTCATCGAGGGCGACAGGCCAGGTTTGAACCACACTCTTCACTACTGTGGTTTATTGGCTCTGTAATAATAGTACCCAGTTCGAGGGTGGTTTGGGGGATTATACGAGGTAATGTGTGTAAAAGAGCTTGGTACAGATTTGGCTCTAGCAGAACATAGTAAACATTAATTTACCCAGAGGCTTAAGAGTGGGATCTGGACTCACCCACGTTTGAAACTCAACTCTGCTATTTTCTGATTGTGAGATCTCTGGCCAGTCAAGTCACTTTGCTTGCCTAAGCCTCATTTTCCCTGTGTGAAAAGAAGGATAATAATAGCTACCTGGAAGAGCTACTCAGAAGACTGGAGATAAAAGATGTAAAGTGTCTGGTGAGAAGTGGGTACTCAATAAATGCGAGTGATTGTTCGGGATTATCTTTTATGTTGTGTCACTTGGACAGCAATTCTGCCCAGCTCAAGCGAGGGACACCATGATAAGGGCTGGAGCCTCAGAGGCAGGACCTTGCCTGGGCAGCTCCTGGCCTCCTCTCTTAGCCAGGTCAGCCCCTCAGTGGGCCCTGGCTTTAGAAGGGTTTGAGAGGCCAGGGGACACTGTTGCTAGGCACCTGTTGCTGGGCAACGCACTGTTTCTTCTGGCCTGGCCACCTCCCTGAGGGCTCAGGCTTCTCTGGAGCAGCTCCTGCCTCCTGCAGCCTCTTGCCGACCTCAGAGCCCCTGCGGAGGGCAGGTGAGGGTGGGGCCAGCTGTGGCTGGGCCCCCGAAGAGAGCCTGAGAGAGCCAAGCTAACTTCCAGTGGGAGGTGGGCAAGGATGGGGGAGTCCGGAGGAGAGACATAGAGCCTGGGGCTGAGAGTGAGCTTCTGAGCTGGGGTGGCCAAGAATTCCTAGGGAGGGCGGTAGTCTGGCCATTCAGTCCCCAGAAGAGGGCGTGGGGGGGTTCACATGGGACTGGGGAGTCCTGGCTCTGCCACCTATTGTGAGCTAAGCCTTCATCACTCAGCACCTCAGTTTCCCAGCTGTAAGATGGGGGAGGGGTTGATGATAAGGTGTGGGGAAAGCAAGATAAGACACAGGGTGCCACGTGTTGACGATCACTAGTCTTTTCTTCAGTTCGGGGTGTTGGTGGAAAGGCACAGACCTGAGAGGAAGGCCGCTGTGAAGGCTTCCATCACCTCCTCTCTGGTCCCCGCAACCTGAGCCTGGGGCTGGCTGGGCTGCCAGACCTACAGGGCTCTGTGTGCTTCCTTCCTAGGCCCCCCGGGGGCCCTGCCCCACAGCACCATGATGGGAAAACTCCCCCTAGGGGTTGTCTCCCCTTATGTGAAGATGAGTTCGGGGGGCTGCACAGACCCTCTGAAATTCTACGCCACCAGCTACTGCACAGCCTACGGTGAGGGCACCTTTGTGTAGGAGCCACCCCCGGGACATGGGACAGGATGGGGAGGGACCGCCTTTTAGACCTTGGGGGGTGGGCGTGAAGTATGCTGGTCCTGCCTGGGAAGCCCCGGTCACTGTTGTCCCACCCTGCTGACCCTCAGTCCTGTCTTCCTGCTTCCCGTCTGGCAGGTCGGGAGGATTTCAAGCCCCGCATGGGCAGTCACAAAGGCACAGGCTACACATCAAATTACCGGCCTGTGGTCTCCTATCAACCGCATCTCGATGCCCTGGATAACCTGGCCATGGGGTACAGTCTGTCCAACCCCTCCTCACCCCCTGCCTTCCCAGGCCTTAGCCCTCGGGGCCATCAGACCTCATCAGACCAACTCCAGCCTCTGTGCCTGGGGTCTGAGGTCCTGGGGGACTCAGGGACTGGTCCTCAGCCTGGGACCCAAAGGCAAGAAGACTCCTGAGGCAGCTGTGGGAGGTTGGAGGGAGGTGGACGCCCCACAGGGGACAAAGACAGGTGGCGCTGGTGTTAATAGCTCCTGCCCCACCCTCAGGGAACAAGTCTGCAACAATTTCCAGACGGTGACCAGTCAGAGTTACCGCCCCCTGGAGGTGCCCGATGGCACATACCCACTGCCCTGGAACTTGCACCAGACCAACTCTGGCTACTCTCGGGAGAAAGCCAGTGCGGTCACCCCTATCAAGGAGGTCAGTGCTGGGCCAGGGCCTGGAGAGAGATGGGGAGCCCTAGTCTGAGGCAGAGGAAGGGCTGGAGGGTGGACCGGCTGGGGATACCACCAGAGGGTGGGGCTGCACTGCCAAGGGTCGGTCAAGGCTGAGATGACTGGGCATGTAGGCACCACTGTGGGCTGGGGTCTGCTCACCTGCATCACTTCTGACCGCACCCCACGCCCCATCACGTCCCCCCCATTTCCATCTCCACTGCCATCACCATCATCCCCACCCACCCAGTCCTGTTCCCTCCTCACTCAACCCCAACCGTCTCACGATCTCCCGTCCCATCCACATCTCCACCCTCATCACCATCCCCAGCCCTGCTGCCACGGTCACTTTTGCACGGGCATCCCCATCTTCTTCACTTCTGTAATTGTATGACCATCTTCCTTATTATGAAACTTTCCCTGGGGTCTCAGACCATAAAGAATTTGTTTGCTAACGCAGAGGACCCAGGTTCAATCCCTGGGTCAGGAAGAGCCCCTGGAGAAGGGAATGGCAACCCACTCCAGCATTCTTGCCTGGAGAATCCCATGAACGGAGGAGCCTGGTGGGCTATATAATCCATGGCATCGTGACATGACTTAACAACTAACACTTCCTTATTATCATCACCACCACCAGAATGGATGCTGTCATTCATTCATGCAATCAATATGTTCTAAACACTTATCTTCTTATTTTTATTTATTAATTTTTTGGCCATGCTGTGTGGCATGTGGGGTCTTAGTTCCCCAACCAGGGATTGAACCCATGCCCTCTGCATTGGGAGCGTGGAGTTGTAACCACTGGACCATGAGGGAAGTCTCTTGGGGAAGTCCCACCTCTTCTATTTTTGAAGGTAATATGTGCTGGAGGAAAAAATGTAACAAGCAAGGGGCAAGGAGTGAAGAAGAAGTGAAAGTTTCCCCTGCAAATCAGGAGGGTCAGAAAAGAGCTTGCTATGGCGACACTAGACAAAAATTTGAGGGAAGTCAGTGTTCCTCTGGATGCAGCTAAGTGAGGGAAGAGCAGGCAGTCCAGACAGCAAGTGCAAAGGCCCTGAGGCAGGAGCATCTGACAGAAGGAGGGATGGCAGGAAGGAAGGAGACTGGAGCAGAGTGAGGAGCTGTGTCCTTGTGGGCTGCTGTCAGGATGTGGGATCCTACCTGGGGTATGGTGGGGATACTGCAGGGCTCTGAGCAGAGGAGGGTCCTGGCCCAGTTTCACTGTAGAAGGACCCTCGGGCTGCTATGCAGATCCTCTGCAGGGGTCAAAGGCAGAATCAGAGTCTGGAAGTGACTGCCATCCCCTCAGCGGGATGGAAATCGACTGCTCCCTCCTCCCAGGTCAGGAAGGTCCATTTTGACACCCAGGAGTATGGGCCCCAGGCCATCACGGGGCTGGAGCCCAAGGATGTGCCCCTGCTCCACCAGCAGCAGAACAAGGGCTCGCTGGAGTGGGAGAATGCCCGACATGTGAGTGCCTGGCTCCGATGAGGGCCCTGTGCGGGCAGAGGGGCCAGAACCCACCTTCTCCTCCTTCCCCAGGACAGGCTCTGAGCTGGCTCACCCATGTAGCCGGCTCAATGTGGGCTCAGGGCCCACACAAAGACAGGGGCGAGCCAAGGATTTGATATTGGGTGTTTCCAAGACAGCATCAAAGCGGTCCCCATGAACACCTTTATGTGCATCTTCGGATTTAATACCTGAGCTCCCATCTCTCCTGAACCCCTCCAGGGGCCCAGTGCTCTGGAGCACCCACTTCCTCCCTTCAGCCTCTCTTCTCTCTTTGGGTCCCTCCTGCTCTGGCTCTCAGGGGCTGCAGGCCTGGAGTCCAGTGTGGGATGTGACTTAGTAGGTCTTTTCTGGAGCTGTGGTGGGTCTTCTTTGCTGCACGCAGTGAGTGGGGGCTACTCCTGGCGGTGCACGGGCTTCTCACTCTGGTGGCTTCTCTCAGTGCGGAGCACAGGCTCTAGGCACGCAGGCTTCCGGAGCTGCAGCGCGTGGGCTCAGCAGCTGTGGTGCTCGGGCTCAGTTGCTCTGTGGCATATGGGATCCTCCCGGACCAGGGATCGAACTGGTGTCCTCCTGCATTGCAAAGCAGATTCTTAACCACTGGACCGCCAGAGAAGCCCGGATGTGACTTAGTTTCAGTTGTCACAGAGGAGCTGTGCTCTCATGGTGGAATTTCGGGTGCTGTGACGCTGGATGAAAGATTTGTGTAGGGGCAGGGCGTGGGGGGAAAGTGTTACCGGCCCTCCTGTCTCAGAGAACCACGCGGGTCTACTCAGAGCCCGGAGAACTGAAGAGCCGGCACCACCCCCACCGCCTGCAGGCCCTGGGCCAGCTTGTGTGCCCCATTGCTCCGTTCTCTGTGTTCCAGGCCCCCCGCTTCATGACTTCTGAGTATAATTCCAAGTATCTCAAGAAGCCATCACATCAGCCAGGTAGGCAGACGCGAGTCGGAGCTCTAGCTACCGTCCCACCACACATCCCTACCCCCAACCCTTGGGGAGGGGATCCCTGGGGACCCCAGAGCTGGCACAACACTAAGAAGGCATCAGCAGAAGACAAGAAAGACATACAGGCAGCTTGGGGAAACCATCCTCCCTGGCCTGACCTCTGTGCTTTAGGCCTGCCAATCTCCAAAGGATAACTCACTTGCCTAGGATGGCTGCTTGAAGCCTGCCCTTCCTTGTGCTCTCTCATCTGCTCTCTGCCCTGCACTCTGGA
This sequence comes from Oryx dammah, assembly GCF_014754425.2. Classification (NCBI taxonomy): domain Eukaryota; kingdom Metazoa; phylum Chordata; class Mammalia; order Artiodactyla; family Bovidae; genus Oryx; species Oryx dammah. Next base: position 38,505,347 of record NW_024070199.1, read on the forward strand.
GCCCCCACCAGTACCCATGATCCTGGTGGCTCAGGCCTCCAGATCCTTGGAGCTGGCTCTCTCCCCACCTGCTGGGACCCTGAGCCACTGGCCCCCATATGGGTGGGGCCAGCTGGTCCCAGGCCAGCAAGGGGGGCTGTCTTTTGCAGATCTCTTGCAGAAGAATTCAATTGGTGCCAAGGAGGAGACTGGCTTCACTGAAGAGTCCAACAAGAACCCCATCATCTTTCAGCCACCCTCCCAGGCCCTTCCTGGGGACCCAGTAAGTCAGGCTGGGACCCACTAGACTCTCAAGGTGATTGAAGCCCTCCAGTCTGGGGGAATTCTAGCTTTAAATATGTATATACTGCAGAGGCCTTTGTCTAAACACAAGATGAAAAAACTTGGGCAAAAATCACCACTTTGGTCAACTCCCCCAGTTGACGGATGAGAAGACTGAGGTTCAAAGAAGAAAAGCAGTGTAGCCAAGGTCACTTGGAGTTTAGACAAGAACCATGGGCTGCTGGTACCATGCAGCACCATGCTCCTTCTTCCCTTCTTCCAAACTCTCCCGTTTCCTCTGAAAGTCCAGTGATACCCACTGGTGCTGAGCCGTCCTCTGTACTCAGGATAGACGAGCTGCTGCCTCTGGGGCCTGATGCTCCTCCGTGGCTTCTTTCCAGGGCCTCCTCCCTGGCCGGAGTGTCACCAAGTCAGACTTTCTCCCCATTTCCCACACTCATGTAAGCTGAGCCAGGGTTCGAGCGGGGGTGGGGGGATGTCTGTGCTGCAGCCTGGGGTCCTCCAGTGGGGCGGTGGGGGTTGTGCCAGAAGCTGTGCCAGGGGCTGCCTTGCTGCCTTAGGGGGATGAGTTCCTGCCGGTGCTGGCCAGAGGCTCCGAGCGGGAGACGGGCTTCAGCCGAGTGAATGAGAGGACCCTGAATCCCAGAGTGAGTGGCCTCAGGGGGCTCCCTCAAAGTGGGGAGCACTCAGAAGGGAGGGGACAGGGAGGTTTCTTGGGCCCAGTGGCATTTGATCCAGGCAGGATGGGAAGAATCAGGATCTTTGGAGATGCGGAGGAAGGAGCCCTGGGTGGAGAGGCAAAGGCCTAGGGGCTGGAAAGTGAGGAGCGGGTTCGAAGCAGTGACTTGGGTGTTGAAGGAGGAGGGACGCTGTCCTGGGGCTGGGGCTGCTGGGGCTCTCTGCCTGCCCTCCATCCATCCTGCTGCCTTGCCTTGGCCACTCAGCCACGCTTCCTGTGGCTCTGTCCCTTTCAGGTGCCCCCTCCCTGCCCAGAACCCAGCAGCATGAACCACTGGCAATTCCAGTCTCCCCAGAGGATGCAACAGACAAATGTTGCCCTGCTTGGCCGGGAGACCGTGGGCAACAAGGTGAGGTCTGCGGCAGCAGCCCCCTGCCCCAAATCCCCACTCCCCTCCCAACCTGACAAGTCCTCTCTCTAACCTTCTGGTGCAGGAGCCCTCAGGATTCAGCCTTAACAACCCCAGCTACGTCCGGAGCCCCTATGACCCTGACATGGATAATCACTACCTGACCACCTACAACCAAGGGTGAGCCCCCTTCCCTACTTATATCTGGGTTTGCAAAGCTGGTACCCACTTTACAGACAGGGAGACTGAGGCTGGACAAGTAACGAGTTTACAGTAATTAGTGAGGACCCAACACTTGATGAATGTGGTTCCCCCAGAAGCAGATCCCGAGCCGAGGAGTTGGGTGTGAGCCCTTTACTGAGGATGTCAGGGAGGGGAGTAAGCAGGATGGGGAAGGGCTGGTGACCAACAGTAGTGTGTTATTAAACCAGATATCCCATGGGAAAACTCTAGAAACCAGTGCAAAACATACAATTCAGAATGATCCCGACCAAGAAGCAAGAGAGCTGGGGTATTCATACCCCACCTCCGCCAGTCCTTGGTTAACAGCTGTCCCCAGGGGTGATGTTAAATCCCAGGTACCTCCTTGCCCAGGCAAAGTGGGCTTCAACAACCCAAGGGCAGCCTTCCCAAAGATGCTGTGCAGGCCATGGGTGGGCAGGGAAGGGATAAGGGGTACTATGGGGTCCAGGTGGAGCAACAGAGGATCTGCTAAGACAACACATCCAGTCCATGGCAGGGGAGCTCCACATACCTTCGGAAGGTAAGCTCTGTGTTGTGTGAGCCCTGGGCAAGATATGAATGTCCTCGGCATCAAGGAGGGCTTCCAGGAGGAAGCGGCCTTAGAGCCATGGTGGGGGCTGCCCAGGTCAGCACCGGGTGGGGAGGGATCACACAAGTGGGAGGAAGGAGATTAATTCTTGAGAAAATCCTGCCCTCACGGCGTCTGTCATCTGCGTGTCAGCATGTGTCATCTGCGTCTACACTGCCCTCCCCCAGCTCCTTCATCTCCCAGGGAGCTCTCCCCACCCACCCTGGATCCTTGGAGCCAAACGCCCCCTCTTTTGGATGGAAACCCTGAGGCTCAGAGGGCAGAAGCGGTGCCTGAGCCCGATAGCAGATCGTGATGTGCGTGGCTGCTGCAGTTCCCACGGAGGGCAAGGAGGAGGGGCAGAGCCTCCCTCAGGACCCTGGGGGACAGCTGTGTCCCTGCCCCCTCCCCAAGCTCCTACAGACCCCTCAGCACCCCCACCTTCTCCTCCACCCACCTGTCTGACTTCCTGAGCTCCCGCCAGCATCAGGCACGCTGCTTCTTCCTCCTGCGCCCTGAACCCTGGGGACTGTGATTACTGATGATTTTTTGTTCTGTACCCCTTCTTTATAAACTCAAGGGCTGGGCCCACATATTACTCATCTTGGCACCTTCAGAACCCAGCCCAGGCTAGCTCAGTGAAAACTGGCAAAATGGAAGAAATGTCCAATGCTGAGAGGGGAATGGATGACATGGAGTTCCCAGCCCCCATCCTCTCCCACCCCTGAGATATTCACAGGCCAGGGAGGCATCTCCTTTATATATACATATGTGTATATATGTATGTGTTTACTTGACTGTGCTGGGTCTTACTCGTTGCAGCATGTGGGATCAAACCCAGATCCCCTACATTGGGAGCATGGAATCTTAGTCACTGGACCCCCAGGGAAGTCTCAGGGAGGCATCTCTCAAAAGTCCTTTCCTTTCCCGAGTGTGTCTCAGTATCCGGGGCGGCACAGAGGAGAGGCATGCAGCTCAGGGCAGAGCCAGGGCAGGCTTCCGGGCTAAGAGGGGAGTGAGGGGCCAGGGCCTTCAGGAGGGGCTGGTGGAGGGGATGCCGTGGGCAAAGGCAACGAGGCGGGAGGACCCACGGCAGGGCGAGCTCCTCTGGAGCCGAGATTCCTGCTGGAGCAGAGCGCAGAGGCGGCCCATGTGGACGGAGGCCAGTGTGCGGCAACCTGCCCTTCTTTCCATGTCGTAGATACTTCGAGAACATCCCCAAGGGCCTGGACCGCGAGGGCTGGACTCGAGGTGGCCTGCAGCCCCAGAAGCCAGGAGGCTATGCCCTCAACCAGCCGGTCACCCGCCTGGAGGCTATCCCCAACCCTTCGGAGAGCCTGAGGCACCTTCACCCTCATGTGGGCAGGTAGCACAACCCTACTGAGTCCTTTGCTGTGTCCAGCAGCCTGTCCCCAGCCTCGCCTGCCTCCTGTGTCTGTCCGTCCGTCTGAGAGGCCCCTTTTTCCCCGCCGGTTTATCCATTGCCTCTCCTGCCCGCCTCACCCCAGCAACCCCTCCTCTGCACAGCTGCTCCCCTGCCCTCAGCTTGTTCCCGGGCGCTCAGCTGGCTCCGACATGCTCCCTGCCTGGCTGATTGGGGTGGGGTGGCATGTGGTGTCAGGGGGACAGAGCTGAATGACTGTGGTTCTGCCTCCTCACTCTGACTCCTTTTTGCTCAATTCAATTCCTCAGAAATCGCATTTACACCAACAATGGCCTGGAGTTGGCAGGCAAAGACTGGTTGTGGTTTGGCCGTCCGAGCTGAGCCCCGGCTCCACGGAGAGGGACAGGCAGAGGGGCAGAAGGCCTGGGCTCCCTGCCCCGCTCCCCTCCCTCACCTGCACACCTTTCTTCCCTGCAGAACCCTGATCTCTGCGGACCCCTTCTACCGAACCACGCCTCCCAGCGGCCACGGGAGCCGCTTCACGGCACCCAACTGAGCCTGAGGCCTGGGTAAGGGGCCGGGGAACCCCCCTCCATGCCGGAGTGGTCCTTGTGGGGCAGCCCCCCGGCCTAAGTCCTGGGTCTGGCCAGCCCTGCCCGGGGACCCCAGCCCCAGAATAGGAGGTGGGAGGCCGGGGGCATCTAAAGAGAGAGGGCGCTAGTGCACGGACCACCCGGAGCCCTTCAGGCCTCGTCTCTGTTCACACAGGTTTGCTGACCCCAGGGGACAGGAGCTGGCTACTGTCCCTATTCCCACATCCCCCCGGGGGCTCCCCGCCTACTTTCCTAATGAAATAAAAGCAGTGAGGCCAAACAATGTGTCTGCAGTGTCAGAGGGGGGCTGGGAAAGGAAGGGTGAGGCTGGGGAGGGGGTGCATGACTGGAGTCAAATGTGGAGTCAGGGAGGCCTGGTTGGACTCACCGTCATGATCCGGGCAAGGCACTTCGCTCCTCAGACTCAGTGTCCTCTCCTGGGAATGGGTCACCTCGGGCCTGTGCTCAGTGCTCTGTCCAGTGTGGGTGGGAAGAATCCCTAGGGTAGGGGGCAGGCAGGCCAGAGCGGGAGGTGGGTCTATAGCATGGGGAGGGGGATCAGAGAAGGTCTGCTGGGGCCCTGCTGGGGCCCACATCAGAGAGTCTAAAGGAGAGGGGAGGGGAAATCCCTGGCGGTCCAGTGGTGAAAGACTCCACAATTCCCCTGCAGGGGACATGGGTATCGATTCCTGGTTGGGGAACTAAGATCCAACGTCCCACAAGTTGCACAGCATGGCCAAAATAAATAAGAGGGGAGGAAAGCCAGGCGGGAAAAACCACAGGGCTCTTTCTCCAGAGACAGACGAAGGAGGGTCCGCAATGGATGTCTCCCTGGGCACTGGACCCTAGGGGAGGGGTGGGGGCTGGTCTCAAGGCTGGTGCCTCAGTACCTTCGTGAGAATGAGAACAAGCCTCCCTCTAGGCGGACGCCCCACTTTAACACAAGACTTGAAAGGCAAAAGTCTTCTGGGAGGAAGAAAAGCCTCCCTTCCTTCAGGTGCGGCAGCCTGAGACCCCTCAACCTGCAAGGCAGAAACTGGGCTGCCTCTCAGCGCCTTCCATCACCTTCACTGGTGCTTTTGTGCAGTGCCCAGCCGTCTCACCATACGCCATGGCCCTGCTCGCACCAGGCCCTTATTTTATAAATAAGGAGCCTGGACCCGAAGAGGAGGGGACGACTTCAAGATGCTCGAAGTCGGACAGGGCAGAAAGGCAGCAGCCGCCCCTCTGGGGATGTCCTGGATGTCCCCCGCACCTCGCGGCTCAGCCCGGCAGGCGGAGGGGCAGACAGTGGTCCAAGAGCTGGGCCCCCACCCTTCACTCCACCCCTGCCCCTGCGTGGGAGTCTGTGGAACAGCTCTGCCGGCCCCAGGGCCTGTCTGTGCTCAGGAGTCTTGAGCAGCAGGCCTGGGGGCTGTCCACGGCCTGAGTGGGGCTCCATGTGGGAAGTGGGTGGCTCCAGCTGGCTCCAGCATGGGAGGAGGAGGGGAGTGCGGGACACAGAGTATCTCGACCACAAACGCGCAGAACTCAGGACCCAGCGACAGCCCCACACACTGTGGGCGGGGCCTGCTGGTCTGTGGTCCCCAGCATCCGGTAAGTGGCCAGGCAGATGGAAACACACACACGCACACACACACACACACTCCACCCAGTTTCACCTCTCCGTGTCCTTCCTCAGAGGTGTCCTGTTACAGCTCGTGTTTCCTCCTCGCCCTGCCTCTACTAGCTCAACAGGGGATAAGGTGTCAGGACACCAGAGCTGGACGATGCTGCCTCTCCATCACCTCCCCCCTCACAGTCCTAAACTCAGTTTCCAAGCCTGGGGCCACACCCGCCACAATGTTTCCTGAGCCCGGGCTGTGGACTCCACCCCTGGGCTCCCCTTACCCCTGCCTTCTACCCGCAGCTCTCGGGCAGTCCATCCTGGCCTCCCTGTCTGGGTCCTGGGCTCCAGCCCAAGGGGTTGTGTGAGGATAGGGTGACCCAGAGGGTGGGGTGGCAGGACAGGAGTCCAGCAGGGGGCCAAGGTCAAATCTAGGTGACTCTAGAGCCCCTGCCTGGTGCAGGACACAGGTTTCCTCATCTTTCCATGAGGAAGCAGACACAGAGAGGTAGAGCAACTGGCCCAGGTCCCCCCGTCCTAAGGATTGTGGGTGGGGGTCTGCTGGAGTGGGGCAGAGTGGGAACCCAGAGTGGAAGTCGCCTGGTGGAAGAGTGAGTTGACTCCAACTCACACCTGGCTTCCTGACCTTTGCCCTCCTCCCCGAGGCTCAAAGGGAACAAACTTTGAAGTAATGGGCAGAGTGGTCAGTTGTGGGCCTTGAACCAGGGAAGACTGTAGGCAAGGATTCCAGGGAAGGGTCAGCCAAATGTTCAGTCGGAGGCGGGAGCAAGGGAGGCTGAGAGGTGGGCATCCCTGTGGGGAAGGCGGGGGAAGGGGCCTTGATGGCCTTGCTGCAGGGCCCTTCTCTGCCACTCTCCTCCATTATGAGGCTCCAAAAGGGCACAGACCGTGTCTGTCTTGTTCATACGGAAAGCCAGGGGCAGTGTGTGCACCCCTGCAGATACTCAGTAAATATTAAATAATGGAATGAATGAATGAATGAATTCTGCTTGCCGTTGAGGGTTCTGAGTGTCACCTGCCCGACACCAGGAGGTCAGTAGCGCAGGCTTCCTGCATCTTTGCAGCCCAGTGATTGAGATTACGTGGGCCCTGCCTCCTTGCCCAGATGCCATGGCTGTGGCCCCTGGGACCGCTGTGCTTTGCCCCCCAGGTCACCTCTTCTCCCTCTGCTTGTGCCCCGTTGCTCTCTTCTCTGGCTCGGCCTCTGACCAGCCCCAACCATGTTCCCTTGCTGTGGCCTGAGGGCCCCACATTCCAACCTTGACCCCTGGCAGGTTCCAGGATCACAGTAGGATCAGTGCCAAGCAGTCCTCTGTGCCTTGTCAGGGCAGGAGGGGTGGACATGTTCTCGCCCTGTGGCTATTTGTGTTACTAAAACCGCGTGGGAGGAACTGGCCTCTGCCCGTCAGTTGAGTTTCTCGCCTGCCCCCAGCTAGTATCAGCCCAGCACCCTGTACTCCCCTGGGCCAGGGCTGTCCACAGAGGGTAGCTGTCCAGGCCTGAGCTGTGGAGTCAGACTTCCTGGGTCCAAATTCCAGCTCCCTGAACCCTGAGGCTGCCTCCTGCCTCCAGCTGATCATATGAGCTACAGCTAATATAACAGAGCTCACCGTGTGTGGGCTAAGTGAGATGATGTGTGTAAAGAGTTTAGCATGTGATGAATAGCTACACTGATGCTGGAGCAGAGGAAACCCGAATCCCAGATAGAAGCGGGGATTTGAAATTGTCACAGGGTCTGAGCTTTGTCCCCTCCTGCTTGGCTCTGGACGGTCCCCTCCTCTGCTCTCTTCTCTGCCAGCAGGCCTTCACTTGTCTGGGAGAGTTTGGGTAGGTGATCCACCTGGACAGCCTTACCCGGAGGTCCCTCAAGGGGGCGCTGTCTCTGAGGCCAATTCTCCCAGGCCAATTCCCCCAGGCCTCTGCTCACCTGTAACCAGGACAATCTCTCCTTTCAGCAGGTGATCCCTAGGTTGGGAAGATCCCCTGGAGAAGGGAAAGGCTACCCACTCCACTATTCTGGCCTGGAGAATTCCAAGGATGAAGGGGTCATCAAGAGTTGGACACGACTGAAGGACTTTCACATTGAATCCGCTACCATATTGAATCCTGTCCACCCCCCACTGAAATTTTAGGAACTGTTCTGAGGTGTTATCAACAATGAGGATGATTATTCTTTATTAAGCCCCCACAGCCTGCTGGGAGCTGGGAATATTCTGTGGGGGACGCAGGTGGGTGCTACACTGATGGCATTAGTGTGGGGGAGTGGAGCCCTGGACGGCAGGATGCAAACAGGTGCTGGGTGCTGTGCAATCGGCAGGCAGACGTGTGTGAGGCTGGTGCCATTATAGCACTGTGGCAGCTGATATTGACGGGCACCATCTGGCCCCGGTCACATGGCGACCCGCAGATCCACCAGCTCACGGGCTTGACAGCTGGCCAGCTGGGAAAAGGCATTGGTTGGTGGGAACTGGAGGCCTGGGGGGTGTTGGGAAGCCCTGCGTGGGGAGGCTGTGGGACAGTGGTCTGCTACACACAGAGAGATGGGGGCCTGAAAGGCAGGATCTGACCCCCAACTTCCTCTCTGACTGTCTGGAAAGGTCCCCAGTCCCATGGAAATGTTCCCTGAGCAGCAAATATTTCTGGAGGGATCAGACTCCAGAAACCCACCTCCCGCCAAGGTCTCTCTTCGAGGTCAGAGGAGGGCCTGCTGGGTTCTCCTGCTCCAGGCATCCTGACATTCCTTGCTTCTCAAGATGCTGCTACAGACAAGGTTTGCCAAGAAAGTTCTTTGAGTCATAAAACTTCATTGCTGCAAAGATCTTTGTGAAAACAAATTCAGCCTGAGCCAGAGGGATGCAGCCAGCTCCCAGAGGCTCACGGCTTAGTCTCTGCTAGGAATACATGGCCTTTCCCATCACATCACTGCACTGGGGTCTTGGAGTGCAGCTGGTGAAAAGCATGGGGCTTTAAGCTTCCCTGGTGGCTCAGATGGTGAAGAATCTGTCTACAATGTGGGAGACTTGGGTTCTATCCCTGGGTTGGGAAGATTCCCTGGAGAAGGGAAAGGCTACCCACTCCAGTATTCTGGCCTGGAGAATTCTATGGACTGTATAGCCTATGGGGTCACAAAGAGTTGGACACGACTGAGCGACTTTCACTGTTACTATTTGCTGAAGCGGTATGTGAGTGTGTGTGTGTGTGTGTGTGTGTGTGTGTGTGTGCACTTCAGAGGTCCTCAGGTAAAGAGGCCAGGAAGGCATCTAAGACAGGCATTCTAAGAGAGAGATTGGACAAGATCCTGAAAAAACTGTGCTCAGAAAAGACTTTAGGAGGCTCTGGGCCCAGCGAGGTGTGGTCCCTATGGCAGGACAGCTTTGCTACAGATCCTCTTTCTCCTGGTGGGCTCTGGCACCAGGTGTGGGAAGCTGGTATTGAAGAACCTGGGCAGACTTATTCCTGAGTATGTATGAGGAGGAGGATCTGGCAGTACGGGGCCTCCTGGTTATGACAGTGAAGGCCCTGTGGATCCGGGACAGTAGCCCCTCCACTGTGATCACGTGACTCGCTTAGAGTCCAACCATGTGGGGTAGCAGTCACAGCTCTTTGCGAGCATCAGAAACCAACTTCGGGGACCTCCCTGGTGGTTTAGTGGCTAAGAATCCACCTTCCAATGCAGTGGATGCAGGTATGATCCCTGATTGGGGAATTAAGATCCCACAAGGTGCTAGACAGCTAAGCCCCCGGGTCGCAATGAAGATCCCATCCCGCATGCTGCAACTAAGATCCAATGCATCCAAATTAATAAATAAATATTCTTTAATAAAGGAAAGAAAGAAAGAAAAAAGAAACCAACTTCAGCTTATTTAAGCTAAAAGAAATTTATTAAAAGGCTTTTGGAGCTCACAAAATCTTCAGGTGGACCTGAGAATAAAGGTTAGAGGCTACCCAGCCAAGCTGCTGCTGCTAAGTCACTTCAGTCGTGTCCAACTCTGTGCAACCCCACAGACGGCAGCCCACCAGGCTCCCCTGTCCCTGGGATTCTCCAGGCAAGAACACTGAAGTGGGTTGCCATTTCCTTCTCCAATGCATGAAAGTGAAAGTGAAGTTGCTTAGTTGTGTCCGACTATTCGCGACCCCCATGGACTGCAGCCCATCAGGCTCCTCCGCCCATGGGATTTTCCAGGCAAGAGTACTAACCATAATCAAAATCGCCCCACGGACCTGGGCCCCCTGAGAGCACGTGCCTCCCTCCTTGCGGGGCCCTGGATGCTGTTCCTCCTGCTGCCGCCGCCCCCACACATCCTCAGGAGGGACTCCACACAGTCCCTTCTGCTCTGCATCTCTCATATCCGATTCAAAATCTGGAACGGCTACTTGTGCTGGGTGGCTGCAGCCAACTTACCAGGGAGGCTGGGAGTTCCCAGAGTTTTCAGCTTCCATAGTAGGATGTGTGGGTTCTGTTTGGTAACGCATTTGGGGTTCTGCCAAGGAGACTGCTGGGAGGCCCAAAGAATTCAAATGTCCTTCACATATGGGTTACCGTCAAGAAAGGAACAAGGCAACTTTCCTGGTGGTCCAGTGGTTAAGACTTCACCTTCCAGTGTCGGGGATTTGAGTTCAATCCCACATGCCTGGGAGCCAAAAAATGGAAACATAAAGCAGAAGCAATGTTGTAACAAATTCAAGAAAGACTTAAGAAAAAAGAAGAAGGGAATAAGCATTTGCTGTATGCCTCCTGTGAGCTGAGAGCCTCACATACCTGGCGGGTCTGCTCCTGGTCCTTAAGGACTCTCTGGGATATGGGGAAAGATGCCCTTCCCCACTGCCCTAACAGCATAGCAATCTATGAGTTTCCTGATGCAACCGGAGCCCCTTGGACATGGTTCCCACGTGTAGGTGCCATCCTCTCCGCACAGCAGATGTAGATTTCACAGGCACATACTCAGGAGCTTGGAAACGTACCTCGGTCTCTCTGTAAGTGAACTTAAGCACCCATCTCTTTGCTTCCAGTCCAGCTTGATCCCCTTTGAATTAAAACTGTCAACTGGAAAAAAAAAATCACGACGTGAAAGTTGTGAGTGAAGTTTTACTTGGGGCAAAATGAGGACTATAGTCTGAGAGGCAGCATTTCAGATAGCTCTGAGAAATTGTTCCAAAAAGGTAGACAGGAAGGTCAGTGTATATGCGATCTTTAATGAAGGCGGAGTACATGAAATTAAGCACATGTTTTTCTTGGACTGTAGCCTGCCAGGCTCCTCTGTCCATGGAATTCTCCAGGCAAGAATACTGGAGTGGTTTGCCATGCCCTTCTCTAGCAGGTCTTTCCAACCCAGGGACTGAACCCAGGTCTCCACGTTGCAGGTGGATTCTTTACCACCTGGGTCATGGGGGAAGCCCCCCACCCACCGTTTTTTTAACAGAGGTTGCTGATAATCTCATGAAGGTTACTGCTAGTTACGAGGAGCAGACATCCCCACAAAGGATTTTAGTGCTTTTCTAGGTACGAGGAGATGCAAGAACTGGACTCAAACAACTTTTTTCTTGAAAATATTTAACTGTCTGAGGACCTATTCTGCCAGTTTCTGCAGGAGCACAGAGTGCCTCATTCTTGATCTTCACCCTGAACTCCTTTCAGGAGGTGTTCAAGGTCAGCAGCTGCACCGGCTCATAATGTAATCCTTGTAGAGGTAGATGCTGCTGTTGCTGCTGCTATTTAGTTGCTAAGTCGCGTCTGACTCTTTGCAACCCCATGGACTGCAGCCCGACATGCTCCTCTGTCCATAGAATTTCCCAGGCAAGAATACTGGACTGAGTTGCCATTTCCTTTTCCAGGGGATCTTCCTGACCCAGAGATCGAACCCAAGTCTCCTGCTTGGCAGGTGAATTATTTACCACTGAGCCAGCTGGGAAGCTGGTAGATAGCAAGTGCCAGCGTGTAGTTGGCAAAACTGTCCATCTGAGAATCCAGTCTGGTCAGGATCTGCTCCTGTTCTCTTTCATCTCCGTCCCCCGAAAGGTGCATACCTGCCTGGAGCTTGCTGCCAGGGGAGAGGCATCTGTCCGTGGCTGACTCCCTTGAGATGTGAAGTGGGCTTTGGTCATTCACACCTGTCCTGCCTGCATCTGCCTGGAAACAAGAGTGACACTCTGGCCTCTGGTTGCCAGGGTCACGCAACCAGTCCTTCAGCTGCCTTGCCTGGACCACACACTCAGCACCTCCAGGTCCATCAGCCTGCTCTCCGACACTCCAAGTCCTCCTTGGGGGTGCATAAACTTCAGGATGCTCCCCCTTAGGAAACAGGGGTCTATCGTGGATTCTGGGGAGGGTTCAGATCACCTCCATTTCTATTGAGGCTTCTGCATACAGGCAGGGCGGGAGGAGCTGTTATACCCTCAGGGCACACCTGCTAAGGGAAGTGCCGGTCTGTGGGCTTTTCTCCAGTTGCTGCAAGCAGGGGCTTCTTACGGTGGTGGCTTTTCTCAGTGTGGAGCATGGGCTCCAGAGCACAGGCTCTGTAGTTGTAGCCCATGGGCTGAGTTTAATCTGTGGCACATGGGATCTTCCTGGACCGGGGATCGAACCAGTAACCCCTGTATTGGCAGGCGGATTCTTTACCACTGAGCCAACAGCGAAGGCCCACTTGGGATCTTTTCATGGCACCCTCAGGCTCAGCCCGGGCCAGCATCCATGTTTAGAAGTGTGGCTCTGCCACCCCCCCCACCCAGCTCCCTCCTCTCCCGCCTGCCTGTTGAGCCTTCATCTCCTGTTGGGTGGGATCTTGACTCCTGTTGGGTGGGATCTTGACTTCTGTGATGACACACGCTTCCTCGTTCCAGGGCTTACAGCATCAGCTCCTGGCTCTCCAAGTTCAAAGCCTAGCTTTTTGACTTAACAAAAAATATTTCTCTCAGAACCTGCTCTGTGTTTCAAAGCCTCTTTTGCAACTTAAAGCCAAGGATTTGACTCTTTGTTCTGAGTTTCCTTTGGAGAGCAGAATTTGAGAAGCCAATTTAGCATCTGAATGGAGGGGAAGGGATATAAGGAAATTGCCTCCAGAGGAGCATCAGTTGCTATCTCAAGATAATGCCCAGCTCCAGCGTTATCTCACTGACACACGATCCTTCGAGGAGAGGAGGATTCCAGGTCTGGGACTAGGGTGAGGCGAGTGAGGCACTTCTTTGGGGAGAAGATTTAAAGAAGTGCTGCCAAACCAAGGAATGCAGACAAATATTAGTTTAATGCAGTAATTAAAAAAATCAAAATTAATGCAAAAAACCTCATGAGGAACACAGTAGTGAAATTTAAACACAGGATTCGTAACACTGACTTTCCCTGTTGACACATGATCCACTGTGGATCACAGCACTGGCTATGACCCTGCTTTCATTGCATTAAACTATTATTTCTCTTGATTACTGAGTTTTTTTGGTGCCCCCTTAAATTTTATGCCTGGCCCAAGTAACCTAGCTATCCCTAGCTCCCCTCCTCCCCCTTCTTCCCCACCCCCAATTCCACCACGGTTTGGGAGTTTCTCCAGTTGTGAGAACTGAGATTCTGAGAGGGTGAGTAATTCAAGTCAGGACAGATGGCCCCAGGGATCCTGTGGGAGGGACACTTCCCATCCATTCATTCAACACATGTTCGTTCAGTAGGTACAATGCAGTGGGCACAGGGCTGAGCACCATGAAACATCCATGAACAAGGTCTCCACCTTCATGCATCTTACATCTTTAGCACAGAGGAAAGTGAAAGTGAAAGTGTTAGTCATTCAGTTGCTTTAGACTCTTTGTGATTCTTTGGACTGCAGCCTGTCAGGCTCCTCTGTCCATGGAATTCTCCAGGCAAGAATACTGGAGTGGGTGGCCATTCCCTTCTCTACGGGATCTTCTCAACACAGGGATTGAACCCAGGTCTCCTGCATTGAGGCAGATTCTTTACCTTCTTAGCCACCAGGGCAGAAACAGACTTCAACTAATTCACAGTTAATTATTTATTTAATTATAATTGGAATAAGTACTTTGAAGGAGAAATGTGGGAGCTGAAGAATCTGTAACATCAGGGCTTGACTCCTGTGTTCTGAAGGATCTGGGAAGATTCTTTGAGAGTGGGAGGTTTCAGCTGAAATTTTAAGGGTAAGCAGTGCGAGTTAAGGAGAATGGGAAGAAGATGGACCAGCATGTGCAAAGCTCCTGGGGTAGAAAGACGCTGGTGCATGTGAGAAACTGAGAGAAAGTGTGTTAGACCAGGTGCATTCTGTAGCAAAGAGCCTATACCTCTAAATGGCTAAACATATTGAAAATGTATTCCTCATTTGTTACATCGTCTAACGTGAGTCAGACAGTGCATCCCTCGGGGCTCCAATTCCTTTCCACCGTTGACACTGCAGAAAATAAGAGAGGAGGATTGTGTAGGGAGGTGGCTGTGTCACTCCTGCAGGCATCCATTGGCTCAGGGCTCATCCCAGGGCCCCACCCCATCAGCCTGAGAACTCAGGAAGAAGCAGGGAAAAACAGAAGTTGGTGACCCTCAACAGCCCCCACCACAGGGAGGGGGACCAAGACAGGCTAGTTCTTGGTGGTCATGGTTGGGACCTGAGTTTATAGCCTTGGAGCAGAAGATTGGACCTACACTTGGCCACAGGTCTAGGAAGGTATTAACATATGGGCGGCAGTCATCTGTGACCACTGTGGCCTATTTCGGAAGGAAGTGCTCAGAAGTCATTTTGGAATGTGGAACCTACTAGAACCATTACTTTGATCAGGTTTCCATCCACAGTGTGGAGGCAAGGCCCTGGCCATTGAGTCAGCCTCCCTCTCTTGGCCATGTTGCTCCAGCTCCTGTGTCCTTGGGAGAGATGAAGAGGGTTTGTGGAGGTGGGGGTGGCTACTGAATAGAAAATGACACTCTCAGCTTTCAACAGACCAGGCAGGTCACTCTCAGAGCTCTGGTTTCAGGGGAAAATGATCTAAGTTATGTCTAGGCTTCAGTTTCCAGGGAGCCTGGGGAGCAGACGCTCAGAGGCTGAGGCTGGGCTAGCCTTGTGAGTCTGTTTGTCTAGAGAAAGGTTCTGGGCCAGTGAGGGGCCAGAGACTACCTGGAATTTGCTAATAGGCAAACCCTGAGCCCAGATCACAACCCTACGGGCCTCTTTGCTTGGCCCTCTCCAGCTTGTTCTGGGGTTCCTAGGCTTGCACTAGAAAGAGAAGGGAACGACAGAGGATGAGATGTATGGATGGCATCACCAACTGGATGGACATGAGTTTGAGCAGGCTCTGGGAGTTGGTGATGGGCAGGGAAGCCTGGCGTGCTGCAGTTCATGGGGTCACAAAGAGTTAGACACGACTGAGCAACTGAACTGACCTGAGACTAGACTGAGGGTTCTAGGACACCCCCAGTTGGGCAAACACTGAACCCCAGGGCCTGGAATCAAGATCTCCAAGTAGGACAGTCCTGGAAGTTTTTCTGCTGTCGGCAGGGTGGGAGAAAGCACTTGGGCATCCTGGGTGGTTCTTCTGATTTCCCACAGCCAAGAGGGGCAACAAGATACAGTGGGAGGAGGCCTGGTTCGCAATAAGATGGATTGGGTTGGAATCCTGCCTTTGCCCCTGAGCAGCTGTGTGACCTTAATCAAGCAACATAACTTCTCTGAATCTGTTTTTCTCATCTATAGGGCAGAGGGATTTAGTACCTGCCTGGCCAAGGCGTGGAGAAAGGTAAATCAGAAAACCCGGAGGTGCTCAGTAAATGGTAACCATCATCACTTTTGTGGCGGAGAACTCGGATGGGAGGGGAGCAAGCAGCACAAACTCCTCCCCTGCCTCCTCCCCCTACGCCTCACAGGCAAACATCTTTCTTGCAGCTTCAGCCAAAGGGATCCTGTTAAAATGTGTGTCAAATCACGTCACTTCTCTGTTCAAAGCCCCCAGGGAGCTCTCACCCAGGGTCAAAGCCAAAGCCTTCACAGGAGGCCACAAGCCCTCCATGGTCTGCCCTGTCCCTTCCTCTCTGTCCTCGTCTGTTGCCGAGCCCCACCCACCCTTGCTCCGTGGGCATTCTGTGGCTCCAGAACGCCCAGGCACACTCCTGCCCTGGAGTCTTGGCATTGCCGTCCCCTCTGCCAGGAACCTATTTTCCTCAGACGTCTGTCTGCTTTGTTTGTTCCTCCTCCTTCCAGTCTTTGCTCAAATGCCATCCTGCCGACGAGGCCTCCTTGGCCACTTGGTTTTTACTTCTTATTTCTGTTTTCCCTTTGATATTTATTTATTTATGTGTTTAAGTATGGCTTCATTGAGTCTTCGTTGCAACCTGAGGAGTCTTTCATTGCAGGTTCGCAGGCTCTTCTTTGGGACGTCCAGGCTTCTCTCTGGTATCTGCGTCTGGGATTAGTTGCCCCGACGTATATGAAATTTTAATTTTCTGACCAGGGATCAAGCCCACATCCCCTGCACTGGAAGGTGAATTCTTAACCATTGGGCCACCAGGGAAGTCCCTGACCACTCTGTTTTAAGTGGGGTCCTCAGTCCTGTCTTCTTATTTTAGCTCCTCTACAACTTGGCCATTGCCTGACATATTCAAACGCAGTTTGTTGATTATCTCCACTCATAGGGATGCAAGTGTCACAAAGGCAAGGTTTTTTTTGTCTCTGAGGGTCACATGCATAGCCATTCGCAGTGTCTGGGCATATGAGCAGGGGCTTCATGGTTGTTGAATGAATACCTGAATGATGGTGAGGACTCAATTTCTGGCTCATACAGGTAAAGGGAGTGGGCCATGGTACAAAGGACCTTGTCACTTCCTTTTTAGCCAAATGAGGGAGTTGGACTAGACCCTCGGGAGATGAGGAACCATGGGAATTGTAAGTGTCATTTAGTTCCTGCCTCCATGCACTTTTCTGGGGTGAGGGTCCCTGGCTTCTTAACAGAACCTGTGATTTTCCGATGTACCAACCACACTCCCAGGGCTGGCATTTCATGGTTGGCTCTAATAGGCTCAAAGCCTTGCTTTCTAAGAACAGATGATGCCAGCATTCCTTGATCTTATTCAAGTCCCAGCAGCCACAGAGGTCCTGGCTCCAAAGATGAGGGGGTGGGAGGTGAGGGGGAGATGGGGGGTTGGAACAGGGGATGGTGGGGGTGGGAACCAGAGGGGTCGTGGGAGGGTCAGTGAGGCAGGGGGCTGGGGTGGTCGTGGGGGCACAGGAGGGGCAACAAAGGGGACTTCTACATGACATGTGCTGTTTTCTTCCTTTTATTTAAAACAAACTAGATATTAAGCAAGTGTGACACAATGTGAGCAACTGTTAGCACTGGATTCTGGGCATAGGGATGTTTATCACAGAAAGCTCTGTACGTTTTCTGTATTTCAAAAATTTCTTTAAAAAAGAAAAAAAAAACAATGGATTTGGAAGCGGGTAGGACAGTTCTAGCTCCTGACTAGGAATGGAGAGGCTGTTTCAGGGGGCCTGAGGGGCCTGGCCTTTGGACATTTTTCCAGCACGTGTGGGCAGAGGGGCTGGCCGGGGTCTGGGTGAATTCTTGGAGCTGTCAGAGCCCCTCCTGGATCCCAGGTTTCAGTTTCCTGCCTTTCCAGGGAGTGGGGAAAGGCTGAGAGGCCCCGTGCTGGGGCTGAAGCTAATTCATTAGTGACGCCTCGACAAGGGCTGGGCGCCCGCAGCGCCAGCGTGATTCATCAACACGATTGCCCCGCTGCCAGCCTGCGTGGGCCCAGAACGACAGTGCACTTTACCTTTCCCCACTGAGAAGGGCCTGGTGGGAGGCGAAGGTACAGCATCTACCGAGAGCAAGCAAGAAAGAAGAGGGCTGGTCCCCTGTACCCTTGAGCCCAGGAAGCTCTGCCAAGGCCGGGGCTGGGGTGGCAGGGGCTCGGGGGTCCTGCCCGTGCTGGCAGAGCCCAAGAGGGCTGCTTGGTGCTGCAGCGCCAGCCCCAAGCATGTGGTGAGGGGGGCTGGCTGGGCTCCCTCCTCCACAGCAAATGTTCCCTTGGGGAAACTGCTGGCGGGGGTGGGGGGTGGCTCTAGGAGGTGGGGTGGGATGGGGAGGCGCTCTTTCTTGTCCCAGCTGCCTGGCTGAGTTTTCCTAGCTTTCTGGTCTCTGAGGTGTCAGCTCTTCCCAGAAGTTCTCCCAAATGAGTAGAAGGGAGAAAGTTGGTTTGGGGCTTAGGGGAGATCCAGAAGGAGCTGGAAATCCCACTGCCTGGGGCTCAGAATCCTCCTCCATCCCAGATCTGGTGTCTGAGCCCCACTTATCCTCTGGTTCCTCAACTCAGCTCGCATCTTGTTAGTCTTCATTCCAGGGCAGCGATCCAAGGCTAGCTCCCAGCTCAGAGCAATACCTGCCTCTGTGTTCCCCATCACCTGTTCGCCCCATGACATCCCTCGCCTGATTAAAACTGCTATTGCTCTGCCCTTTTGTTCCCTTATCCAACACATAGATATCAAGCATCTGAGCAAAAGATGCCAGGACCCCCCCCAAAAAAAAGATACACATGGAATAATTCCATTTATATGAAATTCAAGAGCAGGCAAACCTGACCCATGATGATAGAGGTCAGGATCACCGTTGCCGCTGGGAGGTGGGGATTGTCTGGAAGAGGCAGGTGGGAGGGAACTCTGAGTGATGGAAATATTACACGATGTTTACATCTGTCAGAACTCACCAGACCGTATACTTATGGCCTAGGCATTTCACGGTATGTAAAGTTTGCCTTCATCTTTTAAAATGTGGACAGTTTTCATTGAACCACCGCTATGTGCCAGACCCTGTGCCAGCAAGGAAGGAGACAAGTGTGCCTGCCCCGCCCAGCTTACATTTCAGGGGTTGTGGTTTTCATCCTCTTCTTGCATTGGTCCCTGCTGTCTGCCCTTGGACTGGCCTCCTGCCCTGACTGTAGTGGGGAAAAAAATGGGGATGGGTCAAAGGGCAAGATGCAATCTAGAGGTCTGTCCCATCAGCCAATTATCTTTTTTTTTTTTAATTTATTATTTTATTTATTTGGCTGTCCCAGGTCTTAGTTGCAGCATGCAAACTCGTAGTTGCGGCATGTGGGATCTAGTTCCCAGACCAGGGATGGAACCTGTGCTCCCTGCATTGGGAGCGTGGAGTCTTACCCACTGGACCATCAGAGAAGTTGCTCAGCCAGTTATCAACACACCAGTCAAGATGGGAAGGCAGAATGCAGGAGGCTTGGAGCCTACAGACTTGACTCCCTGACTGTATTCTCTCATCACTCTGCGATCTTCAGCAAGTTGCCTAATCCCAGAGCCACTTTCCTCATCTTTCTTATGGGATTAATAACCATCAGAATTAGAGGCTCTGCCGTGAGAAAATTCATGGTCAGAAGTGGAGTCGTTTCCATTTATTGGAATGGTACATGGTTAAGACTACTCCAATAAATGGAAACGACTCCACTTCTGACCATGAATTTTCTCACGGCAGAGCCTCTAACTCTGATGACGAAGGCATTCTTAATCCCGTAAGTACATAAGAGCGGCTTCCCAAGTGGTGCTAGTGGTAAAGAACCTGCCTGCCAATGAAGGAGATGTAAGAGACGTAGGTTCGACCCTTGGGTTGGGAAGATTCCCTGGAGAAGGAATTGACAACCCACTCCGTATTCTTGCCTGGGAAGTCCCATGGACAGAGGAGCCTGGTGGGCTACAGTCCATAGGGTCGCAGAGAGTCGGACACGACTGAGCACACACACACACACGGTTAAGAACACAAGTTGGAGAGGCAGTCTGCCTGGTTTTATTTTTATTTATTATTATTTTTGGCCAAGCAGTGAGGCATGCGGGATCTTATTTCCTCAACCAGGAATGGAACCTGTGCCCCCTGCAACGGAAGCGCCAACCTTAACCACTGGACAGCCAGGGAAGTCCCCTGCCTGGTTTAAATCCCAGCCACTAGCCAGCAGGGTGACCTTGGACAAGTCACCCATGCACGTGTGCATGCTAAGTCACTTCAGTTGTGTCTGACTCTGTGCGACGCTATGAACTGTAGCCCACCAGGCTCCTCTGTCCATGGGATTTCCCAGGCAAGAATACTAGAGTGGGTTGCCATGCCCTTCTCTAGGGGATCTTCCTGACCCAGGGATTGAACCTGTGTCTCCCGCATCTCCTGCATTGCAGGCGAATTCTTTACGGCTGAGCCACCGGGGAAGCTCCAAGCAAGTCACCCAGCTCATGTCAAACCCCTCTGAGCCTCAGTTTTTCCAGCTTTAAACTCGGGGCAGTGGGGGTACCTACCTCATAGGTTTGTGGCAAGGATTCAACGCAATGCTTTTAGTACCGTGCTGGGCACACGACAGGCTGGCAATAAACCAGAGGGAGTGTTTCTGCTGGCAGCTCTAGCAGGAGGGCTTGGAGTAGGAGGGGAGAAGTCGGGGCAAAAAGGCTGCTGGTGAGAGCGTGTGCAAGAGGAAGCGTTACAGAACGAGTGTGGTCACAGTTTGTGGTGCTCAAAGGTGCTCGTGTGCTCCAGTCCTGTGTCCACCGCAGTTACCCACCGACCTTGAGCACAGCTGGAGGAACTCGGCAGAAGGGGTGAGTGCGCTAACCGGGAACCTGCGGCTCGCTGAGGGTGTACCGGGCGGGGAGGGGTACGGAGCCAAGCTTGGGTCCCCGCAGATCCTCGACCCACCCTGAAAAAGCCCAGAAAGAGCACTGGCCTGAGTTACTCCCCTAATGTGACCCTAGCGGGAAGACTGGACGCACGCCGCTGGACACGAACGGCGGGCGTTGGCCTAGCCTCAGTCCCTCCTGGAGAGCCACTTGTCCAGGCTTGGGTCACGCGCCGGCATTTCCTCACTCCTTGTTTCCTTCTTGGACTGGCAGCTCTGGGCACCTACAAACCGCACACCAAACGGCTCGCGGTGGCTGGAAGCGTAGACAGCGTCAGTCGTCGGGTTTGTGTTGGCACGGAGCCAGGCTTGCGGGTCGCGGTTCTTGGGTTCCCTGGGTTAGTGCTGTCTCCGGTGCCCAATCAGTGGGAAAGCGGGCCGCGGGCCGGGGCTCCAGGACCCAACTCAGCGGCACCTTGGCCCCGCCCCGCCCTCCTTCCGCTTCATTGGCAGCTGCGCGCGCGTCGGGGGTTGCCAGGGCGACGGGTCTCCAAGCTGAGAATCCGCGCTAACTCGAACCAGTCGGCCTCCAGCGGAGGGAGCGGCGGTGGCCGGAGGGCGGGCGGCCGAGCGCGGCGCGCCGCGGCGGGGGCCCAGGGGGGCGCCTCCTCCCCGCCCCGCACGGCCTCCCTCCCGGAGCAGGGACAGGCCGGGGCGGGGGGTCCCGGAGCTAGCGCGGCCTCGGCCCCGTCTAGGAGGCCCAGGGGCCGCCAGGGCGGGGCGATGCCGGGCGGCGGCGGCGGTAGCCCCGCCCGGGGCTGGTGACCATGGGCATCGCCGAGTCTACGCCGGACGAGCTGCCGTCGGACGCTGAGGAGCAACTGCGCAACGGCGAGCAGCAGTTGGAGCTGAGCGGGAGGCGGCTGCGGCGGCTTCCCAGCGCCGTGTGCGCGCTGAGCCGCCTGCAGAAGCTGTACGTGAGCGGCACGGGGCTGCGCGAGCTGCCCGAGGAGATCGAGGAGCTGCGCGAGCTGCGCATCCTGGCGCTCGACTTCAACAAACTCGAGCGCCTGCCCGACGGCCTGTGTCGCCTTCCGCGCCTCACGCGCCTCTACCTGGGCAGCAACCGGCTGCTGGCGCTGCCCGCCGACTTCGCGCAGCTGCAGAGCTTGCGCTGCCTCTGGATCGAGGGCAACTTCCTGCGGCGCTTTCCGCGCCCGTTGTTGCGCCTGGTGGCGCTGCAGTCGCTGCAGATGGGCGACAACCGGTTGCGCGCGCTGCCCGCGGAGCTGCCGCGCATGACGGGCCTGCGCGGTCTCTGGCTCTACGGCAACCGCTTCGAGGAATTCCCGCCCGCGTTGCTGCGCATGGGCCGCCTGCACATCCTCGACCTAGACCGCAACCGCCTGGGCGGCTTCCCCGACCTGCACCCGCTGCGCGCCCTGCGCGTCTTCTCCTACGACCACAACCCGGTCACTGGCCCCCCCCGCGTGGCCGACACAGTCTTCCTTGTGGGCGAGGGCGCCGTCGAGCGCATGGCCGAGCGCGACGAACCCACGCCCCGGCCGCTGCCCAGGCGCCCAGCGCGGGCCTTTGAGGATGAAGAGGAAGAAGACCTGCTCATAGGGGGCGGTAGCTCCCGGGCTCTGGGGCCCCCCGGGGACAGCCTCCGCGCCCTGGAAGCAGCTCCAGGACTGGGCACCTGAGCCTGTGATCTGGACGATGAGCTTCGGCCAGTCTGGGAGGAGGGGCTCTGGGAAGGTTCGTGGGAACGGTGGGTTCCTACTTGGGGGCAGAGGAAGGGTCAGTTTGGGCACACTGCCAGGGACAGGCAGGCCTGGGGGCCATCTTCAGACATTCCAGGGTAATGAGAAGACTGCCTCCCGGCTGGTCCCTGGGCAGTTGTCAGGCCAAGAAGTCCCAGCTCTCTCCACCTATAGCTCGAATGGCCCCTGATAAAGTTCCTGACAACACAATAAAAGCACCAGCTTCTTCCTGGAACCAGGGTCACCACTGATCACGGAATCATCTCCTCGACTGAGTCTGGATGCCCAGGGCCCCCACCTCAGACAGGAGTTTGGATCTTCTAGGTCCACCCTTTCTGGCCCAGGAGCCACTACCTCTGGGTGGACCACATGCCTGCATGAGGCAGAAGTGCGAACAGAAAGAGGCCTGGCCCAGGGGTTAGGGGCTTGGAGCTGGAGCCTGTGCCCTGGACAGACAGGTGTGGGAGCCGGGGATTGGGGACCAAACACCACAGCTGTCCTTGCCCCTCCCCGGGGGCTCATGGTACATACCTCCCTCTCCAGGCCTAAATTTTGTGTGGGGAAGGGGTGGGGATGAGGGGGTCACCCAGAAGGCAAGGTCTCTGCCCTTGCCTTTTATTCTGTTCTCTTCTCCCAGATTGTGTGCGGAATCTTGCTGCAAAGAGAACAGGCCCTCCCTTCCCCACGACCTGAGCCTTCCAGCTGTCAGGTTTGAAAAGAAGCCACTGTGCCTCCAGGGCCTCCTGCACCAAGAGAGAGGCTCTCTGCTCTGGGCGGCTGCTCCTGGGTAGCCACAGCCTGGACTCTCCATTCCCTTAAAAGGGCAGCGTCAGGGTGGCTGGCACGGCATGGGGCAGGGGACGAGCCCTGTGTGCCTCCTCTCCGTCACCAGGACAGCCTCCAGTGGGTGAGGAATGAGGCTTTGCTCTGTAGTTCCCAGGGTCAGATCTTTCCCATCCAAGCAATAATGGGAGGAAGGCCCAGGGCCAGGGCCACTCAGGGACACTGTCTGGGGCAGGGGCCCCACATGGTGGTGTTTTCTTTAGGAAGAGAAAAAAAAAAAAACTGGCTGTAAACATAAATTATATTTCTTGGAGAAAGAATGTGCGTTTCCCACATGCCTGTTTATTTATAAGTCCTGGGAGCACTGGGTCCCGTTGCTGTGGGGACTCTGGGCTGCCCCTGGCACTGCCCTTTGTCCACGTGTCCCAACTCTGCGTCACAGTGGCCCCAGCCACCTCTTGTGTCCCATCTGGGGCAGGAGAGCTTGTCTTCAGTCACAAATGGCTTTGGCTGCTCAAGACTACTCTTCCGTCTGGCTGTGTCTTTCTGCTACCCAGCCACTGCCCCCCACCCCCAGCCTCCTTTCCCCGGTCTTCTCCAGCTTCGTTCTCAGATTCCTGACTCTTAATATATTTTTGAATCTCAGGCTGGCCTGACCTTTCTCTATTCTTTCACTGGTACTGACCCTGTTCCTCCCCATCTGTGACTATTCTTCCTTCCTTCCATCTCCCTGGCTCCATTTCCTCTCTCTGTTTCTTCCTCTTAGTCGCCTTTTTTTTTTTTTTAAGCTCAGTCATTACTTTCTCTCTTCATTGTTAAGGGGGGGATAAAAAGAGTTAATTTTTTTTTTTTTTTTAAGAGAGAAAATTGTAGAACATCAAGCCTGGAGGCCCATGTCCCATGAGAAGATGCTGCCAGGCCACCATCACCATGGCAACAAGGATAATGTCATATGAGGCCCAAAGGTCAGGCTTGGCCCAGCAGCTCGATGGCCACTGGGCTGGGCCTGCAGATCAGGAAGAGGCCAGGGATAGATCTGAAGGAATCAGCTTGGGAGAGTGAAGGCCTCCAAATGCACAAAGTGCTTGTAGAATGGGGAAGACTAGAGGCTGCCTTCTTCTCAAGGAAGAAAAGGAGCCTGGGGTTTGGCTGTGTCCCTCCCAGAGACCCTCAGGTACCACGATACCCCTGTTGAGGCTCTATCAGGGCCGGTGGTCCCTCCCCACTGGCCCACCTGCTCCCCAGCCCCCAGCTACCCGTGACTTATCACTTGGCCTTGGAGGAGCAGGGAGAAAGGGAGATGATTTTTATAGGGGCACTTGTAACAATGGCCAGGTCAGTGGTTCCCCACATTGTTGGGGAGAAAGTCAGGGGTGGGTTGGTTGTGGAGGAACAGGTCAGGGAAGCCCTGGAAGAGTTCAGTGTTTGTGCTGAGGATGCAGGGCAGAGGCAGGCTGTGGGGATGGTGATAAAATGAGAGCAGAGGCAGCAACGGGGCCAAAAACAGGCCCCGGGCTGTAAGTGACTTGCCCATAAGAGGATGTTAGGCCTGCTAACCCAGAGCTCAATCCGACACAGGAGATGCTACCTGCCTGTGGCTGGTAGTCAGGTCTGGGTGTGGAGTCAGTGGGAATCATAGCCTCTCTTCCTCCTGGAGCCTCCCAACAGCCAGCCCTCCCAGCTGGCAGAGCAGCAGAGACTGGATGCCTTCCTGGATTCATTACCATCATCCCCCTCTTCCCGCTTCAGAAAGCTTCTGAGAACAGGGTGCTCAGAAACTGGTGGCACTGTCCAGAAGCACCTCCCTTCCTTCCAGTGCCGTCACATGGGCTTGCTTAGCCATTGCCCCAAAGCTTCCTTAAGACACCTGGGCACTCTTGTTCTCAGAATGGACGTTTATTAGCACACCTGAGTGTGCCACGCAGAGCATGTATTCAGACAGGGGTCCCTGCCCAGGGGTGGGGCTCACAGTCTAAAGGTGGCACAGCTTGTACACACAAGACGCAGACACAGGGAGCGGGGCGTCTTCAGGGGAGACAGGTCAGGGAAGCCACGGCTGGGGCATACAGAGTGTTCAAGCCGCGTCCTTCTGGTCATCTTTGTGGGGCAGGGCGAGGTGAGCAGAACGTGGCCTGAGATGGCCTTCCAGAAAGCAGCGGCATCCAAGAGGGACCGGCAGGAGAAAGAGACCAGAGGGCAGTGGTCCCAGGCACAGGGAAGGATGGGGTAGCCTCTGCAGGCAGGGATGAAGAGAAACCCCACGAAGTAAAGGCAGGAGAAAGACGGAAGTGCAGGAGGAAGGAGGCTTGGAGCCCATGGCAAGGGGCTGTCACCTCTGCCAGGCCGAGCTGTCTTGCCTTTTAGCCTAGATTTTCCGGATCGAGCAGAAGCCCTGGCAAGAACTGCTTGTGAGGCTTACTTACCTGACCCTAGGGCTCCCTCCAACCTCTGAACCAGAGACATTTAAACCATATTGTCAGTATGGGGCAGAAGGGGAGAGGGCGGGCAGCTTCAGGTGGGAGTACTTCGTGCAGAGTGAGGAGAAAGCTGCCAGCCCCAGGTGTGGGGGAGCAAGAGGCAAGGTGGCCGCTCTAATAGGCGTGGACAGGGGCCAGCAGGTGGACACAGGGCAGTGGAGGGCTCTCCTTTCCTGTGTGCCCGTAACAGGTGTAGCGCTTCCCTTCTGAAAGCACTGGGAGAGCTGCCAAGCCTCGGTTTCCCCGGGCTGTGTGCAGGAGGGAAGGAGAAAGGGCAAGGATGGTTATTGCTCTTCTGTGGATGGAGGGAACTGCGGAAGGAAACAGCTTGCCCCGGGGCCTCTGTGTCTACTGGGGCCCACCTTCCTAGGTCCTCAGGCCGGGACTGGCCTTGGACGCTTTCGAGTTGAGACTTCTCTAATTCTAAAGGATGAAACCAGAAAAGGGTTGGAGAGAAGGCTCAGGTCCAGCCAACAGCCCAGAACTCCACAGGGAACAGAGAGGACACATTGGCCTGAAACCACAGTGGGCCTGTCAGAGTTCACATTGGTGGTGGGAAAGGTGAAGGGTCTCCCTTTGGTTTGTCTCACCTGCCTTGGAGGGTGGTAAGGGTCCCCTGGGAACTGTGGGGAGGGTGTGTTGGGCTGGGTGAACTAAAGGGGCACCCTGTAAGCCCTAAGGAGACTCCACTCCCAATAAGCCTTGCTTTAGGCATGATCCAGGGGGTATGGCTGCTTCCTGGATTTCTGGGTAGGTGGTGGGTTCATATTCTCAACCTGAAGATAGGCTAGAAGGGCCTCATCAAGTGAAGCTGAATCCCAAAGGTGACAGGTGAGGGGAGACTTGGCCCCAGGCTCCCCATCCCCATCCCCCACTTCCTCTTCCCCTGGGAGATAGTGGAGGGCTAGGACCCACGGAGGAAACAGCCAAGGCCCTACTTTTTCACGATCCTTTATTAATCAGAACGGGCCTTGCCACAAAAAGCAGGGCCCATCCCCACAAAAATATGATTTTGCAAAGAGGAAATCTTGCTGGCTTAGAGGGTGCATGTGGTGGAAAATTTTTGTATGTTTTTTTTCTTTTTCCCTCTTTTTTTCTTCAGTTTTTCTTCATTTCTCTTCGCTGCAATTTTTTTTTTTTTGTGACGGTGGGTTTTTGTCGTAGTTTTTTTTTTTTTTTTTTTTTATATATAAAACACTTGCGCTCAAGGACTCAAACACAATACAAACAGAAACCACCAATCCCCACCCCTGGGGCCCCAGCAAGACTGGGGACTCTGGGGACTCCCCTTGGCTTTTTGTGTGGCTGTTTTCCTTGTCCCTTCCCTGGCGTCTAGCGCCGGTGGGCAGGTGCGGGGTCCTGGGGCAGGTGGAATTTATACAGCAGTTATGTGGGGTGATGGTCACAAGAAAGGATACCTGAACAAGTTAACGACTAACTCTAGGGTGCCCACAAAGATGGTGGATGACGCTCAAGAAGGGTGCAGGGACACAGTGGAGAAGAGATAGGTGGGCCCAGGCCGGCCTCAGCTATCCCTGGAGGCTCTGTTGGGGGAGGGGCAGGCGGGCCTTGCCTTCAAGCTGCGGTAATAATACTTTGCTCGCGGGTAGCACCTTCAGAATCCTCCTGCCTCCACCCCCAGGTCAGGTGACGGCGGCCTTACAACCTCCCCCATGAGGTAGGTGAAGTATTATTACCATCATTTTACAGATGGGGAAACTGAGGCCCCGGGAGTGTGGGTGATCTGTCCAAGGTCCTGGGATGGCAACAGGGCGGTGCCCTTCCTCCACCCCCAAGTTCCCCCTTTCTCTGTTCCCTAAAGCCTTAGACCTCCCCCTGCCCTCACCCACACCACCCGCCTCTTCCCTTGCTAGCCCACCTTGCCCTTGGCCCGCCGCTTGCCACCCCTCCCCCGCGTCCCAGAGCTCAGGCTGCACGTCGGGGGTTGGAGAACCCCACGCGGGGTTCATCGCGGCGCCTGGGTGCTGTCAGGTTTGGAATAGGCAGGGCCAGGTGAGGCTCTCTGCATGTGATTGGCTAAGAGCTTCATGGGCGGGGCTCGGAAAACGGGGACGCATTGCCCCGCCCACTCAGTGCTAGTTGGTCCAATTCCCGAGAGCTCTGTAGCAGGCAAGGGGACCCGGGGCGGGGCTTGCTGTCCCACCGGCCTCGGGGTGGAGGATTTGAGGGCGGGATGGAGGCTGGCAGAGCCCCTCCGCTTTTCAGAGCTTCCAACAGCAACCTTTCTTCGCTTCCACTGTCTCCGGAGCCGCTGCCCTCCCTCCCCGCTGGGGGTTGGTTCCCCGGCCTGCCCGATAAGGGCTGTGCTATGAGGGCAGACCCCCATTTTAAGCAAAGCTACAATATAGAAAAATTGGGATTTACAAGGAATGTGGGTGACTACTTGCTTTACGTTAGCACTCTTCACTCTACAAAATGATTCACTTACTTTGTATGATATTCCTCCAGATCCTTAGGGTCAGGGGTAGGGACGAAGGCGTGAGAGTCTATGTAAGAAACTTTTGATATGGGCAAAAATGTGAGCAGAACGCTCAGCTCAAAGGGAAGTCTGCTTAAGGAACATGGTTCCCAACTGCCCATGCTTTTGCCGTGCAAAGTTGGGGACCTTTTCTAGAGTCTCCTTTCCTGGGGCGTTAGACCCATTTGGGGGTAGAGCCGTGGTCCCAGGCCTCGTCCACAGACTGTGGTGTGTTGGCGCCACCTGGCGGCGTCTGCCGGGAATGCCAGGCGCAAACGCGCGGACCCGGGATTCGAAGGCGGTCGCCAGCTGTCTTGTATCAACACCGGGACCCACGTGGGGATGAGGGGGCTTAAGCAGGGATCATCTTGAAATCTTCCCTCTCCGTGGAGTTGCTAGTTCTAGTCTCTGCAGCCGCGGAGGCAGGGAAACCACAGCTTCTTTGTGAGGGAGGAGGGCAAGCTCAAAACTCACAGGATCCGGGAATGCTCTCTGCTTCCTCCGCCTGAACTAGGGGACCAGGGGCGGTGGGAAAGGTGAGCTGCTCAAGTGATGCAAGGACAGAGACCACGATGGAATGACAAGGAAGGTCTCCGAGCGGGGATGGGGGCGTGGGGTGGGATGGAGGAGAGGGAGAATGTGTGTGGCAGGGAGGTCGGCAGAGAGGAGGAGGGGGAAGGAAGCTGGAGGGCGTGGTGAGTGCTGCCAGTGTGGCTGGGATGTGACACCTGGGAGCGGGGAGGGTGTCTTTGGATGAGGATGTTAGGGAAGAGAGCTAGTGGGGGCTTGGGACCCCTGAGACAGACAGGAGCAGAGGTGGAATATCATATGCACAGCGGTGCCTAAAAGGCAAAAACCGATGCTCAAGAGATGACGCTGCTGGGGAGGGAGCCGGTGGAGAGCTCGGGGAGGCGGGAGGAGAAGGACAGAGCCCAGGTCTCAGCCTAGCTCCTCTCTGCCCCTCTTCCCCACCCCTCTTTCCCTCCATCCCTGCCTCACCCCACCCCCTCACCAGCCTCTCCTCTCCCACCCCCTAGCTCTGTGCCTTGACTTCTCAAGCCTCCAGCCCACCCTGTCCTTTCAGCCTCTTCTTCAGCACAAGGGCCCCAGGGACACAGGGAGTGCGTGCTGCCACCCCCACACGTGCACGCACACACACGTTACAAACGCACGGTGGACACAACACAATACGCAGGGCTGCGGCTCCAGGACCCCCGGAGCAGGCTATATACTATCCTCGGCACTCAGGGCCCAGCCGGCTCCTGAAACTGCCCTGGAACAGGCCTCTCTCTCGGTCAGGCCAGGCCGGGGCCAAACGCCTCCGACATCCCCTCTCCTGGGCCCACGTTGGGGGCGGGGGAGGGGGCGGCCTTCCTCCACTCCTAGGCGCTGCCTTAAAGAAAACGGGGGACCGTGCCCACCTGCGGGCCTCTGGAGGGATCTGCCCTCTGGCTCTCAAGCTCACCTCCCGCTTCTTGAGTATCAGCAAGTCAGGAAGGAAAGGGGCGAAGCAGGCAAATGGCTCCCAGAGCCCCTCCCCCAGAGCTGGACCGGTGGGGAATAGGGCTGGTGCTCCCTAGAAGCAGGGCCCGACTGGTTCCTGGGACCTCTCCCTGGCCGAGCCCTCGGGATCCTTCCCTCACCCGTGGCCGGGGGGGCCAGGCCGGGCCTTGTGCATAAAGTGGTGAGGGCGTGATGGGGACCCGGCCCTCGGCCCCCTGGGGCTCCCTTGGCCCCATTCAGGCCTTCAGCTGGTGCCACTGGGCCACAGGCTGCCGGGGCCGGGCAATCATGTCCTTCCAGTGCTTCACCTCCCCGGGCCCACTCTTCCAGGACAGGTAGATCTGGGGAGAGAGGGAAGAGGAGGCATTAGTGGCACCCTCTGAGGCACTGTCCCTTCCCTCACTGGTGGTGACACTCCGTGTCCATGGTGGCCCCTAGCTTGTGATCGTGGGGACCAATGGGGTCTCTGCCTGCAGTGACAACCTACCCTACAGAAGCCCCTCCTATCTCCACCCACCCCCAACCAGCCTGACCTATCTTCCTTATTGTGCTTTCCCTCGGGAGCCTGGGCATGCCTGGACCTTTCCAATTAAACACCCAGCCTGTTTTGTGGTGGGAGATGGATGGGGATGGAGGCAGGATTCTCCCTCCCCTACCTGCTGGGCACTGTCTATCCCTCCTGACTGACAAACACTCTTGCACTTCATCGGCACGCTTACTACCTATCAGGCACGGAGCTAGGGACTTTGCATACATAGATCATCAAATCCTTACCGGTGAGGCAGGTATGTTACTATCCCCGTTTTACAGATGGAGAAACTAAGGTACAGAGAGTTAAGAGACTGACCCACAGTCACAGGATTTATGCGTGGTGCAGGAGGATTTAAATCTGGGTCTTTGGGGCTCCATTAGTTGTTCAGTCGCTCAGTCTTACCCGAGTCTTGGAGACCCCGTGGACTTTATACTATCAACCTAATCCTACCTGCTTCCATGTGAGAAGCTTCATAGCCCCGGAGGATGGGGGGAGGCTGTGTACATGATCCCCTGGCTAACCTCAGCCTTGTGACTGGTGGTTAGCTCAGAGCATAGGGCTCCCTAAGCTACTTGGGCCAAAGGGAGAACAAATCCACATTCACCTCGGTTCAGCCAGCAGAAGGTAGGACTTACCCAACTCTAAAAGACTAAGCTTGAGAAAAGACTAAGCTGGCCAAGGAAGGGCTCAACACTCACGGTCCCGTGGGATGTGGGTGATGCCGTCCTGGGGACCCGTCCTACCTGTGACCACAGGTCAGCAAGTCATACATACTCCCTGGGCCTTGCTGGATGGCCGGCAGGGCCAGCTGTCCTCTTTGGGGCCAGCTGCTTCCCTCCCACCCCCAATAGCTAGGTTCTTCATCCCCGTCTGTCTGAGGGGTGCCTCCACCTCGGCCCTCTTCCCTGTGGGTGCCCAGGTCACTTCCCATTTCCCTCATACCGGGCTATCCCCTGGGAGACGCATGTTCTCCCCTCACTTGCTCCTGGCATCTTTCCTTCCCCTGTACCTCCCTGGTCAACTGACTCCTGGCACTGTTTCTGGTCAAACCTCCATTCCCGATTGGATGCCCATGCCCTTACTAGGAACTTCTCAGTAATAACCTTCATTACGATAGTGGCTAACATACATGTTCCATGTGCTGTGTTAAGCATCTTGCCTGTGTTCTTTAATCCTCCCAGCACCCTGTGAGGCTAGGTTTGTCTTACTCTCATTTCAAGAGGAAGAATGAGGCTCATAAACGTTATGACTGTTAAGAGGCAGCACTGGGCTCTGGATCCAGGCAGGGTGATTCTCAAGCCCACACTCTCCACACTAAACCATAGCCAAAGGAGCAGACATTTCAAAGTAGAAAAGAGATGGTACGGTACAGAATTGCATCCTGGAAAAACTCAAGGCCAGGCATGGACTTTCAGTTAATATATGATGAAGAGAGGTCAGTTTCTGCAAGGAGAATGTCCACATGCCTCAGGCAGTTCTTACAACACCGTAGGGCTGGTATTATAGCTCCATTTTGCAAATGAGAACACTGAGGCTCAGAGAGGCAAGGTCCTACAGCTGTTGAAGAGCAGAATCTTCGGAGCCTGACTACAGCTCTCAATACAAGCCCCAGGCCGCTTACCCTCTGCAGGCAGAACCCAGGGCAACACTGATTTACCTTGTCAGAGGGTCCTGCCCAGAAAACCCTCTTTGGGGAACCCAGGACACTTTTCCCTATCATTTCCTTCTTTCCCTGCTCTTCCAGTGGTCTGTCCTGAACTGATGGACCCATGGGAGGACACTGGGGCAAATCTCGACCAATCCTCTCCTTTTCAGATGAAACAGAGAGACTGACCCCCCCTCTCCCTCCTGCTGTCTAGCCCTGTGCTCACTCACTACCCCGGCAGCTCCTTTTAAGGACACATCCTTGCCAGGCGCCCCACCCCACCCCACCTACCTTGCCAATGACGTCGTTGCGGCTGAGCTTGTCCTTGTCCATGACAGTGATAATGATGGTCGTCTCCCTCAGCTTCTCCGTAGGGATGTCGAAGGCAAAGGACTCATTGAAGATGGGGTTAAGGTTCCTCTTCATTGTCACTGTCTTCTTCTTCTCCACCCGCTTGTCCTTGTACATCAGCCACACCTTCACGTAGGGGTCTGGGGGACACCAGGGGGAAGGGTCAGAGGAGCAGAGAGGGGAAGCTGGGGCAGGAAGGGCTGTGCTCGTTCCCTGCGGGGTGAGGAAGGAGGAGGGCGGGGGGGGCCTGGGGCATCGGCAGATGGAGGGGCTGCCAGGGACTGTAGCCATTGCCTAGTGCTCTTCTGGGCACACAAACGGGAAGACTGAGAGGCTCAGATCTCACTCGAGGTCACAGATAAGACGTGTCAGAGCTGGGGCTAGAACCCAAGGCCCCTCCGCCTTCGTGTTCACTTTCTTCCCAATCCTGAGCAGGGCAGAGTTCAAGATGATGCTGACCCTGAGGGTACTCCAAAGGCAGCCACGAGGGCTGTAGGGTAAAGGCATGGGGACTGGAGCTGGGGTCTGGGGGTTGGGGGTGAAGCCCAGAGCCAGGACCCTGCTGTTCACATCCAGCATGACTCCTGTGCACCAGAAGCTCCCTGGCCCGTCCGCCCCCGGCCGTGAGAGGTGCCAGCACCTGACGTGCCCCCGATGTCCATGGCTTTGAGGTTCCGGGCTTTGATGATGTTCACGATGATGGAGTTGGCAGAGGGGTTGTAGCAGAGAGACAGGAGCAGCTCGCCTCGGCTCCCCTGAGAGGGAGAACAAGAGGGCAGTGGGGACCAGGGGACCCCTCCCCTGGCACCTGGGTGCTTACCCACCCCCTCTGTTTGTCACAGCTGCACAGCTGGTTTCCCTTCATCTGGCAGGTCTGGGCCCTGCTCCCCAGGCTCTCTATCACCGCCCAGCCTCCCCAAGTGCTGAGCATTGGCATTGGCCTCCAGCCAGCTTGTGGGAACTCAGGTCTGCTAGGCCCCGCCTACCCACCCCGCCCACAACCCTCCTGATTCTCTGCCATTGAGGAGGGACTAGGACCCCATCTGGACTTCCCTGGTGGCTCAGATGGTGAAGAATCCCCCTGCAATGCAGGAGGTGTAGGTTCAATCCCTGGGTCGGGAAGATCCCCTGGAGAAGGGAATGGCAACCCACTCCAGTATTCTTGGCTGGGGAATTCCGTGGACAGCCTGGTGGGCTACAGTCCATGGGGTTGCAAAGCGTCACAGACTCAATGGAGATGAGTTTGAGCAAACTCTGGGAGATAGTGAAGGACAGGGAAGCCTGGCAGGCTGCAGGCCATGGGGTTACAAAGAGTCAGACACGACTTAGCGACTGAACAACAACCAGGACCTGGTTTCTTAGCTGCCCAGCCGGGGACCTGCAGGTAGGGCCTTACACTCCCATCGCTGCATGGCTTCAGATCCTTCCAGAAGGTCTGCATCTGGGTCAGGTCCACCTTGTTGAGGGGGATGGACACCTCCCCGATGGGGTCGTTGCGGCTGAAGCGGTCATAGTCCAGGACCTGGAGGTAGAGGACCCTCTGCACCACTTTCTCGTAGGGGAAACCTGGGGGACAGACAGTGCAGATGAAGGGCAGGACAGAGCGGCCACATGGAGCCTGGGCAGGGCAGCGCTACCGGGAGGAACGTGTGCACTCAGACCTCCCTGAGGTGTCAGCAAGGACTGTCATTTGTCTCCTTCGACAGTTCTGCAAGGTGGATGGCATCATGTCCATTTTACAGATGAGGAGACTGAGGCCCAGATGGCTTACATTATCAGCCCAAAGTCCCACAGCTAATCAAGAGCAGACCATTCATTCACTCATTCATCACGAGACCATCTGGTGGCTGGGCAGTGCCCCCCCTTGCCCTCTGGGCAGCCCTGCCACTGCCAATCATCCTGAGACAAGTCTGGGCACGTGGCCTTGCCTGAGATGGCCACAGCTGCTAGAAAGCAAGGCCCAGGAGGACACAGGACAGAGGGAAATGGCAAAGGTGGAGAAACAGCACTGGACTCCTGTCTTAGGACTCCCCATTTTCGCCCTAGCCTCCAGCAAATGCATCAGCCTGTCCGTCCGTCCTTCCTCAACAGACCAGCAGCCATCCCTGTCTCCACTGCCACCTCGCCATCCAAGCCACTGGCACCTCTTGGCCAGACAGTCACAAGAGTCTCCAAACAGCCCTCCCTGCTCGTGAGCTTTCTCCTAGAGCCCATTCTCAACACAGCAGCCAGAGTGAGCTTTTAAAAATAGAAATCACATCATGATATTCTCCAGCTTAAAGCCTTTCAATGGCTCCCAGTGCACTTAGGATAAAAGCCGGGTGCCCTGCCTCAGCTTCAAGTCCTTCTATAATTTGGCCCGCTGTCCTCTCCCTGCTCACCTTGTGACCGCTCTTCACTCAATGACTGGGCTCCAGCCACCCTGGCTTTTCTTGCCTTGGCCCCACCACGCCATGTCTCAGCTTATCCTCTTCCATCAGGTCTCAGCTTTCTTTCCTGACGTCCCAGAGGGGCTCGGATCCCCTGTTTATACACTAGCCCGTTCCTTTCACAGCACTTATCACAGGCTGCACTAGAGATTTATGTTTCCTTCAGTCTGGCTTTCCCAGTAGGCTAGAATTTCCAGGAAGGCATCTCTGTCCTCAGCTACCACCGGATCCCAGCATCTAACACCATTTCTGGCACGTAGTAGGCACTCGATTAAATATTTGTTAAGTGAATCAATCATTGAACAAATGCCCGTGAAAGGGCCTGATGGAACAGCTGGACCTCAGGCCAGAGTGGAGAGCCAGGGGAAGGCGCTGGGACAGGATGGAAGATACTGGGCAGCCAGAGGAAGGTCTGAAGCCTCCGTCACTCACTCGGCTTTGGGAGGCTTAGTAGGAGGAAGAGCTGACCTGGGAGAGCAGGGGGTGTGGGCCAGCCTGGAGGCCTCAGGTGATGTGATCCTGAACCAAGGTGTGAGCTGGAAGGAGAGAGAATACTTAAGATCCTAGCTCAGCTGGTGGAGAAGATGAAGGGAGAGGAAGAGTTCCACAGGATTCTGGTGCCTTCTACCAAAGGTGCCAGCAGCACGGAGTTGCCTCTGATAGGGGCAGGTGCACTCGAAGAGGAAATTCTTTGTCCCTCGAGACCCCAGCTTCTGAATTCTTGAGAGGGCCCCATATCGGGGGCGGCTATGGGCTATGTCTTGCTCACTTTGGAATACCCAGACTCCTGTTCAAGTGACTTTGTTTTCACCTCACCGTGCAGTTTATGGGATCTTAGTTCTCTAACCAGGAATTGAACCCAGGTCCTTGCCAGTGAAAGCATGGAGTCCTAACCACTGGACTTCCAGGGAACTCCCTAGGTGATCTTTGGCATCTGTTTAGGTGAAATGCGCACAGACAGGTGTTCTGGAAAGGTTGAAGGCTCCAAGAAGTCCTTGAACCTGAGTCAGCTCCCTTCAACACCAGTCTCCTATCTGGAAAACTCCTATTCATCCATCAAAACCCATCATGAATGATCCTGCTTCTGGGAAATGGTTTTCAATGTCACCAACAGGAGTTTATATTGGGCCCTTGCACATCTGCCATGCAATGCATGGTTTACCTATCTACACATCTGTGTTTTCCAAGGAATGCCTTAAGGGTCATAATGGTGCCTCATTCTTTTCTGTACCCTCAGTACCCAGGACAGTGCCCAGCCCATAGTTGATGCTGGGTAAATGTTTGCAGAAAGAATCAGTGGATTGAGGCTCTGCCCTTAAACTTCGCCCGACCAGCTGGCCACCTACACCAGCAGACAGCTGAGCCTCTCATTGGTTATGCCATCTCTAAACTGGCCCCCATGCAGAACTGAGGACCCCATGCAGACCTGAGGAGGGAAGAAACAAACGAACACCCACTGGCTCCCCCTTAAGGACTTATTTAGTGGGTGAGCTGGCTGTCACCCTGCCAAAGGGTGTTTAACAAACTGATATAAAGTGTTTTCTGGGTGTTGTGAGTGCTTCTACAGTTGGCTGATTTGTTTAACCCTTACTATTATCTTAATTTTACAGCTGGGGAAACCATGCACAGGTTCAGGAACTTGCCCCAGATCACACAGCTAGTAAGTGGCAGAGCTGAGATTTGAACTTAGGCAGCCTGGGCCACAGCCTGGGCTCTTACCCCCTACACTGTGGTCACTGCAGGTGTTCCCCCTCTGGATCCTGTGGTTGCTGCCCCTCCCTCCTGCATGCTGAGGATGGGTCCTGTGTCCGGGCAGTGGCCCAGCTTTCCTCCCTGCCCTCTGGCTGTGATGCTGGCTCCACTCAGCCCTGTAACCTCATCCCAGCCAGACACGAAACACACCAGGGTGACAGGGCCGAGTTCCTGGGCCTGGGTGTGTGTGTATCCGTACAAGTGTGTTTGTGCATGCGGTCATCTGTGTGTGTGTGTGTGGCTGGGTGGTGCGCAGGACAGCCAAGGGGAAGAGGGGGACTCTGGGGGCAGGGGCGGCACGGCCTCACCTTCGAAGAGGAAGGTCTCGTTCCAGTGGGGATTCAGGTTCTTCCGCTTCACCTTGGTCTCCAGCTTGTGCTTCTTGTCTGGCAGCAGGTAGATCTTGACGAAGGGGTCGCTGGTGCCGCTGAAGTCCTTGGCCGGCAGCTCCTGGGCCTTCATGATCTTCACGGTGAGCGTGGACTCCTGGAAGTTGTAGCCGACGCTGAACTGGATCCGGCCCAGGTTCTCTCGGCTACAGCCCTCGTGGGCCTCGTCCTCCTCGGAGCCTGGGGAGAGCTGGGAGCAGGGGAGAGGCAGGCAGCGTTGGGGAGAATTCTGCTTCCCCAAGCCCCCTCCACAGCCCAGCGGGGTTGGGAGGCCCCGCCCTGTGCCCAAGGCCGGTCCAGCTACGGGAGCTGCCTCCATCCCTGCCCCGTCACCACGTGGGGTTGGTGGCGGCACCTCTCCTGTTCACATCTTGGTGGTGAGGATGCTGAGGCGGAAGCCAAGTGCCTTGACCAGGATCACACAGGCAGAGGGGGCAGAGCCAGGACAACCCCTGAACCCCAGAGCCGTGTGCACCCCACTCCCCAGCCTCTTCTTGCAGCCCTGGGTCTGCCCCCGCCCCCAGCTTCACCACAGGCTGCTTCACCTCCCCTGGTGCGCCCCAGGACCCCAGCTCCCTCCTCCTTCCCACCTTTACATCAGCCCTACGGGAGGGCCCCCTGTGAAATACACCAACACAAAAACCTGGGCTACAAAACAGATGAGGGAGATTGTTCTCATCTCAAAAGAGTTTACCATGGTATTTCTTTAGAAAGTGACTCTCTGGGACTCTGAGACTAAAGAGATTTCGAAAATGAGAGAGGTGAATTTTCAGAAGCAACATCTATTTGTGTAAAGCAGGGACATGCAAAGTGCAGATTCCCAGGCCGCATCCATGGGGAGCCTCCTTTCTGGGGGGCTGGGGTGAGCCTGGGCGGCAGAGTTTTTTCCTAAGAGCCTCGGATGACAGTACTGCACACCGGATGGCTGCAGAGGAGGCCACACCTGCATTCAGTCCTCATCCCCCGGGGGGCAGCACTTGGTTGGGCCAGCCCAGCAACCAATAGACATAGGGGGTGGCATGGCTGTCCCATTCCCCGGAGGAAGTCGAAAAAAATGGGAAGTAACTGGGGGAGGGTCTCTCAGCCAAGTGTTCCCAGCTGTGGTTGCTCACTGGGGACACCTGGTTAGGTTTTAGAATCCTGTCCTTCCCCAGCCACCTGCATCCTTCCCTGGGTCCTATCCTAAATTCCACCCCTGACCCAGGGATCCACATGGTCCAGGCATTTCGTACTCTGGGCTTCCCAGGTGGCTCAGTGGTAAAGAATCTGCCTGGCAGTGCAGGAGACCCAGGTAAGATCCCTGGCTCGGGAGGATCCCCTGCAGAAGGAAATGGCAACCCACTCTAGTGTTCTTGCCTGGAGAATCCCATGGATAGAGGAGCCTGGTGGGCTACAGTCCATGGGGTTGCAAAAGAATTGGACACGACTAAGCAACTGAACAACAACAATTCCTGTCTCTAAAAGCTCCTGAGGTGATTAAGAGCCAGGGTAGGGCCCAGGGTACCACATTTAAGACAAAACTGCTGGAACCGGTTTGATTTCGCCCCTTCCCCTGCAGGAGACTTTTCTGTGCCCCCTCCTTCCTCCTGGAGAGGCGGCCCTAGGCTCTGAACTACTAACGAATACAGATGACAAGAATATGTATGATATGCACCAACCGCGGCAGAAGTCTCTTACATCACCTTCTTGCTGAATCCTGACAACAGCCGGGAGAGGCAGTTATGATCACTCTCTAGCTGAGGAGACTGGTTCAGAGAGGTTCAGTCACAAGTCCAAGATTGCACAGCAGTATGGACTCTCTCTGACTTGAAAGTCCACTCTTGCCACCAAAGCAGGCCCACATCCCAGGGTGATTTTGAGACTCTCCCACCATCCCCCTCAAGCCAGTGTGTGGACTCCCCTGCCCCAGGTGAGAGGCACCCAGATCACACGGATAGTAACCACCCTGGGCCCAGCCCTGCCCTGTTCGCTTTGCCCTCAGCTACTCCCTCCAACTTCCTGATGAAGCAGACACTACTGGGCTCTAGTCTGGTTCGGGGCACAGATATTACTGCCTCAAGCAGCTTGTGACTAAGTGATGGGCCAGAATTCGAACGCAGGTCAGCGCCCTGCCATCATGAATGCCCTTCCAGCTGCCTCACTCTCGCACTCAGGCCCAGTGTCTGGGGCTTCACCAGCCACACCCCTGGTCCTGCCTGGAGGTGGGAGCAGGGCGGAGCTGCCTCCCCTGTTCTTCTCACCGCAGAAGTGGGTCCCCCAGCCCCACCCCTTGGCCGGATCCAGGCAGCCCTGTGCACGCTCCATTCAGGCCCGCTGAGTATCTGGCTTTCCAACTCAGGTCCACTTTTCCCCGGGAGCTCCTTCCTTCTCCTCCTACTGGCCCCACTCCCTCTGAACCTCAGTTTTTGCATCTATAGAGTGGCACCATGAGACAGAGCTATGTTATGGGGTTCCAGGGAAGGTTAAAGGGACCCTGCTGTGGTCCTGTTCTGCAGCCTAGCCCCTGCCACTGCTGGCTATGGACTGAGAGCAGTCCCTTCCAGGACCACTTGCCCCGCCCCATGCCTTCTAAAATTGGGGTGGAGACCCTGGTGACCGGAGCGCAGGTGGCCCCAGCCCCACCTGGTCTGGTTATTTGGATCTTCGTTTGCAAACAGGTGGGCTGGTGCTGAGAGTCTTAACCTGGGCCAGTGGACTTCACCTCAGAAGTGGGCAGTGGCTCTGTGCCCACTCCCAGTCTTCCCAAACCACAGCCCTGAGCCCTAATTAACCAGCTGGGGCAGCTCCTGGATCTGTTTCCATGGTAACCAAGCTAGCCACTCCACCCCACCCCCGCCCTCCCCACCAAGGGCTGGAGGAGGTGCTACCTCAGCCCCAGCTCTGGTAGAAGCAAGCAGGCAGAAGTAACCCAGATGGGGGTATGGCTAGGCCTCCTCTCTGACCCCCTCCCCTCAGTCCCTTTGTCTGAAAGGCTATATTGGGTGCCCGACCTGTTTCCTGACCCCTGAGCTTCGGACAGTCTGGGACCTGGAGATCAGCCTGGGGCCTGGTTTCCTTCTGCTCTATTCATCTTCATCATCACTGTTAATGCCAGTGACCCAGCTGTGGCCTAAGGCTAGGCAATTAGACCCTGCCTGCCCACCTCTGAGCATCCGCTGAGCACGTGAGAGGGCTCTGGGGCTTGCACTCCTTTCTTCTGCCTGAGGCTGCTGGCCCCTCCCTGGAGGCAGCAAGGGGCCGGCGAGCTGGCTGGGAAAGGGCCGTCCCTTCTGGGAACCTGGAACCAATTAAGAGGCTGTGCAGGGAGGCGGGATGGACTGTGCTGAAGGCCCGTCCAAAGGAGAGGAAGGCCCGGCTGATCTCCGTGGTGGGGGAAGACAGGCAGGAAGGTGGTGGAGGACCAGGCAGGCAGGGCTCAGGGCAGGCAGGAAGAAGGAGAGAGGAGAGAGGCCGAAGGAAGCCCAGATCTGGAATGTGGAAAAATCTGATATTCTAGTCTGTATTCCGGAGCAAGGCAGACTTGGGCTGGTAGCAGGCCTGCTGCCTGGAAATCTGCATTTTAATGAGATCTCCCAGTGATGTGCGCCTATCACAATCTAAAAAAGGGAGTGTGGATGGATGGTTTGAGCCAGCCAGAACCCTAAATGGCAGGAGGGTGGGGCCTGGGGCTCCAGGGGCCTCTGGGAAGGTGGGGGGTGTGATGTCAGAGTGGTGGGCAAGGGGACACTGAATTGAATGATGTCAAGTCTAGCAAGGGCCTGGGAGCCCACCAAGCCCCCTTCCTTCTCTACAGGAGGGATGGAGAAGACAGGGAGGAGCTAAGGGGAGGAGGGGGGGCACCCAGGTCCAGGGATGGGAAATGGTTTGTCCCCACTAGGAATCTAGCAGGCACTGGGTCCCCACCCTCAGGTCCTCGCCAAGCCTTCCTGGGACTTCTGGGCTGCCAAGCCTTTGACTGACTCCGGCCTGACCTCTGTGGCTGCCCAATCACAGGGGACTCGCCCTGGGGCCTTGGGCCCTCCAAGGAGCCCTTTGGAAAGTGCAGGTGGGGCAAATGGCTGTGACTCACTGCTGCCACCAGGGGGTGCCATGTGAAGCCACAACCTCTCCCCTAGAGAAAACACCCCAGATCAACAGGGCTGGGATCCCAGGAGGCAGGGGCGTCCACTCAGAAGGACCAGGACCAAAGGGGTTCTGCTCTCCTGTTCTCTCTGGGCCTCAGCTGACCCCCAGCAACGGGGTCCCGGAATGCCACTGGACACGCCCACTCAGTGGGCGGTCCCTCCAAGAGAGAGGACCCCTTCCGCCCCAAGTCTTTGGTCCACAAGCCTCTCCTCCCAGGATCATGTATCAGATTTTCTAAGGCCCTGGCTCCACCCAGAGACAGGAGGAGGATGGGAATTCTTAGTCTGTCTTGACAGATGAGGAAACTGAAGCACAGAGAGGCTGCTGGGGTGAGAGAGCTGGAAAAGGACGCAGGGCAGGCTCACCTGGCCACCAGGGTCATTCTCCTGCATGACTGACCCCCACGTTCCACACCCCCTGCCCCCTGCTCCCTACCCAGGGCCTCCTGCCCTTCTCACCATGAGCATCTCACTGGTGAGGGAGTTGACGAGGTCTGAGACGGAGGAACGAGGCTCAGTCCGGCGGTCAGACTCATCGTGGGGCGTCTGGCCGGGCACTGGGGCTGTGTTCACCGCCTTCCCTCCTGCAGGCAACCTGGGGGCAGGAAGGGATCTGAATGAGTGTGGACGCGGAGGTGGGCTGGGCTGGGCTTGGCACCGCCGGCCTGGGAGGCGGCAGGACCTTCTGGTACCCAAGCGGCTGCCACCTCCTATGGGCCAGCAGAAGCCCTCCCCCTCGCCTCTGCCCCTGCGCGATCCGGCTGGACATCCCCTGGCAGGTGATTTTTTGGCTCGTTTTCCCACTCCTCCTGTCCCCTAGAAAGTACCCCACCCTGCAGCCCCTGCTCACGTGGTGCTCTCTGAGCACCCGCCCTCCCTAGAGGCTCCCTCCACCCCTGCTGGCCCCAGCCCAGGAGGGAGGCTCCCGAGACGGTGTGTCCAGCTCCCCTGTCCGCGTCATTTCCCTTGGCAAACATGCCCAGAGCTCCTGTCTCCTGGAGGCCCCACTGTTTGTTCAGGCTCAGCAGGAATACAGGTGCCCTTTAGACAAGAGACTGACCAGGTGAGTTTGGGACGAGTGTCCATGCAGCCCTGTCCACTAGAAATTTGGCCA
The DNA here is from genome assembly GCF_014754425.2 of Oryx dammah. Lineage (NCBI taxonomy): Eukaryota > Metazoa > Chordata > Mammalia > Artiodactyla > Bovidae > Oryx > Oryx dammah. The sequence continues at coordinate 38,547,051 of NW_024070199.1, forward strand.
GAACAACTGAGAACTGAAGTTTTCCTTTCGATTGACATAATTTAGATTTAAATGGCCACCTACTGGACGGGGCAACTCTACACTACTTTGCTCCCCAATCTCCACCCTCCTCTCACTCTGAGGACTGCACTTTGATAAGGCTCTCACCCGGGGTCAGAGGAAGACAGGGTCCCACTGAAAAGCCCCTGGCTCTGACGGTTCCACTCCAGGCCCCTATCTACACCCTGACTCTGCGTGGACCCCCCGGGAAGCTGGCTCTCTGGCCCAGTGGCTGGGTGGTGAGCCAGTCTCTGTCTAGCAAGGATTCAGGAAGCCTGCCCGGGGACCAGGCTGGAATGTCCCATGAGGAAGAGAGGTGGGGGCAGGCAGCGAGGAAGAGACCGTGTAGTGGGGAGCATGGGGCTCATGACGGGCTACGGTAGAACAGCTTCGAGGCTACCGGAGCCACAGACTCGGAGGTACACACAGGCTGGACCCAAGCCATGGCCCTCAGAATGGACCAGCCACCAGCACCCATGGTTGGCTACGACAGGCAGACAGGACATGCATGGAGCATGCCAGGCCCTGGAGGGAAAACACCAGGACCCAACAGCAGGGTGTGTGAACACACACACACACACACACACACACACACAAACACACACGAGTGCACACAAGCACGACAGACACCCAGGCAACGGAGAGGAATGGCATGGGCAACCAGGCGGATCGACCAGAGTAGCAAGATGACGCACACGCAGTGCTGTGCACACTTAGATTCCAAGAGGATACACATTCGGGGAGGCCCGGGCATGCCAAGGGGTGCGTGTGAACTGGGACACACTGAAACAGAAAAAGCAGGGAGCAGTTTCGGGGACAGACGCCATGAGAGTTGGTCGCACGGTGCACCTGCTGTGAGAACCCGGCCTTGTCCAGACAACATGGAAAACGCCCCACCCAAGCCGGGACACGCGGGGCACCCTCCCAGAGGTGGGGCCACAGCAGAGCACACGCACGCATGCACGGATCACACAGACGCACACACACGAACACGTGCTCACGCAGACAGGCACGGGGAGGAAGAGGAGACTGAAATAGCTGGAGAGGTAAAGTCAGGTTAAAAATAGAGTGGGAGAGGAGGAGAGA